>NC_133621.1:60255197-60582697 GCF_048593235.1 Sminthopsis crassicaudata
AGGGAGACCACCTCCCCTCCCTCACCCCAACAGATTAATGCAGTAGTCCAGGTGTGAAGTGATTAGAACCCGAACCAGGCTTTTTTGGGGGATGGCAGTATCAGGTGAGAGAAGGGGGTGTATTTGAGAGATGTTACAAAGATGAAATCCACAGGCCTTGGCTATAGATACGAATTGAAGATGACTTCTAAGTTGTCAAGTGATGAACAGTACTGCTCTTTCTTTCTCCTACTCCTCTTCCTCCTCTTCCTTATTCTCCTCCTCCTCCTGCTGCTGCTGCTTATTACTTTTTTCTGCTTCTTTTTTTCTCCTTTTCTGCTTTCTTCTTTTTCTGCTTCTGCTTCTCTCTACGAATATATATATATATATATATATATGTATATATATATATATATATATTTGTGTGTGTATATATATATATATATATATATATGTGGGTGTGGGTGTGTGGGTGTGTGTGTGGGTGTGTGGGTATGTTTGTGTGTTTGTATATTTATATGTAGACACGACATACTCACAGGGAAAGCTTATATCTGTAAAACTTCAAGTGCTATATAAATGTCAGCTAATATATGAGCAAAATAGGTAAATTACTTCTAAAATTCTTAATACATTTTGTAAGGACTTGGAATAATATTTTTAGTTCTATTGTCTCATACTGTTGTATGGACAAGCTCTAAATATATTGCTATTATCCATATATTGACATAACAGATGTATCATTTGATAATTTTCCATTGAGAAGATAAATCACAGCATTTTAGAATAAGTGAGGACCTTAAAAATAATTTTGTTAAGTTTTCTCATTTTTACAAATAAGGAAACAGAAGCTCAGAGAGTAAAAATGTTTTGTCTTGAATCCCACAATTAGTTAGGGGAAGCTCTGGGACAGTATAGCACCTTCCAGCGCTGTTCCTCTATACTCTACTGCTTTTCTGTTTAAAAGATTATAAAACTTGTTTGTACTTAAAGAGCTGATATTTTCAGTTCACCTCTTTCTTTTTATTGTTTTAATGAGACATTAGACCCTGGTGGACATCTGGAATTCTATTTTCATGTTTTGTATGGAAATCTGAGAGTAATTCATTATAACATTTTGGGTAAAACAAAGTAGAAAAAAAATGCCTAATGGTTATTTTTTGTGGATTACACAGTTTTAAAAAATGAAAAATAGCCTTCAAGGGATGCCATATGTGCTGTTAAAAAACAAAAACAAAACAAAATAAAAAAGAAAACAAAACAAACAATAACAGAAACAATGGATTATGTCCCATTAAAGAAAAGCTGGAGAATCAGAATTACTGATCGGCAGCTCTATCTATTCCTTCACCAGTATTTCCCTCTGTTGCTAGTAATGGATGCTTTCTGGGAACTATGCCTTAAGGTATTTCTACTGCAGTGGAGAAGTGATCTTTCTATTATAATGCTATATTCAATTTATTCAGAGAACTTAGAATGTAACATGAAACACTGAATGTTTTGACTGCAGAAATGACTGCCTAAAGATGCAGCTTCGGTTCATACACATTAAAATAACATTAATGTATCAGTAGAGAACTCCAGGGCACAAAAAAGAACAAGTATGGCAGGGATTGTTCCATGAGAATATTACCATCTCTCCTAATGTGAGTGAGTGAGTAAAACAATGTGAGATTTTTCAGTTTTGTATACAGCTCTTTCAACACCATACATTTCCAAATGTCAAGAGGGTACTTTGGGCATGTTCCCCATCTGCTTAATGATTTAGGTTACCACACAAACTTAATTACAGCAACCTAGCAAGTTTGTTGCATGATGCCAGTAGAGCAATGGAATCAGCAGTCTCACTATCCACCAAGAGATATTTATTGAGTGTGCATGATCAGCAGTCTCTTTGGCTTTTTGTCAGAGTTTGAAAATGAAGGACAGTTCACAAATGAGACAAGCAGCTTTAGCACAAAATCAAGACTTTCATTTGCTGGCTTATCTGGAAACTGGGGGCCAACCAATATCCGTTTTTGATATGTGGTAGCAAGTTATGGAATAATGTTACTATTGGACCTTACCGGCTGAGTGGCGTCCCATAATTCTTGAGCTCTTCATTACTGTGGTGCAAATTACACATGTCCTGTTTTAGTCTCCTACAGCTCCTTCGGGAGATATAGATCTCCACTATGCTGGATGCTGGTGAGCCTTTTCAGATGGAAAAAAGCTGAAAGCAGGATTTCTTTGAATAGTTTCCTACATCAATACAGCTTAAATATCACCCTCAGTTTTGTATAACTTAGTGGTGGGTGGAGGAAAGCTGCAGGTGCATCTCTTAGCCATCACATAGAGGAAGGGTAGGGTTTTCTTTATGCCTTTATAATTTAGCCCCCTTTATAGCATGGGTTTCATGAGATAATTTGAAATACTAAAGCAAATCAGGGGAACAGACAGGCTGAACATGTTAACACTCTAATTTTGTATAGAGGATGATTACTATTATTATTATTTACAGAGTATAAGAAGTGTACCTAATTCTTTATAAACATGTAGGAAGCCAAAGAATTTGCCCAGAGGTGCCTATGATCTAATTGCTTGAATTAAACAATATAAAATGAAAAATGCTTCAGTGTCAAAATAGAAAGGGAAAAGGGAAGGAGGAAAGCAACACTGGCAGCCTAGACCAGAGCAACTAAATCTTTTAGGAAGAATTTGAAGAAAATAAGCAAGAGAAGCTATTTACAGTATTGTGGAAGCTATTCTTAATAAGATAGGAATAATCTCTAAGAAATGTGTTCTCCTTCTGAGACCATCTCCCATTTATACTGTATATATCTTGTATGTACAGTTTTTTGGTATGCAATGTCCCCCATTAAAATATGAACTGTTGGGGCAGCTAGGTGGTGCTGTGGATAGAGCACCAGCCCTAAAGTCAGGAGGGCCTGAGTTCAAATCCGGAATCACACACTTAACACTTCCTAGCTATTTGACTCAAGTCATTTAACCCCAATTGCCTCAGGGGCAAAAAGTGAACTCTTGGATTGCATTTTTGTCTTTCTTTGCATTCCCACTAATTAGCACAACAATCTGGAATATACTGACTATTTATTAAATGTTTGATTGACTGTCTGACTGTGGAAGTGTGTCTAGAAACATGCATGATAATTTGAAATTATTCTCTAAATGTTTCTTTAAAACTATTTATTTTCTCATCAGTTCTGAAATGCCCATGCATCCTTTGTGCAAATACTAGAAAAAGGACAAAAGGAGGAAAAAGATAGTCCAGATATACTTTAGATCAAGGATTCTTAACTATTTTTATATCATGGTCTAGTTTGACAGTTTGACAATCTATGGACCTCTTCTCAGAATAATGTTTCTAAATGTATAAAATAAAAGTGCATAGGAACACAAAAGAAACAACTTATATTGAAACACAACCATTAAATACAGGTATGTATATAATGCACGTGTATTGAAAATTTTTTCAGACCAAGTCAAGAACTTATACATTAGAAACTGATACAATAACAAATTTTCCCCTCCTACTCTTTCCTCTTTTTCTTCCTCTTCTTTTCTTCTTCTTCCTCTTCCTTGTTTTCTTTTTCTTTTTTTCTCTTCTTTTTCCTTCCTCCACCTCCTCATTCTTTCTCTCTTCTTCTCCTTTCTCCTCTTTTTCCTCTTCTTCCTTCTCTGTCTTTTCTTCTTCTCCATGTCCTTTTTCTTCTCCTCCTTCCTCTATTCCCCTTTTCCTTTTCTTCTTTCTCTTCTTTCTCTTTTTCTTCCTTCTCTTCTTTTTCTCTTTTCTTTCTTCTCCTTCTCTTTTTTCTTCTTTTATTTCTTCTTCCCCTTCTCCTTCCTCTTCTTCTTTCTCCTCATCTTTTTTCTTTCTCTTCCTCCTCTTTTTTCTTTCCTTTTTTCTTCTTCCTCTTCTTATCCTTCCTCTTCCTCTTCCTATTCATTTTCTCTTCTTCCCCTCTTCCTTTTCTTCTTTCTTCTTCTTCTTCTTCATCTTCCTCCTCCTCTTCCTTTTCTTCTTCCTCCTCCTCTTCTTTTTTTTCTCTTCAAATGGAATGTCATCCCGTTCTCTGATTCTCTGGAGCATATCAGCAAATTATTCTTTCTTTAATTTAACTGAAAAAAAATGGCCTGGTTAAAATATTGCTAATGAATCAAAATGAATAGTAAAATGGAAAATGAAATTAAAAAGACATTTCCTATTTCCCATATCTATACCCTTTCAATGGCTGATCCTCATGCCTTAATCCACTCTCTCTTTAACTTCAACTCATAAAATTCTTCTCCTTTCATGACACAGCTCAAGTACTACCTTCTACCAGATTGCACTTCTAGACCGTAGGAGATAGGTAGACCAGATCTTCAGAAATAGAAGTAGACAAAGGAAGACTAGTCTGACTGAATAAGCAGGTAATTTTACAAACTGTTTCACCAATTCATTATAACAACCCAAGTAATCCTTGTCCAGCTAAATGTTGCAGAACGCCGTTAACTAGATGTAATCCTAATTAGGCCTGAAAAGCTATATAAACCAAGGCTAAAGCTTTGGAGCCTGAGCTACTTTCCTTAGTAAACTAATATATTTATTTTCTTTTAATTTGACTATTCACTTTTTTTTTTTTTACTTCCAATCTTCAGGTCTAATGATAGGTGAATTTTAACCTGTGCTCTCAGAAATTAAATCTGAGTAATTCTTTCAAAATTCCAGCCCTTTCTTATCTTAATAATCTTTCTTGGTTTAAAGAAATCATATTGTCACTAACTTTTGGTAATGAGCATCTCTAATTTGAGCTAGATTGTTCCTTAGATGACATATATTCCACCCCATCTTGAATCCTTTCCATTTTAGAAAGGCCTGCCAGAGTTTGTATTTATTTGTATTTTATTTATATTATATTGTATTTTATTTTTCTGAGGCCTAGTTCTTTGAGGACCTAGGATCACCTTCACCCCTCACCATGGCATGAAGATATCAGAGTAAAACAATAGAAGAGAAATATCCAAATATCCATCGAGGGATCCATGATTTCTTTGATGTGGGTCCTTACTCCACCAGTGCAGATTCCAACTCATCTATGTCCTAATGAATCATCTTCCAAAGTTGCCATACCTAAGAATGTCATCAACCTTCAGTAAACCATTGATGAGCCTCTCTTAACAGAGCTTATCTTTAAGCTATAAATATATTGCTCTTTTTCCCTTCATTCTCAAGGAGGACCAAAGACATCAAGAGGGTGATGTCTTAAATTGCAAATAGTTTGGTAAAATGTAAGCTTGCGGAGGGAAGGATTTTTTAAAATTCGATCTTTCTATTTCTAGCACCTAGCAGCATGCCTTGTACATAGTAGGTGTTTTATAAATGCTTCCTGGACTAGATTTGACCTACAGAGGCTTTTCTAGCTTGGTAGGATCTGTCAACTAGATGGTGTAGTAGATAGAGCACTAGATCTGGAATCAAGAAATTTCATCTTTCTGAGTTCAAATCTGGTCTTAGACACTTACTGGCTGAGTGATCCCAGATAAGTTACTTAACCCTGGCCTCAGTTTTTCATTTTTAAAATTAATTGGAGAAAGAAATGTCCAAACATTCAAGTATCTCTGCCAAGAAAACCTTAAATGGCATCACAGAGTTGACTGTCACTAAAAGACAACTGAAGAACAAGAAAGACGTGTCAGAACTTAAAGACAGATAGTATTGATGAATGTGGGGTCACTTCTACATTACTGTGAGATGTTAAAGAAGGAGTCTAGTAAAAGGACCTTAAATTGGCAAATTGAAATGAATGGCTATTTTTTATTTCCACTATTGACTTTTTAAAAGATTGTTAACTTCCATTCTAATGAATGGATGATCTTATAAATGCTGTTTGTTGATGTGAAAATGATGCTGCTAGTTGTGATTTAATGATCCTTTGCTTATTGTGGGTGGAAATGATATGTGCATTACTGAATGTGTAAAGTATTATAAAATAGTGTAAAACTTTATGATGGGATTCTAGGAAAGTACCATTTGAGGAGGAGGAGACAAGGAATCAACTGGCAGATAACTCATCAATTTGTTAACATGGCAAGGGGAGTAGAACAGGCTTATGGGCCCTAGTGAGTGGGTTAGGATCCATACTAATGAAAATCTTTTGAAAGCTAACTTTCACTGTACCTTCTGCTGGAAGTTCTGATTTGGTGGGAGATGCAAGAAGAAATGTGAATTTAGAAGCTGAAAAAAAGAGTTGATTTTGAGTCTAAGAAGGAGAATGATAAGCGAAAAAACCTTTGGTGACTAATTTTGGACAGCCATTTAGAGCCTTGGGCTAGGTTTACTTAGGATCATAGATTCATAGTTGAAAAGATCTCAAAGGTAAATGAATCTAATTCTCTCATTTCACAGATAAGTGAACTGAAACTTTTCCCTCTTGCCACAAAGTTAAATAACTTGCTAAGTATCACCCAGTAAGCATTTGAGGCAAGTTCCAAATCAAGTTCTTTCTGGTTCAAAATCCAGTATTCTGTCCATCATATCACTCTGCCCACCTAGTGATGAAAAGCTTGCTGTCTCCCTCTCCTCTCTCTTTCTCTCCCTCGCTCCCTTCTTTTTCTCTTTGTCTCTCTGTCTGTCTGTCTGTCTGGCTCTCTCTAAATGTCTCTTTGTCGCTATCTCTGTCTCTGTCTTTCTGTCTCTGTCTCTCTTTCTTTATCTCTCTCTCTCTCTCTCTCTCTCTCTCTCTCTCTCTCTCTCTTTCTCTCTCTCTCTCTCTCTCTCTCTCTCTCTCTCTCTCTCTCTCTCTCTCTCTCTCTCTCTCTCTCTCTCTCTCCTTTATATCCCTCATATAGACTGAAGATATATGTTAGAGCATTGGCCAAAAACAGAAATAAGTTAGAAATGAGAACAGAAGTCCCAAAGTGCATCACTTTTAATTAAATAATCATTTATTTTCCTACATTTTTTAAAAATCAACAAGCAAGAGTGTTTGCTCTGAATCAAGAACATAGGAAATATCTAATTCTTTTTTGGTAACTTAGTCTGCCAATCAAAGGTGTAATCCTTGTTAACTCCTTTTAGGAAATAGTCCACTTATTAAAAGTCACAATAGGAATTTAGTCTGCCTTAATGATGTCTTCTCCATTGTTATGGCATCTTTTCCCTTGTGGATGACGAATTCCAATAGGGACCTTCATCCAAGTCTTTCCCTTTGGTAATCATGACCTCCCTTTTGGAATTTAGCCCACCAGTCAGTGCATTATAATAAAATCTTTGCCTCTTGATTTGGAAAAAAAGAAGAAGAAAATTGAAGACACTAAGACTGAAAAGAAAAGCAATAAATAAATAAAATAATCTTATTCTACTGGACAGTAAGGGAGGGAATATCTATAAGTATATACAAAATTACTATAAAGACAAAAATAAAAAAGTAGAACATGAAATGTAACAAGCACGTATAAATATGATAAGAATAAATATAAAGAGATAATTAGGAGGTAGAGTCGAGATGGTAGCATAAAACTGGACTCACCAAGCTCTCCCCTAAACCCATTCAAATTCCTTTAAATAATGACTTTAAACAAATTTTAGAGCATCAGAACACACAAACACAGTATGGAACATTTTCCAGCTAAAATAATTTAGAAGATCAGCAGGAAAGGTCTGTGGCACCTGGGTGACAAGGCAACCCAGCCATAGCCAAAGCCCCAGCAAAACAAGAATGGACCTTGGGCTTCTGAATCAGCAACACAGTGGTGGTCTACACCTCTCATCCAAGAGACACAAAAGATGACTTAGAAGATGACATTGAAGTTCGGCAGGAAAGATTTATCAAAAGGTAAGAAGTTCTTGGGAACCCAGCAAGCCAGAAGTGGGAGTGTATGTGAGTAGCAGTGGCAGCTGCAGCTTTCAGAGGTCTCCTTACCAACACTGAGGAAACACTCTGTTGCTTTAGTACACTAGAACTTACAGCCACACTAGAACTGGGCATTTCTCATACTTCCAGAGCAGAAAAGAGTGCTTGTGGTGAGATTCCTAGAGGGATCTCTCATAAGAGCTGCACAAAACTCCTGAAGTTTGGGACAGTGCACCCTCCACCCTGGAAATGGAGCCCTACTTTAACAAAGAGTTGAAATCAGAGTAATAGGTTAGGAAAATAAGCAGACAACTGAAAAAAAATTCTGACCATAGAAAATTACTATGATGACAAGGAAGATCAAAATACACTCAGAAAAAGATAACAAAAGCAAAGCTTCATCCAAAGCCTCCAAGAAAAATAAAAATTGGTTTCAGGCCATGGAAGATCTCAAAAGGGATTCTGAAAATAAAATAAGAAATATAGAGGAAAATGGGAAGATAATTGAAAGTGGTTCAAAAGGAAATACAAAATAAGTTAATGAAGAGAAGAATACCTTAAAAAACAAAATTGGTCAAATGGGAAATAAAGTACAAAAGTTTACTGAGGAAAATAATTCCTTTAAACTTAGAATTGAGCAAATGGAAGCTAATAACTTTATGAGAAATCAAGAAACAATAAAATAAAAAAGAATGAAAATTAGAAAACAGTATGAAATATCTCATTGGAAAAAAAAACAACTGATCTGGAAAATAGATCCAGGAGAAATAATTTTAAAATTATTGGTCTGAGTCATGATCAAAAAAAGACCCTGGGCATCAATTTTCAAAAAATTATCAAGGAAAACTGTCCTGATATTCTAGAATCAGAGGGTAGAATAGAAATTGGAAGAATGCACTAATCACCTCCTGAAAGAGATCTCAAATTGAAAATTCCCAAGAAATAACCAAATTCTAGAATTCCCAGCTCAGGGGAAAATATTATAAGCATCCAGAAAAAAACAATTTAAGAATAGTAGAGCTAAAGTCAGGATAGCACAAGATTTAGTAGCTTGGAAGGGCTTGGAATATGATATTCTGGAGAGCAATAGAGCTAGGATTACAACCAAGAATCACCTACCTGGCAATACTGAGTATAATCCTTCAGGAAAAAAAGAAGAAAATTCATTGACAAAGAGGATGTTCAAGCATTCATGATGAAAAGACCAGAGCTGAATAGAAATTTTGATTTTCAAATGCAGGTCACGGGAGAAACACAAGTATGTGTTGAATATGAAGGAATAATATCTAAAAAAATAAAACTAAGGGGAGAGAGACAAATATACTGGAAGAATGGAAAAGGAAAAAGTAGAATGGCATAAATTATCTGCCATAAAAAAGCAAGAAAAAAATTTTAAGTGGAAGAGAAGGGGGGGAAGGAGGGAATGGGTGAACCTTACTCTCATAAGGATTAATTCATAGGGGAAGTAATATACACACCCAATATGGATTTAGAAATCTATCTTACCCTGTAGAAAATAGAAGGGGAAGGGGATATGCAAAGGACTTTGGGTAATAAAAGAGAGGGCATATTGGGGAAGGGAGTAGTCATAATAAAACCCTTTTGATGAGGCTCTGGATGAAAGAGAGAGAGAGAATAGCATAAGTGGGGGGGATAGAGTTAGCAATAGCAATTGGGAAAATAATTTTGAATCAAGTTTCTCTGATGAAGGCCTGATTTCTCAAATATATAGAAAACTGAATCAAATTTATAAAAAAAGTCATTCTCCAATTGATAAATGTTCAAATGATATGAACTATGCCCAAAGAGCCATAAAATCATGAATATCCTTTGATGTAACAATACCATTACTATGCAAGAATCATAAAAAAGGTTTTTAAAAAGGAAGAGAATCTATATGTACAAAATTATTTATAGCAATTTTTTCTCAGGGAAAAAAACTGAAAACTTAGGGGATGCCCTTCAACTGAGGAATGGCTGAATAAGATGTGGTATATGATTATGATGGAATATTTTTATTCCATAGGAATATGCTCTCAGAAAAATCTGAAAAGTTCTCCATGAACTCAAGCAAAGTGAAATCTACTATGTACAAAGTAATAATAATATTGTAGGGTGATCAGCTAAGAATGACTTTGCTATTCTCATCAATGCAATGTCCAAAACTACTCTGAAGCACACATGATGAAAGATGCTATCCATACCAAGAAAAATAACTGATTGTATCTGAATAAAGACTGAACTATACTATTTTTCTTTACTTTTGGGGGGAAGGGGAGTACATGTTTTCTTTTACCACATGACTTTTAAGGAAATGTTTGCAGAACTTCACATGTGCCTTCTTATGGGGGATGAGGATGGGAGGAAGCGAGAGAATCTGGAATTCAAAGTTTTAAAAGATGGGATTTTTATGAGATGGGGTTGAGGAGGAGCAATATTCTCCAAAAAAGGGGAGAGTCAATACAATAGCATGGATGAGTATGGAAGATGGATTTCTATTTTTTCCTATCTTACTTTCCCTTTTGGTTCTTTAGCCATTCACAAATCCAATTCCATTGTTACCAATAAACATGTTACACTTTGATCTGATCCATTTCCAACCTGGGCTAGTTTACTCTTCCTGGCTTCTCTACACTTTACCCTGGAAGCTCACCATATTGATACTGGACTTAATTCAGACACCTAATCCACATCAGCACTTACTAAATTTCACAACTTCCAAACTCAAGTGACCTACCATATTTAGCTTCCCAAATAGCAGGGTTAGAGGTATGTACTATAACAGCCAGCCCTAGCTTCTTGTTCTTTCAGTAGTCAGCTGGAAAGCACCTCCAAGAAGAAAGAACAAAGTTACCATTTTAGTTATAGAATATATTTCTAAAATTTTGTGCTTTTTCTCTTTCAGCAGTTCCCTCCTTTGAAACATATGGTTTGTTCGCTATTTATGATCATTTTTTTAAAAATCCACTTTTTCCTGTTTGTCTTTTGGCAGTTTTCTTTGCAATCATCAATTTTATTTGAAAGTTGTTAATAATATTTTTTCACCTTCATCTTGGAGAATACAGTAAGATTGTTGTTTGTACACCGACACAAGAAGCTACATCTAATAAGAGATTAAGGCAGTGATAAAAACAAATATATGTGGATAGCAACTTAGAAATAAAATTCTAAATATTCTCTTAGAGACCTCTCTACAATAAATTGAAAGAAGTGAAAGCAAAACTTAGTAAGAAAACTGGACAATGAATGCTAGATGATACTGGAAAGGTCTTATTGCCTTGTGAGTAGAATAACTGACAGAGTAAAGTGACTGCTGCCATGGTAGACTAACAAGATTGTTCAATCATGAGTTCAATCCTCTGAATAGATTAATACTTTAAACTCCTTGGGTTTGCTCTTTGATGAGCAGCTACAGTCTTTTTCCATCTTTAGCCTTTAGCTTGGTGTGGTGGTCCTGGGTTCTCTTTGGCTAGCATGTTATAGGACCTTTTTCAACTGAAATATACCTTATTTTTCTTTTGTATAGGAAAGAAAGATAGAATTGGGCCCTTGGCCTCAGCAGAAGCCTCTTTTGATTCCCTCAGAACTCCATCCTTCCTGGCTCGAGCTCTTTCCCTTAGTAAGACACTCTATTTTGCCACATGGAAGCCAAGAGTTACATGTTTAGAATATAAATCCGTTGTTCATATTTTCTTCCCATCTTATTCTATTAGATTTTCCCCATGAATTTACAATTTAAAATATTGGTTTCCATTGGTTATTGGCTTCCATATCAATCTCCTTGGCAAGGAGATCAAGTATAAACTGGTATGCTTTAAACTTCCTCATTAAACTTGTTTCAAAACTCATTCATTGTGGCAATTTCCCTAGGAAATCTCTATCAGCATCTGTTGTTTTATCCATTTCTAATTTTTTTGCATCATTAGCTTATTTAAACAGATCAAGTGAGAGCTACTTTGGTTATATGCCATATTTTCACATTTATATCCCAACTTGGTACTGCTTTGATCTTTGCTATAAAAACTCAATGGGTTGAACATATATAGACAGCTCATTTGAAAATCAACCCATTATAATATGAGCTCCTTGAAGGTAAGTCTATTTTGGCTTTTCTTTGTATCCTCAGCACTTAGCACATTGTCCTCCACATAAAAAGTATTTAATAAATACTTAATGACTGACTCCATAACATCTACATTGGTAACTTTTTGTTTATCAACTGTTAAAATATGACCCATTTAATTTTTGTGACATTATGCATGGCTACTCTTATTTAGAAACTTCTGGCTCTCTTGAAAAAAGTATTCAAATTTTATAGATAAAATTTTGCATAAATGTACAGACCTTTGTTCTTTTTCATGTCTTAACTCTGAGCCATATTTTCTAATATTTTTGCTACATTTCTCTGTGCTTACTTTTCTTTGAAGTAATGGAATATTCAAGTATATGTTGATTTCATTTATAGGGAACTTGTTTGTACTCTACTTTCTTCAACAGACTTTGGCATATAAATTATATCTGTCTTCATGGAGCATTGCAAATGCTCATTTCAAGCCATAAATAGGTGAACAAGTGTTTTATAAGATGATGATTCTTGTTTCATTTGGATATTTGAAAAAATATTCTACCTATTCCTTTATGAGCTTCTCCAAAGGAAAAAAAAATTAAGCCATTCTTATAAAGGTTCTTTTGCTTCCTTTTATTATGAGAATACTAGTATCGATACGGTGCCAATTTTTTGTTTACTCATAAGATCATTAAAGTTAAAAGTGGTCATTAAGTTCAACCCTTTTATTTAATGAATGAGGAAACTGAGGCTCAGAGAAGTTAAGTAATTTATGCAGGGTCACACAGAAAAATTCTAACTCAAGCTTCCCTGAACCTAAATCTAGCACTCTAACTACTATGTTATAATGCTTCTCTCTGTTGATTCATTACCCATGGGACAAGTTCTAATATTTAGCATCAAAAGTTTATATATATATATATATATATATATATATATATAAAAGAAAAATTGTTCTTAGTACTCTCTACCCCTTTCCACCTTTCTGCCACCATCACTGCAGAATCAAATAAGAGTCCAATAGAGCTGAGGATCATTTTGTATTTTACCAAATTCCCATTATTTCTTGGCCAGCTTACTTTTATGTGTCTCTCTCTGTAATCAAGCTATCTTTTGGAAAGTAAGTACAATCACCCCATAACATACCTGAACTCTTTCCAGCTTCATGGAATCTGTCAGAACTTCTGCAATGCTGGTCTAACCTTAAAGAACCCAAAGTCCTCTCACGTCCAAGGGAGACATATTTACAACACAGAATTGTAGAAACATGCTTATTTCTAAAATCCAGCACATTACCACATGTCCAATATATTAGCAGTTAAGTAACAGTGTTTGGAATACTCAATTTTTTCCTGTTAGACTTTCATCACACAAAAAAATGAGTTCTGTAATTTTCAAGTAATGCATAGTATGTGGTCATTAATCAGTTGTAGAGAGTAATTTAATAAACCCTTTAATGTATCTTTCTTGGTATGAAATTTAATCTGACAATTTTCAGTGAAGACATTATCTATAAATGTTTTATCTGAGAGACTTCTTGATTATATTACTTTTCTAACTTTTAATTTATCGGTTTGAAATTTTGGTTTCTTGAAAAGAGAGTGACCATTTGTTTTTGTTGCCTCCAGGAACCAACCTGGATTTGGTAATTCTACCAAAGTTATGGTAAAGCATTTCAAGCAAAGGGTTATTAATATATCATGAAGCATGAAATTTTAAGAGTAAAACCAAAAACCAGGAGATGTTAACAGAAAAATTCCAATATTTTCCACAAAACTCATTATAACTTTTTAAAAAAGTGACTTCTTTGGGTAAGATTTTATTTATCATGAATAGCATAAAGATTTGTTGATATTTTTAAGGCCTTCCTATGAATCAACATTTTAAAAATTGTGGGTCATAATCCCATATAGGGTGATGTGGAAGTTGAAAAATTGTGATGTATTACTAATAACTTTGATTTGAATACTTATCTTCTATATCTATATACCTGGGGTTGCATAAAGATTTCTCAGGGGAAAAGGGGTCTCCAGTGGAAAAAGTTTAAGAAGCCCTGCTATAAATAAAAGTGCAAAGTTCAATAGATATTTTTATCTTAATTTATACATCATCCTGCATTACACAGACATACGCATAAACACAATATTAACATTGTAAGGTACATACAGTAAGAATGGCCTCTAAGAAAAGATCCTTCTTTGTTCTCTATTACAGAAAATGAGAAGCAACACCCAGAAGGATGGAAGGAAAGTCCTCAGAAGCCTCTGGGATTGTTGGGGAGGCTGAGGAAGTAGGAAATGAATTACAGGGTGTCACAGATGTTAGTCAAAGGTATTTGCTGGAGAATTTAGATTAGAAAGTTGTTTACTGTGCACACTTTAATTAAAAGTCATGAATGTTATAATATAAAAGAACTCTCCCCAACCCCTCCCGAGGTATTCTCTATTTTTAAGTATGATCACCTGGCATTGTAATAGCAATCCTTTGATAGAATGTGTTTTTGTTGTTGATAATGGTGGGTTTTTTTGTTTTTTTTTTTGTTTTGTTTTTGTTTTGTTTTTTGTTTTGTTTTTTTTTAATCAAGGAATTAAAGCTAAGCTGCTCATTACCCCTCTCAGAGTGCTGATTCTTGACACTTTCCAAGAAATTACCTTTCAACAAGCATTTACTAAATGGATGCCATGTGCCAGGCATTGTGCTTTGAATTGGAAATAAAAAGACAAGGAGAGTTCCTACTCCTCCTTAATCTTGGCCCTTCCTTACAAGTCATGTCCTTTGTTGGGACTGTCATTAAGTATTATCTTTAAAATACCCGAGTCTTTTTGTACTATTAGGGGAATAGAGCCTAGTATTTACTTCTCACAGAGACTAGGGCTCAACTTGGAGAAAAGAAGCCTTGGAGTATTACTTTTTCTCCTAAACAACTTATATGTCCAAGTATAAGTGAAATGCTACTGTTGTAAAACCCCACAAATGCCAACTAAAATGACAGTCATCAACAATTTCATCTACAACTGTAAACTCCCTGAGGTCAGGCTCTATCCACTGTTTCTTTTGACATCCCCAGCACTTAGCACAGTGTCTAGCACATAGTAATTGCTTGATGAATATTTAACAATTGATGGAGAAGTCCTAACGAGCATTGGTAGAGAGAATTTCCTATATCAAAATTCCAGTCCCTATCCCTAACTTATGAGTCATAAATCACTCATCTTAAATTGCCCCTCTTAAAAGCAGCAATTGTTAACATCTCAAGCTTTTATGGAGTTTCATGGGATCATCTGTGTTAATTTAAGCTGATAATAAAGTTCTTGGTTGATGCTTTATTAGAGTGACCTTTCTTTCATGTAGATTGTTTAGAAGTAAAACCAATCCTGCTCATCATAGTTTGACAGGGATAAGGGAAAGTGATTACTGTGTGTTCCCACAAAAGTATGAACTATTTATCAATATAATTAATAGGATGTTATTTAGTCTGTAAAACTGGATAAGTCGAATTTGGGATCGTTTAGAAGATTCATTTGTTTCCTATATGCCATTTTACCATTTTTAAAAACTGTCTCTGTCACTGACTTCAATTCCCCAGAATTAGCATGTTCAGAAGTCTTGCTGCAAAGTCATTACTGTTTCTGAAAGTGCATATTCAGTAGGGTTCTGGTTATGTAATTCGTGAAGGGTAACAGCGGGCTGTGGTTCTGTTATTTATTCCTTAAAGAGATCTGCAGGAGGAAAAGAGAGAAACTAGAGGTTAAGGACCTTGTTTCCTAATCTGACATTGCCTTATCCTGATTGGGACGAATTTATTTCTGGCCCTTTAAATTCACCCTCTCGGCAAACATATCCCCAGTTTGGTAGCTCGCTTCAGAATCTCCATCTCCTTTCTCCGAGTATCCTTTCCCCAGCCAAAGGGGAGCAAAGTGGCAAATTCACCTTCAAGCGGGGATCTCGTTAATGTTTGCAAGAGCTCAGGCTTTGGGACAAGATGGCCTAGAAACTTTCTGCTGCTTCCCTAAGTTTCCCAGCTATTCTTCCAAGTAACTTTTAAAAGTTAAAACTTTATTTTAAGAAGTGAAAGTGTTTTCTCCCTGGGCTAAACTCCTGTCTCTCCATCTTCCCACCCCTCTCCAGCACGCCCATAGGGGCTTTAGAAAAAAAAAATAATAATAAATAAAAAGAAAAGAAAAGAATAAGCATCCCGCCAACCAGACAGAGCTCTGGAATCAGGTAGAAATGAAAATCGCAGTTAAAAACCGCGGCCACCTGACGGGGGCAAAATTGCTGGCGGCGGCTGCGGCCGTCACTGCAGAGCGGCGGGAGCTGCGCAGCTGACAAGGGGAGCTGACAGCGGGCTCTGGCGCTGATTACCTATTCCACACTACGGGAGGGGAGTCAGCTTGGGCAGGACGCCACAGCCCCCCGGCCGGACGAGCTAGCGGGACAGTGGCGCTTCGGGGAGGGGCCGCCGGGAAACAGAGCCGGGCTGCGCCTCGCGCCCACAGCTATCCGGCTTACAGCGAAAGGGACAACTTTTAGCCATCCGAGCCGAGCCTAGGCCCACCCGCGCCTCTTGTTGGGGGGGGGGGGTTCCCAAAGCGGCTTCGGAAAACCCCAGACTGGGTGGTCTCAGTGAGGAAAGGGGCTACTTGAATTTTCGAACTCCAGTGTTGCCCCGAAGATCTGGGGGGAGGGGGAGCAGAAGGGGAAGGAAGAGAAAAACCCCAAAGAATCTGTGACCCGAGGAAGTGTCCCTTGATGCCCGCTTCCCTGTACTTTCCCTTGGGCTCCTTCCTCGCGAGCTGGGCAGCAAAGCCAAGGGAAGCTGCGTTCAGCGGCGACGCTGGATTCAGCTCGGACCCCATACCTGAATAAGGCTTTCCTTTGGCACCACAGATGACACCTACTGGCCCCCTCTGGGGAGGAGTGGGGCATGGAGGTGGCAACTGGGGAGGATCCCAGGGCATTTCTGTGCGACAGCTAGTCTGGAGCCAGGCTCTGAGGGGTTAGGGGTGCCCTTTGCGCATACAAGCTTGCATCCTCTAGGGGACATTGTGGGGCAAAGGGAAGAGACTGAGAGCCTGGTGATGCTCTGCGCTGGCAATGGCTCTCCACCCCCTCCGTCTGTTTCATCCCTTTTTATTAAGCCTGCAACCTCCCGCTCCCTCCCACCCGCAACAAGAAGCTGGCGAACCAACTCCTCTCCCACCCCTCCATAGCTCCCCTGTGCTAGTAAATGGAGCTAAGCAAAGCACGCCGTAGTTTCATGCCCTAACTTTGTCATGAAGTGCGTCCCTAACTCCGGCTGCTGCTTCACCTCTGCTGGCTTCTTCCACCTCCTCCCTCCCAATCCGACTCTCAAGAGTGCCCTGCGCCCGCACCCCAAATTTGAAGTCGCCGCCTCCCCCCCACCCCCCCGGCTGATTTGGTGTCTCTCTCCCTCTTTAGAACCAGTGGCTCTTTTCCAGCTCCAGCTGCAGTTTCGAACTCCTTTTTCCAACGCCCCCCCTCCGCCCCCACCACACAGACACACACACACTCACATGCACACACACATATACATACGCACACACTCACACACTCACACTCCACCCTACCCGCCTCCTATCTCCTCCGCGGGGGGGCGGGGGTGACGTCAGGACTGCAGTCCCGAGGAGAGCGTCTGGAGAAGGCTGCGCGCTCCTTGGAGAGGAAGCTGGAGGCGCAGTCACGGCTCCCCGCCGCCTCCCGCTCCTCCTCCCTCGCGTCCCACTGCACCCCGTGCCATGCCGCCTGCCCGTGAGCCCCGCTTTGCGCCGCTCCAGCCAGCGGACCAGGTGAACTGAAAGTCGTTTCCGGAAGAGGTCGGAGCTGGTGCTGCAGTCCTGGCAAGAACTGAAACTGCAACTCGGGGAGAAAGAGGCAAGCGGCGAGCCGGGCGCGCAGCGCCCTGCGCAATCTCCCGAGCTGCGCGGAGCTGCCCCTTCTGCTACACCTGCCGCCGGAGCCGGACTCGCGGAGGCACCGGAGCCCGGAGAGGCGGCGGCTGAGTCCGCGGCAGGAGAAGCCAGCCCTGTCACCTCCTCTCAGGGGGGGCACCCTGTGCATTTCGCAGCCGCGCTGCCGGGGGGTGATGTCTGCCCACCGGGCTCATTTCTCCAAAGTGAAGTCACGGGAGGCAGAGGCGAGGCGCGGCGTGCCTGAGGGGCGGCAGCCCGGAGCAGAACCTTAGGTAAGTGGCACCAGAAGTTTGCCTTCGTTTGCCAACCCCCTCCCCTGGAGTCGTGGAAAGTAGGAGGAAAGTCTTCTCTCGCCGGCCCTCCCCCTTTCCCCCCCCAGAACCTAGGTAGTGTGAAAAGAGAGAACTTTGGGGGAGTGACGGGAAGGAGAAGAGGGACATTGGGGGAATGATTAAGGAAGAGAAGTGGGGAGCGGGAGATTCCCAGGAGTGTGCGGGGGAGGGGAGGACGTGCTGAAGGGGGCTGAGCCGAGCTGGGAAAGGTGAGATGGGGAGTTTGAGGGAATTCCACTTCACCTGGTGACCTTGGGGTGCCCCTCCCTCAGAGGGAAAAGCCGGCGGCTCTCCGGGGTGGCACGCCGGGGCTTTGCGTTTCGGGTGGATGCTGACATACAAGAGAGCTCCTTCCCGCTAGTAAAGGAGCAAGAAGAGGACTTGGAAGGAGGCGGCTCCGCCCGAGGAGCCCAGAGGCTGAGGGATGGGAAGGCAGGAGTTCAGACCCAGCTGTGGGGTGGGGCTGAAGCGGTCAGCCCGGGGCGCTCCCTGAAGGGCTCGGGGGAAGTTCGGCGGGCCGCGGGGGGCGGAGGAAGCCGGGGAGCTGCGGGCGCAGAGGAGTGCATTTGGGGAGCTGGGCGTCCTCGAGGTTCCCAGGGATGTGCAGCTCAGAGAAGCGCTCCACGAGTGCTACGGCAGAACGTCAACAGGATCCTCCTCGCAAGTGTGCTTGTGAGTGTGAGTGGGTGAGTGTGTGTATATGTGCGCGCGCGCGCCTGTCTTTTTGTGCGCGCGTGCGCGCGCCCGAGTCGTGGGGGTTGAGGGTAAGTCAGCTTCCAGGCGATGTGCTGTATGGTGACTGTGTCTGCTCAAGCGAGACCCACCTCTGCCTAGTGCAGCTTTGCTCCTCAGCGCCAATGCTCGCCTTTCTATTGGCGCTCTCGTGACAGCCGGTAGGTTGGCTTAACCAAACTTCTGATGGGAAAAAGTTTAAGGCGGCTTCAGAGGCTCGAGAGCTGTCCGGCCTCCGGTGGCCTCTCCCTTCCATGCTGGCTGCCCCATGCTGACAGCTCTGCGTGCCCCGGAGCACCCACCCAGAGGCTCCTGGGCAGGAAAAGTCCATTCCCCCTAGAGAAATAGTAACCTTCCTTAAGAGAAGCAAGCGATCTCTGCTAGCAGATCACAAAACCTCGTGGGAACTTCAGCCTTTACTTCCAAATGTCAGTTCCCACTTGAGCAAATTTAAATAGTAGTACTTAACCTCAAAAAAAAAAAAAAAAAAAAAAAAAAAAAGAACCACAAATAGGAATTCACATTGCACAGTGTGTTCACCTATTTCTTCGTGGCAAAGTCTGGTATTAAAACTAGCGAACTCATACTCATCCTTCTCTAAAAACAGATATTGATAACTGAACTTAACTCAGAAATAGTTTATAGCCAGCAATCCACACTTGGGTGTTATTAGCAAGGTCCTTAACTTACCGTGTCTTTTAAGGAAAAATAGCAGATTCTGTCTTTGATCACAGTGGGAGATTTTCACAATTTAATCTGTGCCATTAGATGTATGAGTCTGTGAAACATTAGGTACAAGAGGAGGAATGAGAAAGAAGAGGTGAAGGAGGATACTGGAAAAGATTAGGGATGTGCAGACCATAGCTTCTTAGAGGGCAGAGATTTTACTTATTGGAGAATTAAATAATACGGTGGCTGTCCTTTGCATATAAAATACCGACTGAATATACCAACACTCAAGGATATGCATTGACAAGGAATTGGGCTAAAGGACACCTCAGGGTTTCTTCCATCTTTGAGGTTTTATAATTCTGTGATTTATCTTGGGAGGGAGAAAGATGATGAAAGTGAAATTCTAGGGTTAATAGGTTACCAATTCAAGAATAAACACTTTTTAAAAAATATCTACTATTTGAAGGACATTAATCCGGCTTCCATCATGGAGCATATGCTCTTGGGGGAAGGACATTAGGACATGCCTTTGCATTGTGATACAAAATGAAATTTCTTCAAAATGTTAATCATAATATTCTTGTTTTATATGTAGTTTCTCATGGTTAATGGTATTTTTTTTAGAAAAGAGGATTTTGTTAAAAGTGGCAAAAATGCTCCAATGAATTTCTCTCATGGAAATTAGGCACTACATACAAAGTATTTTGGAAAGCTGACTGGAGGCATAGCAGGAATGGGCTCCAATTCTTCTTCTGATACTTAAAACATTCTTGAACTTGGACAAATTACTTAACCTCATTGGGAATCAGTTTCCACATCTGTAAAATGGATGAGGTGAATTTTAGACTAATTGTCCTCTGAAAAGCCTTCTAATTTTAAATCTATGATCCTATAATCTCATAGTTAACCTTAGTCTCAATTATTGAGAGCGGTGAAAAGTATTAAAATTCCTATTGTTTGATTTTTACCTGTATCTCTTGTTATCATTCAGGACTTTCTCTTTCTCTCCTCTTTTTTTCTCTTCTTCTATTCTATATTCCCTTCTTTCTTCCTTTTCTTCTTTTTTCCCCTACCACTTTCCCTTTACTCACTCCCCCCATCTTTGTCTCTCTCTATGTGTGTCTCTCTGAATCTCTGTCTCTGTGTCTCTGTCTCTCTCTCTCTCTCTCTCTCTGTGCCTGTCTCTCTGTGTGTCTCTTTCTCTATCTCTGTTTCTGTCTTCCACTCTGTTTCTGTGTCTGTGTCTCTGTTCTTTATCTTCTCCTCCTCAAAGGTTCTTAAACTTTTTTTTCATATTATAGACCATTTTGACAGACTGATGAAATCTATGAAGCCCTTCTCAGAAGAATATTTTAAAATTTAGGAAACATACAAGGCTGCAAAGGAAAGTAATTATATTGATAATTAAGAGTTGTGGAAGGGCAGCTGGGTGGTACAGGAAGATTCCTCTTCCTGAGTTCAAACCCTGCCTCAGACACTTACTTGTAGATGTTAACTTGTAGATGAATAACATTGGGGAAATCATTTAACCCTGTTTGCCTCAGTTGCTTTATTTGTCAGATACTCTAGAGAAGAAGATAACCCCAAAATGAAGTCATGAAGAGTCAGACATGCCTGAAAAAGAACATGAATATGAGCATAGTTGTTTGGTCATGATACTCAGAGTTTATGTATGTAAAGTGCTTTGCCAACAGTAAAGCATTATCTAAATGGTAGTTATCTTCTTAGAATTCTTTATACATTTAATAATTATGTTCATAAGTCAACATAATTAAAATATTACTAAAGCTAAGCTAAAATTTAGGAGGATTTTTAAACTAAAAAATGACTTTATTTCCTTATTTCCCTTCCCCTCCCCCCCTCCCCCATTACCCTAGGCTATTTAAAGACAGCCAGGTGGTGCTAATTTTAAATCCTATGTCCTATACTAGGGAATATAGAATGGAAGAAGAGAAAAAAAGAGGAGGGAAAGAGAAAGTCCTGAATGATAACAAGAGATACAGGTAAAAATCAAACAATAGGAATTCTAATACTTTTGATTTTGGAAAAGTCACTCAACCTCTTTGTCTCAGTGTCTTCAGCTGTAAAATGGGAGTATTATTAGCCTTTCCTGAAAGGTTGTTGAAGATCAAATGAGACAATATTTGAAAAGTGCTTAACACGGTGCCTGGCACATCTTAGCATTATATAAATCCTAGCTATTATTATTTTTGTTATTTGGGGCCATTAGATGACACAATGGGTAGAATGCTACTTGTCTCAAATGAGATATTTGTAAAATGTTTGGCACAGGACCTGACACTGTAGGCACTTTATAAATGTTTATTTATTTTCCTTTCTAAAAATAAATAAATAACAAATTATACATTAAGATGGGGGGGTAACTCTTATAATAGATGAGAATTGTATTTTTTAAGGTTCAAAAGATTTAAGTTCTAAGTAGACTATATGGATGATTATAGTACCATGGAACCTCCAAAAGATAGAAGAACATAGAATCTCAAAATTGGAAAGCTTCTTTGGAAATATCTTCCCTTTCTATACCCATAACACCCAGCTCATTTGTTTTACAGATAGAGAAACTGAGATCCAGACAGGAGAAGAAACTTGTTTGATGAAGCAGCAAGTATTTAAGTCACTACTATATGCTAGACATTGAGGTTATATCTGTATCATCTTTTACTTTTTGTCTCTATTTCTATCTTTGTAACAATTAGCTTGCATTTTCTGTAGGAAAAGACACACATGTATAATTTCTATGTTATACATGTAATATATAATATATGTAATATATTATATTTATATGTGTATATATGGGGCATATTTATAGCAAGAGAGATAAAGACAGAGACAGATACACACAGAGAAAAGAGAAAGAGACATAGAGAGAAACTCAGATAAATATAGAGACAGTACATAGGAGGGGGGCACAGAGAGAGACACACACAGAGAGATGCAGACATAGATACACATAGAGATAGAGACACAAAGGGAGATAGAGACACAAAGGGAGATAGAGACAGAGACACACAGAGAGACAAAGAGGCAAAAGCATTGAACCAGAAGATGAAATTCTGTGTATGAAGAACAGCAAGTCATCTAATTCTCTTGACTAAAGTCCCAAAAGGTAGACTGCAGTCAGAATGTGAAAGACTTGACATGTTCATTGGGAGTTTGTATTTTATCCCTGAAGTAATGGAGATCCACTTCTGTCTTGTGAACAGAGTAGGTCAGACCTGTGTTTTGGGGGATAGTATTTTGGAGCTAGAGGCATGGAAACAACATTGGAGGCTATTGCAATAGTCCAGATGAGAGGTACTAAAAGGAGTTGACTGTGTGAATGGATGCAGTTCTAGAGATGTTATAGAATCAACAAGACTTGGCAACTGATTAAGTATATAGGATGAAAAAAGAAAGAGGAATTAAAGTTAATACTGAGAGTGGGAACCTTGGATCCTTGAAATGATGGTGGTCCCTACAATAGAAATATAAAAGTTAGAAAGGGAAGAAAATTTTGGGGGAAAGGAAACAATTTTGTTTTTACATAAATTGAGTTTAAGGTGCCTATGCAACATCTAATTGGAGAAGTCCAGTATATGTTTGGTGATACAGAACTGGAGATCAGGAGAGATACCTGGGATGGATCTAGAAGATAATTGCATAGATATGATAATTGAGGAAGAGAGAGAGAGAGAGAGAGAGAGAGAGAGAGAGAGAAAGAGAGAGAGAGAGAGAGAGAGAGAGAGAGAGAGAGAGAGAGAGAGAGAGAAAGAGAAAGAGAGAGAGAAAGGGGAATTAAGGGAAGAGGAGAGGAGAGACTATAGCTAGTTAGAAGAGAGAGGTAGGACCTCAAACCAAGGCTTAGACAAGTGGAACAAACTCATATAGGAATGGGGGCTACCAATCCACACATAATGGTCCTTAAGGACTGCATATTTACTTAGATTTAAAAGTTATATTATCTATATTTTGCTGCATTTTAATTTATGTTGTTAAATATTTTCCCATCACATTTTAATTTTGTTTGGGCTGAACTAGGGAGGGTGGTGTGTGTGTGTGTGTGTGTGTGTGTGTGTGTGTGTGTGTGTGTGTATCTATGTGTAAGAGAGATATCTCTGGTCTAGACTTCTAGACAAGTGTAATTTTCACTTAGTTTCTACCATATTATGTCCCATTATATGCAGAAATTCCTTTTATTAAAAATTTTAGAGATAAAAAATACTCATATACCTTAAGCTCCAGTAACGGGCACATGGATTTGCCCTGGCTGTCCTCCTTTCCTAATATATTCCCATTCTTACCTTCCAACTAAAGCCACCCCGTGAGATGAGAGTCAAAGTTCCTTTCTAGCAACACTCCCTTCCTCAGTCCACCTGCAGTGGTCAGCTCCCCTACTTCTGCTGCTATCACTGTTCCCTGCAGTGGGAGCTGACTAAAATTGCTTAGTCAGCATTCTACTTATTCCCAACCCTTCAAGCAGTATTGGTCCCAGGCAGAGACCCAAGTGACGCTAGTTTTAGTGTTTACCCCGTATTTGCAAAGAATCCTGCCAGTCTCTGGTTTTGACCCTCTTGTTGTCCCCCCATCCACCTTCAGGCAGTTTTCTGTCTCCTTAGAACGTTGTCTGTCCCCTTGGCTGCCTTTGTGTGAGAGTTTAGGGGAGACTGGTAATTTCTGGTGTGCCACTTGCCTTGTGTGCCCAGCACGGTGATAGACCAGATCTCTCCTGGTATTTTTAAAAAGCTGATTTCCTATGAAATAACCTTGGAGGATTCCCTTTGGTTTCACAGTTTTTTGATCAGTAGAGATAGGATGTCCACACTTCTTTTCCCAAGGAATAATAACTTGGGGAAAGGAGCAGCTGCACACACACACACACACACACACACACACACACACACACACACACAAAGCCACCTCCCTTCTTTCAAGGAGAGAACCTTCTTCAGATCTGAAGCTGCTGGGGGACAGGGTAAAGTGGGGAGTGACTGTCGTGTATTTTGCTAGATTAGGTTTCTGGTTTATAGCCACATTTTACTGACTGGCATAGACCTGCCAAATTTTAGAAACTGACTCATGGGGAATTATTTTTAATCCAGAAATATGCTTGATGTTCTGGCCCTACGAAAGGGGGTTAAAATATGGCATACAGTGATTGCTCTAAAAATTGGCAGCTCGTGGAGAAAGTTAGCCTTGGAATCAGGGATCCTAGGTTTTCTAGGTCTGTTCCTCGAATATTATATGACCTCCAGCTTACCTTACTTCAGGGTGACTTTTCTGGAGCCAAGAAAAGTTACAACAGAAACAAAAACAGGGCTGGCAGCTTTAAAGTATGTCAAAAGGAAATTCATCTATTTCTACATTAGACAGGAGGCAGATAAAGTGACTAGGATGGGCAAACCTCAAGCTGCCTTCTTCTCTTGAGTTTTATACACACACACACTGTACACATACATGCATATGTATACAATGTATATAAATATACATGCATGTCTCATATAGCATGTTTATGCATGCATGTATCTATGTACCTATTTTTTCTGCTTTATAATCTTTATTTTTTTAATTTTATAATTATAATTTTTGACAGTATATATGCATGAGTAATTTTTATAACATTATCCCTTGTATTCATTTTTCCAAATTTTCCCCTCCTTCCCTCAACTCCCTCCCCTAGATGAAAGGCAATCCCATACATTTTACATGTGTTACAGTATAACCAGACACAATAAATGTGTGTAAATGCAATTTTCTTGTTGCATGTTAAATATTGGATTCCGAAGGTATAAGTAACCTGTGTAGATAGACAGTAGTGCTAACAGTTTACATTCAATTCCCAGTGTCCCTTCTCTGGGTGCAGTTATTTCTGTCCATCATTGATCAACTGGAAGTGAGTTGGATCTTCTTTATGTTGAAGATCTCCACTTTCATCAGAATATATCTTCATACAGTATTGTTGTTGAAGTGTATAATGATCTTCTGGTTCTGCTCTTTTCACTTAGCATCAGTTGATGTAAGCCTCTCCAAACCTCTCTGTATTCCTCCTGCTGGTCATTTCTTACAGAGCAATAATATTCCATAACCTTCATATACCATAATTTACCCAACCATTCTCCAATTGATGGACATCCATTCATCTTCCAGCTTCTAGCTACTATGAAAAAGAGCTGCCACAAACATTTTGGCACATACAGGTCCCTTTCCCTTCTTTAGTATTTCTTTGAGATATAAGCCCAATAGTAGCACTGCTGGATCAAAAGGTATGCACAGTTTGATAAGTTTTTGGGTATAATTCTAAATTGCTCTCCAGAATGGCCGGATTCTTTCACAACTCCACCAACAATGTATTAGTGTCCCAGTTTTCCCACATCCCCTCCAACATTCATCATTATTTGTTCCTGTCATCTTAGTCAATCTGACAGATGTGTAGTGGTATCTCAGAGTTGCCTTAATTTGCATTTCTCTGATCAGTAGTGATTTGGAACACTCTTTCATATGAGTGGATATAGTTTCAATTTCATCATCTGAGAATTGTCTGTTCATATCCTTTGACCATTTGTCAATTGGAGAATGGTTTGATTTCTTATAAATTAGAGTCAGTTCTCTATATATTTTGGAGATAAGGCCTTTATCAGAACCTTTAACTGTAAAAAGTTTTCCCAATTTGTTACTTCCCTTCTAATCTTCTTTGAATTAGTATTGTTTGTACAGAAACTTTTTAGTTTGATGTAATCAAAATTTTCTATTTTGTGATCAATAATGATCTCTAGTTCTCCTCTGGTCATAAATTCCTTCCTCCTCCACAGGTCTGAGAGGTAGACTATCCTCTATTCCTCTAATCTATTTATTATCTCCCTCTTTATGCCTAAATCATGGACCCATTTTGATCTTATCTTGGAATATGGTGTTAAGTGTGGGTCCATATCTAATTTCTGCCATACTAATTTCCAGTTTTCCCAACAGTTTTTTTTTCAAATAATGAATTTTTATCCCAAATGTTGGTATCTTTGGGTTTGTCAAACACTAGATGTACACTTTTTTGTCCTTTGTACCTAATCTGTTCCACTGATCGACTGGTCTATTTCTTAGCCAATACCAAATGGTTTTGGTGACTGCTACTATATAATATAGCTTTAGATCAGGTACACCTAGACCACCTTCATCTGACTTTTTTTTCATTAATTCCCTTGAAATTCTCGATCTTTTATACTTCCATATGAATTTTGTTGTTATTTTTTCTAGGTCATTAAAATAGTTTCTTAGGAGTCTGATTGGCATAGCACTAAATAAATAGATTAGTTTAGGGAGTATTGTCATCTTAATTATATTCGCTGGGCCTATCCAAAAGCACTTAATGTCTTTCCAATTATTTAAATCTGACTTTATTTTTGTGGCAAGTGTTTTGTAGTTTTGCTCATATAATTCCTGACTCTCCTTTGGTAGATATATTCCCAAATATTTTATACTATCGACCGTTATTTTGAATGGAATTTCTCTTTGTATCTCTTGCTGTTGGATTGTGTTGGTAATGTATAAAAATGCTGAGGATTTATGTGGATTTATTTTGTATCCAGCAATTTTGCTAAAGTTGGGAATTATTTCTAATAACTTTTTATTAGAATCTCTGGGGTTTTCTAAGTATACCATCATATCATCTGCAAAGAGGGACAGTTTGATTTCCTCATTACCTACTCTTATTCCTTTAATCTCTTTCTCGACTCTTATTGCCAAGGCTAGCATTTCTAATACAATATTGAATAGTAATGGTGATAGTGGGCAATGTTGTTTCACTCCTGATTTTACAGGGAAAGGTTCCAGTTTATCTCCATTACATATTATGCTTTACGTATCTATTTTTAAACACCAAATTTAAGGATTCAAATTTAATAACCTCTGTTACAGAGGTAAATCTATCTATTTCCTTAATATTGTCATTACTGTCTCAGACTCAAGATTTCAGTCAAGGGGTGCACTGACCCTGAAGTTAAGAAGATCTGAGTTGAGTTCAAATGTGGACTGAGACACTTACTATCTGTGTGAACTTGGCCAAGTCACTTTAAAAATAAACAATACTTCAATCTGCCTCATTTTACTCATCTGTAAAATAGAAATAATAATAGTACCTACCTTCCAAGTTTGTTATGATGATTAAATGAAATATTTGTAAAGTACTTTAGCACAGTACCTGGCTCATATAAATGAGCCATTTATAAATTCTTATTCCACCCCCTCCTTCTCTTCAGCCCTGCAGAATAGAAAATAACTTCTTCCCTATTCTCTTATCCTTGATGTATCCTATAATTCCTCTGAAATATTTTTTGAAGTATACCCTGAGTAAAAAAGGACCCTTCCTATCTCTTTCCTTTTATTTGTTTTTTCCACTTAGATCAAGGCACTTAATGTAATAGTGGTAGACCTATAGGTACAGAATGGGATAATGCAAAATTTTGAGAAAAGTTTATATCGGAGAAAAAGCAAGATTCAATGTAATCATCTTAGATATGTTATCATAAGACACATAATATTCTTACACAAGGAGCAGGAGAGGATTTGGGGGGAGTTTGAGTCCTATGACCCCTGACGTAAGTATATCTAATAAAATTGGAAGTGGCTGAGAAGGCATGGTTAAATTGGGGCTTATCATGTACCCCATGACATAGGTTCCTATAGTTTATACCCACTAATGTTCTTTGTGCCTCACACCTCAGGCAGTGCATGGCATCTCTCAGTACAAAAGCTTTTTCTAGAGTCACATAAAATATTGGAAAACTAGAGAAATAGAGAAAAGTTGCCAAGAAACACAAGATTGCCACAGCATACATTTGATATTTCCTCTTCATCTCAAGACCAATGGCTCTACAACAGTGATAGATTCAACCAACCAACCAACCAAGTGCCATAATAGTTCTACTTTCAGATTTCATCTGTACATATGACTGGTGTATTTGGGTTATTTTCTGAAGCAGCATCTTTGCTGTCCCCACTACATAGATTCCTTGCTGTGGTAATAGTGGGGATTAGGAGGCAAGGTTATAAGAGATGATAACAAGTGCAGATGGAGGAAATAGCAGCAGGGAGGGAAATAAAGAATTGACTCTGGAACTTAACCCCCTCTCTTCATCCCCCCCCCGCCTTGCAGCTGCCCACACTGCCCTGGCAGACCCATCAGGGACAGAAAGGTGAATTACCTTATGAGATTTCTAGGAAATAGCAAGGTCTGCCTCAGTGTAGGAGGAAAATAGGAAGGTGATGGAGACTGAAAGTAGAAATAGGGAAAATGGAAAAGAAGGGAAATTCCTGTGACATTTCCCATGAATTATGGATGAACTTGACTTAGATGTAAGTCAGGGGCTGCTTTTATTTGAGAATTGATCCTTTAAGGGATATGGCTTATAGATCTAATGGTGGGAAAGTGTTATAAACTCTTCAGACCTGCTAATGTCCCTAATGCACAAGATAGTCTGGGTTATCTAGAAGATAGATCATAGGTTTCAAGCTGAAAGGGCCCTTAGAGGCTGAGAAATCCCAAAATCCCTTGAGGTAACCCCACATGGGGTAGGCCTCCTATTTTACAAATATCTTGCTCGTCACCTACAGCAGCAGGCTCACACTCTCCTTCCTGCCCCATTTCTGGTAAGAATCCCCACGCCTGACATCCTTGAACCACCCCGCACTTGCCTTTGGGGAGCACTTCCCCCATACATACACACATTCCTTCTTCCTTTATAGACATAGGCCCTTGGGTTTAGGAGGGGTTTGGGGCGTTTTAGGGAAGACTAATACTTCTGGTGTAAGTCAGGTGAAACCTTTTTTTAGGATTATTCATATACCTTTGAGGACCACCTTTACCACCTCTCACCTGTGGGTCCTAAAAGCTATAACATTGGGACAGCTAGATGGCACAATGGATAGAGCAACAGCCCTAGAGTCAGGAGGACCTGAATTCTAATCTGGCCTCAGACATTTAACACTTCCTAGCTGAGTGACCCTGGTCAACTCCAATTGCTTCACCAAAAATAAAAAAAGAAAAAGAAACAAAGAGTTGTAGCAGAAAGCTACAATATAATAAACTGTCTCAGCAGATGGGTTAAACCAGGTTAAGGGTAACTCACAGGTCTTCAACCCAGTGGTCTACCCAAAGCATGTGAAGACTTCCCTGCGCAGTATGGGAAGATGATTAGTTCCAGTGGCCATGGAGATGACTAAAACGAGTGCTGTGGAGTGCTTAGGGACTGGTCAAAGGGCAGAGATGCCAGCTTCTCTACTGTACCCCTAGCCATCCCCAGTCATCCAGACCTTTGCCTGGTCACTAGACTTTGATGTTGCTGGAAGAGAGAAGCACATGCCTTTGTGTAACTCTGCCTCCCTTAAATCTAATTCATAAGTTAAGAAATAATCATGATGTAATTGGTCATCTTCTTCAGAAAAAAAGGGACAGCAACAGAAGAAGAAGAAGAAATCAAAACAGAGAGGCTAAATTGTTTTCCCAGGGTCTCAGAGCTGGTAGGTTAGGTGAGTGAGATTTGAGGTGAGGCTAAGTCCAAGGCCATGTCCTCTGCAGCACGCTAATAATGTAGCTCCTTTTTTGGTTGGAGTTGCTGTTTTCCTTTCACAATCATTATGTAGAAAAAACATGAATAAAAACTAGAATTCAGATGGAATAGCCCCAAACTCTTTCTACTGGATTAGGAGATATTTTAAAAACTCCCTAGTCATTTTGTAACCATTAATTCATTATTACACCGTAGGATGTATTAAATAATAATGGAAGAAAACATGGCAAGAAATTAGACCATATATTTTCCCCATAATATTATACAAAGTAAAGGGTAGATAACCTATAAATAGGACTTAAACCACATTCCTGCTCTAGTAAAATCCGGACCACAAAATGAAGCTTAAGGAACACTCCTATCAACTAACTACATGGCCTGCAGTCATCTGTGGAAGTAACTATGACAGACTTGGCCAGTTTCCTCTCTAGCTAATGCAGAAATTCAGACAGGTGAGTAAGGTGTGAAATACAGAAAAATTACAGCAAGTATGTCTGGCTCTTATGCTGTTAATGAAATAGAACTCTTATATTATTGTCCATTCTAGTGAGAACTCTGTTGACTGCAATTAGAATGATTTTGATTTTTTTTTCTATTTAGGATGTTTTCAGCGTTGTGACCCTCTGTTTTTAACTGTTCTCAGATGTTCCAATTATTATGTTTTCATCCTGGATAGAAAGGTTAGGGTGCTTGTTGCTTTTATAACTGCCTCTTTCACTCTTATGTTCCATTCTACGAAATCCCATAAAGGAAAAAGGGCAGGAGAAAAGAGCAGAGCAAATAAATAAGATAAGAAAAAAGCTTAATTACTTGGGATAGTAAGAGGCTATTGTTGATTAATCATGTCTGACTCTTTGTGACCCTATTTGCAGTTTCTTTGGCAAAGAAACTGTTATCTAAACCGTTTTATAGATGAGGAAACTGAGGCAAATGGAGTAAGTGACTTGCCCATGGTCACATAGATAATAAGTGTCTGAATCTGGATTTGAACTCAGGAAGATGAGTTATCCTGACTCCAGGTCCAATACTATGCACTATGCTGTCACCTAGCAGCTTCCATGAGACTAAGACAGAATATAATGAGAAATGTAGTAGGTAGATTATAAAGTCTTAGCACAATATCTGCCAAATAATAAGGACTTAGTAAATGTTTATTGATTGAGTTTTGTAACAGCTCTGTGAATTAAATTGTACAAATGTTATTCTCTCCCTTTTAATAGCAAGAAACTGACTCAGAGGTTATGTAATTTGTTCCAAATCACATAATTTTCATCTTCTGCTGGAAGACTTTCCCAATTCTTCCAAACTCTAGTATCTGCTTTCTTTTAATTATTTTCTATTTATCCAGTATATAAATCGTTTGTACATATATTTTTCAGTTGTCTCCCCCAGTAGATTTCAGACTCCTTGAGGTCAGGGGCTGTCTTTTGTCTCTTTTTTGTATCCCCATAGCTTAGCACAGTCCCTTACACATAGTAGACACTAATAAGTATTTATTGAAAGACTAACATAGCAAATGTTGGATTTATAGGCATAATTTTCTGCAATATTCTTTTCATTGCACTAAGTTGTTTATTAGAGATAATTTGAAAAAAGTAATTAAAACAAGGCATCTCTTCCTTCCATTAAATTTATACTTAATCAGTTGAATTTACATATCATTGGTGTATTATTTTGAAAGCTATAAAATATATTTCTAAGAACTCTAGTCACTATAAAGTAGAATTATGATGTTCTCATCTATAGAAGGTGTTTTTTTTTCTGTAAATGCTTGAGAAAAGGGGCCTAGATTCAGAGATTCAATACAATGGTAATGGTGCAATTATATGCAACTCAGGCAGAATTAAATGTCTATTTTTGACAAGTTTGAGTATAAACTTTTCTTGCCTCTTCTTCCCGACAACTTTTGGTGGAGATACTAATGAGCAGGGAAGAGAAGAGGAGGAAAAGCAAGATTCATGGATCAGTAACTCATTTTGGAAGGGGTCTTTAGAGATTTACATAGTACTTTCTTTAAATCTGCCCTGAGGTATCACTACACACCTGTTAGACTGGGTAAGATGACAGGAAAAGATAATGATGAATGTTGGAGGAGATGTGGGAAAACTGGGACACTGATACATTGTTGGTGGAGTTGTGAAAGAATCCCGCCATTTTGGAGAGCAATATGGAACTATGCCCAAAAGGTTATCAAATTGTGCATACCCTTTGATCCCATAGTGTTTTTCCTGGGCCTATATCCCAAAGAAATCTTAAAAAGTGGGAAAGGACCCATTCTCCTGGAGAGACTACAGGTGCTGAGTGAAGTGAGAGGAACCAAGAGAACATTGTACACAGCAACAAGATTATGTAATGATCAGTTCTGATGGCTGTGGCTCTTTTCAACAACAAAGTGATCCAGGCAAGTTCTAATGATCCTGTGATGGAAAGAGCCACCTGCACCCAGAGAAAACTGTGGGAACTGAATGTGGATCACAGTATAATATTTTCAATTTTTTGTTGTTATTTGCTTGATTTTTTTCTCTCTCATTTTTTTCCTTTTTGATCTGATTTTTCTTGTGCAGCATGATAAATGTGGAGATATGTATAGAAAAATTGCCCATGTTTAACATATTTGAGATTATTTGCCATCCAAGGGAGGGAATAGCGAAAGAGAGGGAGAAAAAGTTTGGAATACACGTTTTGCAAGAGTGAATGTTGAAAACTATCTATGCATGTTTTGAAAATAAAAAGCTTTAAAATAAAAAAAAATCTTCCCTGTGAATTGTCATGAAAGTATTACTAGCTCTATTTTATAGATTTGGAAACTGAGGCTTTAAAATGTTCAGCAAATTGGTCAAGGCTAATTTAGCTACATACTGCCCACACTGGATCTAACTCCAGATGATCCAGTATTTATTGCGATGCCCACCTGTTATGGGTAATTCATCTTTGGGTATTTAATGAGGAGTTGACTGTACAATATAGTAATATATTTTTTGAGCTCTAGCTTGGTAACACCACTGAGTTATTTTCTTGGTAACCATATGACCATGTACCCCCTATGTATGGATATCTTATTGACTAATATCATAATGCTTTTTGTCATTTAGTGATATATTGAATTAATTCTACATGCCATAGCTCTTGACTATCATTCTCACTCGAATGTTTCTGGAAACATCACTATTACTCATTACATTATTTGAACTAGATCCCAGTAGAACAGAATAGTTTCTGGTGTTAGAAGATTTTGTTCTTTCTTGGCCCATTTCCCTGGCTGTCCCTGTGAATTGTTATTTCACTTCTAAGATTCAAAGGTCTTATATTGTGAACTTTTGGTTTTGGTTTATAGCCACTAACCACTCTACTGATCTTTCATCACATAAAGAATAAATTTTTTTGTCTTCACCAAATAACCCTGTTTCCCTTATAGATATATCTTTATAGATTTGTATATCAGTCCAAGTGATCTTAATGTCTGTAAAAATTACATCACCATGCAAATTTTCTGCATATGTTTCACAAGCTTGTCAGTGTCAAAAATGATGCAGTTGAGACTTGTGAGCATCAGTAATTCAACTGGCCATTTTCCATTCATATTAATGTTCTTTTTTAAAGGCTACCTGATCTGTTTTTGGATTGGAGCCAATTGGCCTTTGTTAATATGTGGATGGTGTATTTCAACTTGTTTTTACACATAGTATCTCCTGATTCTTTACAATGTCTCTGGTTGAGACTATTCTTGACCACAATGTAGCACATGCTATCACTCAGAGTTGATGCCTTTCTGAGAGGCATTCAATTCCCCTAGAGCATTCTATTTATTGGTAAAAATGCATTTAATACCCCCATATTTTCAGGATCTGTTCCTCTCTATTTTGATATCAGTCTAGCAAATAGAGTACATATAAATGATGACCTGGATCATTTTATTCATGGCAGACTAGAAGTCTTTATTTTCTTTTCCCGCATACTACTGCATGCTATATAAACCAATAGTAAAGTCTATAACCATTTAAAAATCTCATTTATGTATCCATAAGTTTTTCCCATTTGTTTTTATGGATCACAATTTAAAATTTCAAGTATATCCCAGAGAGATTTTAAAGGAGTGCTAAACTGATGGCTGTTAGCACATGTGCAAATTTGAGGATTTCATCATCAAAATAGATTATATTTGTTTTCTTTCTCTAAGATTTTGATATTTTCTAAATTAAATTGGAATGATTCTAAAACAAACTATTAAGGAGAATCTTAAAAAATTAAAGTTGCATCTCTAAGAAAATGATGATTGCATAAGCACACTTGAACTTTTATCAGTGTTTGAACAACTGATAAATACCATTATCCAATTCACAAAAAATGCCCCACTATCTCTAAAAGGAATTATTTGAATTATTTGGATTCAAAGGAATATACTTTGCTCCAACCACAAGTTAATGATTGTGTTTTTGCTAGTTCTTGACTGTGATATAATAAGAATGAAGGGGAATATGGAACAAATGTTCCAGACAGAGTGTCTTATTCTAGAAAGCACTTATTTTCTATTTCTACCTAAAATAAGTCTTTATATGAGCACTCTAAGTAATGCTTATGTGGTAAAGATTTATGTTCGTGCTTCCATTAGATGAGGATATATCATTAGGCTTATAGATATAAAATATGATGTGTTGGCAAAATGATCCAAGGCTCAACATAAGATATTTAGACAGTCTTTGCCTGTAGAATAAATGCTTACAATCAGCTAAACAAAACTCCAATATACCAACATAGGTCTTTGCTTTTAGGTGTTAATCCTTGTATTTTTTTGCATATTTGTTTTATGTGTTTTGTAATAATGATGCAATGTGTAATGCAAGAAGGATGTTCTTGGACTTTACAAGTGGCCAGCTTTAGTTTAGACTGTGAGTGTATGTTTCTTTCTCTGTGAGATTATGAACATGCATATTTGACTCATTCATTGTGAATGGAATAGGTCTGAATTTGTTGCCTCAGAGTATTGGGGAATGGAACAAAAACATTATAGTGTAGAAACAACCTTGCCCCCTTTTCTAGAATTGTAATAAGAAAGTAACAGAGCTAAAAGCATACCTGGATCTTAGCAAGAGTGGGGGGCAGAGTACATGTAATCACAAAGCTTCTTCTCCTTCCTTAATTCCTAAAGAAATTGTGAATGGATGTCTTGCATAAGAGGCTTTTGCAGGTATGTGTCTTCTTACTCATGTAGAGAATCCTTGGTCCCTGAGTTCCTGAACCCCAGACTCTTGGATAAGGACAGTTTTGTTGAGTAATGTGGAATCCCTGGAGAGTTCCAAAATCCAGGTTTCTAGTAGACAAGGAGAAGATCCTGAGAAGTACTAGCTTTTGGTTATCTCTCTAGCAGCCCTAAATTCAAAAGTTCAGGGATCTGCCATAACAGAGAAAAGAGACGTATTTAGCACTGCTTTCTTGGATATTTCATAAACTGAGCCAACACATGTAAAGCACTTTTTAAATCTTAAAAAAAAAAAACTATATAACTGCAAAATTTTACCACAACCATCACCATCATGACTGTTGTTGTAGAGAATAGAATCTTGGAATCCAGTCTCCTACCATGTAATTCCTGGGAAATGTAGGTCCATTTGAGAGAAGGGAACTAGGAACGAATTCCTGGAACTTATAGATCTAAGAGGATATACAGAAAACAAAAGGTTTTACCTTCATCTACTGCTATAAATTTTTTCAGATGACATAGGTCTGGTGATTAGGGATTTACCTTTCTTACAACACCAAGTTCTATTTCATTCTAGAACAAAGGGTTATATCAAAAGACCAAAGAACCAAATGGGTTTCTCGAGTGCTAAAAGCATTTATCAGAATGTCAGAGAGTTTTTAGATAAATTTCAAGTTAATTTCCCTTTCTGAGGAGATTTCAAAGCATAGGATGGCATTTTCTATGTTCATAAATATGTAGAACCCAGGGGGAAAATTATATTTTCTGAGGAGGGAGAAGTATAGCTACTATTTCTGGACTAATGTGAGTTATTTGTTTTCTACTTTTGCTGAGGGGTGAAGCAAAGTTTCTGTTATATCTGGTATGCATTGTTACCTTGAGTACTTGTACAGGAACTAGGGAATATCTTGATCCAAACTTTGGAGACTTACTCATGAGTTATATTTGAACTATGTTGTAAGATATCTGAGAGATCACTTAAACTGCAGCCAAAACAACCAAAAGGATAGATTTTGGGAGGGCTGCTCTAAGATTCTACCTGATTCATGTAAGCCTGAAACCTGGGGCATTTCCAAGGACTTTCCAGGAAAAAAAATATGTGCTGAAATTGCTAAACCCAGTTATACTCCCTATCTTTGACTCTGCAACATATTGATTTTTGTTAACAGTGGTTAATGGAAAAGTAGGACTCAATAAACTGGATTTCTCTCCAAATATAACTTCATAAGTCTCTGTGTATTTTTGTATACTTTAACAAAATAACTATTCAACTGGAATTCAAGTCAGTTCTAAAAGCATTTATTAAGGGCCTACTAGGTACCAACTACTAAGCACTGAGAAAACAAAGAAAAGCAAAAATACTACTTGCTGTCAAGGAACTCACAGTTTAATGGAGAAAGCCAACATCTAAATAACTATGAGATAAAAGTGAAAAGGAGGGAGGGTAGGAGGGAAGGAGAGAGGGTAGGAAGAAGGAAGGAAGATATTTATGGATAGGATAAACTGGAAATAATAGAGGAAAGGCACTAACATTAAATGGGATCGTGAAAAGTTTCTTGTAGGAAGTAAAGTTTTAGCTAGGATTTGAGGAAGTCAGGGAGGTGAGAAGGTGAAGATTAGGAGGAAGAGAATTCCAGGAATGAGGACCAACCAATGAAGATGCACAGTTAGGAGATGAAAAGTTTTGAAACAGCAAGAGTCTGGTATAATTGAATTGCAGAGTATGTGGAAGGGAATAGTGCAGAAGACTGGAAAGATATGAAGGAACCATGTAATGAAGGGTTTTTAAAGACAGGGCATTTCATATTTGATCCTGGTCACTCCTGGTGACAAGGAACCACTGGAGTATTTTGAATATTGGGAAAACATGATCAGATCTGAGCTTTTAGGAAGATCAGGTTGATAGCTTGAGTGGGGTATGGAAAGCCCAACCAAGCTATTTCAGTGGTCTACATGTGAGATGATGAGGGTCTACATCAGTGTGGTGTTAGTAGCAAAGAAAAGTAGGAGTGGATTTATAGAACTTGGCAAGATATTTGGCAGTGAGAATGAGGAATCAAAGTTGTGAACCAGGATAACTGGGAGCATGGGAATACCCTCAACAATTATATGCAAGATGAGAAGAGGGAAGAGTTTCAGGGAAAGCTATAATGAATTCCGTTTTAGATGTAATGAATTTGAGATGTCTTAAACAAGTCCAATAGGTAGTTGAAGTTGTGAGATTGGAATTCAGGAGAGAAAATAGAGTACATGAGAGCTGAGAAATCACCAAAGTAGTACAGAGAGAAAAAAAGAAGAGGGGCATAGGACAGAGCCTGAGGGATTACTATAGTGAGTAGGGAATGATCTGGATGAAGATCCAGCAGTAGTATCATGGAAAGCTGTGTTTCAGCATATCTATTATGAAATTCTTTTTAAAGTGTACCTAACATAATTCCTGACACAGTAGTGCTTTAAAAATGCTTGTTGAATTGATCAAAATAAGTTATTAATTGATAATTTTAAATTATTATGCATTATTTTTGCTTCAACATTTTATACTGTTTTAGACTTGTTGCATGAGCATTGTGTCTACTAGAATGGATTTAGGGTTAGTAAGGATTTCCTTAGTTACATGTTTTCTCTCCCCTTAAGATTACAAGCTCCATGAATGCAGGGATTGTTTTGTTCTTTGTATGCTTGTGTCTCCATTGCTTTGCATAGTACCTGGCAAATAATAAAGTAATTAATAAGTGCTTGTGGAAATGAGTAAGAAAGGAAGAAAAGAAAGGAAAGAATGAGGGAAGAATGGAAAGAAGGAAAGAAGGAGAGAAGGGAAGAAGAAATGGCATTGTGTCATGCTTCTTTTGTGCTAACCATATCACCTAGAATAGTGCTGTGCTGACTTTTATCCTTATTCCTTTATTCACATATAACCTCTTAAACATAATTTTCACTAATTTTTTTCTTAATTTCCTTGATAATTCTGTGTCTGTGTACACCATTCACCATTGTCTCTTTGAAATTCTTTTGGCTTTCATGATAGTATACCAGTGGTCCACACTGGTATATGAAAAGGGAGCTATATTCTTAATCACTGTTAACCAAAAGAGCTGCTGAATCATTGTGTATATTATGGTCTTTAATATATAATAATCTTTTAGTATAAAAACTAGCAGTGTAAAAGAGCCACAGGTTAAACAGGAAAAATGCAACTTATGTCTGGAATACCACAGTCCTAATTCACGACCTTCCACTCTTGGTCTTTCAATGCCTCTCTTTCTTACCCCTAAATGTCACTGTTTCCCAGAGTGTAATCCTTGGCCAGATGGTCTCTCTAAATTCTTTAGGAGATAACGTTCCTTTTTATGGCTTCAACCATCAATGATGTGAATAACTCCCAGATGTGAATCTTCAACATTTCCTACTGAACCTTCCTGCCTACTTCCATAGCTGGCAGCTGGAATCTCCACTGCCTCTTGAGTACATCGCCATCACCTGAAGCTCAAATTATATAAAATCATGCTTCTCCTTTACTTTATCCCATCTTATCCCTTCCCCCAAATGAATTTCTTCATTTTCTTCACAGTTCTGTAAAGAGTTCAAGTTTTCCAGTTATTTCAGAGATCTCACCCCCATTTTCTTAATCCTCCCATAACCAAACTATGTCCAATTGGTTCTTTCAAAATGCTTTTCTAATCTGAAGTCAAACAACCCGAGTTTGAATTGCAGCTTTGCTATGTATTGCCTGTGTGATGTTGAACAGTTATTTCATCTCTCTTTGGGTCTCAATTTCCTTCTCTCTAAATTAAAAGGGTTGGGCTGGATGAGCTCTAAGGTTCCTAGCAATTTTAGTTTTATCTTCCTTTCTGTTCCTTGCCCTAAATCCCTCCCCATACATTTTTAGCTCATTCTCTTTGTTCCATCTTTGATGGAAATAATATAGTGCCTGCCTTTGTAATGCTGTAACATATAAGACTCCCCATCTCTAATGTCTGTCTTTTTGAAGCCTTAGCATTAACATGTGTAACATGTAAGCATGTGACACTTATTTATAGTAACATTTTCATTTCTTTTTCTCTTTAGAAAATGCCTTAAGTAAGGTTTGCTTCATAACAGAAATGCTCTGAAGAGCCATTTGCTTATGAATAAATCCTATGCCCAGGGGAAATGTCCTATGATTCGGTAATTGTTTAGTGTTTGGTTTCTCTACATTCCACATAGAAATGTCCTTTTTTCTTGATGTAGTGTTCATCTAAAGTTTAAAGCACTCTTATAAGAACAGCATTCGGTAGGAACAAATAAATCCTATTTACTTGGGGAATGAGAATGACAGTGTCGGGTGTGAAATAAACTTTTAATAAATAAGAAAGAAGTCATAAGTATAAAGGGAAATTTAAGAAAAGAACTCTATAATAGCTTGTACTGATAGTACTTCAAATTTTGCCAACTACCTGACTCCCGGCAATCCTGTTTATAACTAATAAAGGTATTATTTATGATTTTTTTTTACAGAAAAAAAAGAAGAAAGTCTGGTTTAAGGTCATGCAGTATTGGGACTGGGAGGAAATATGGATATTATGATTATTCTTTGATACTATTAGATTTCATTGAATAGAAAAATATAAATTCCTTGAGGTTAGAGAGATGACTTCATTTTTGTATTCATGTCTTCGTTGTCTAAGCATGTTGCTAGCACATAGGGGCTTAATGAATACTCATTGGTCAGTTGGACAATGATAAAAGGAATATTAAGAGGCTTTAGGAAATGGAGTAATGAAGCATATATTGAACATTCATTATGTACAGAGTATGTGTGTTGTATTAGAGGATGGGGTATGGGAGTGGTAAATACCACAGAAGCAAGAAATAGTTCCTAAACTTAAGGAATTTAGAGTTTTTTTTTTTATTTTAGCAGAGATAAAACTATTCATCCATTAAAACTACAAAGAGACTCAGAGACAAGTTGACCATACCATTGAGTTATCCTGATGAAAAAGTGTAAAGTATTAATTACAATATTGGAGGTCGAATAAGGGAGAACTTTCAATAAGAAATTAGTTTGAACCCGGGTTTTCAATGACATTCTAAGTGGAGAATGGCAGAAAGGGGGGCAGATGGCATGAACAAAGTGGGAATTAACCAATTTTGTGTGGAAAGTGGACAGTGAAACAGATTGGTATGATTGAAATGGAGAGCTGTAATTAGGAAGTAATGAAAAATGAACATGGAGGACCATGGGGAGTTAAGAAATCTGATTCATCTTCCCCATCTTGCTGCTTATTTGGTCCCATCAATTTAATTCTCTGTGTCTACTTCTAACATCCTGATCAGAATAATGAAATCGAGGAATGTCTTACTTATCTCATATGTTTGATGTAAGGGTCCTATTCTGATGTGAATTGACTGCATATAAGTTCCTGAGGACAAAGATATCATCCAATAAGAGTTTCATTTAATGGAAGACCCCTAAGCCTAAAAATTCTACTGTGATTCAGAGAGTCTGCTTGTAGAAATATTCCTTCATCCCTGAGGGATGAAAGATTTGCTAGGAGGAATTGAATATGATATGAAAAACAAAATGGTATAACTTTCACTTGGGCCTTTTTAATTTGTCAAAAACCTGTGGTGTTAATAATAGGTTTCCACCTACCTAGTTTCCAACTAGAGCTAGTAGGCATAATTTTTTAAATCCACTTAAAATTATTTTTAAAATGTGATATATGTGAGCCTCATAAAACACCCAGGAAATTAGTCAGATTGTCTGGGAGAGTGCCCTCAAAGTGTCAGATGAGCACCCAGAGAATTCTATAATTCCAGAAATTTGGTGAGAATTCCAGGAGGTCATCAGAACATTTGTTTTTTTCTCCATGCCATCTTCTATCCCTCCCCAGGAAATGCACCAATTAAGCAAGCAGTAGCCGATTAGGTCATTACTACCTGGGGAATTATTTTATTCTGATAACTTAAAGCTGTCAACATGACTTGGCTATTATAGACCCCATACATTGCACAGTATGTAGATAAAGCAGTAGGCAAAGTCTTTATATTTTGTCTGAAATGACTGCTCCCATTATGAATACATTCTTTTGCTCCTGATTTTTGTGTGATGAATTCCTGCTGTTGCTTTCGTTGCCAGTGTGTGATATGCCTACAATATGATTATTATAAGTAACCAATGTACTAGAATGATACAGCTTATACAAAGCTCCTGAATCTAATTAAATAAAAAGAATTACAGAATATTCATTAGGTTTTATATATATATATTTAACTTCAACTTGAATAAGTTAATAAGTTTTCCCTGAGACATCTAAATACTTTAGTAATAAGATGCGTTAACTTTAACTTATCTTTTGCTTTCTAAAGCAGCTCAGTTAAATAATATAGTGTCATATTAAAAGAATGTAAGATAAAGACCAAAAGCCTAAATGAAGGAAAGTGGTTGCTCTGAAGTAATTTTAATAAATATAGTCTTCCTCAATCTCCAAAATGACTTCTCACTCCCCTTTCATCTCTTTTCTCTGCACACATCTGCTCTTTGAAGTGTGGTGGAAAGGATCTCAGCTTTCATCCTTTAATAGTAGAAACAGAGGTTTCTCCTGACCTTCAAGCAAAAGTCCATTTATCCTAGGGGAGAGCCAGATCCTCTCAGTGGTAACCACCTTAAGCATCCTGCCAATTCATGCCAGTTTTCATTACTGGTACCAGTTTTCGGGTGACAAGGCTTTGGTCAAAGGTGAAAGCAAGCTCACTATGTAAAGTGAAGCCAGTAGAAGACAATAAAACATAAAGACACTGGACCAGTGAGAGAAAGCAGATATTGTTGCCCAGGGAAAGCATAGCTTTAATTGCCTTATCTGATTTCCTCTCTTCCTACATGGAATTTTCCATATCTCTGATTATCTCCACTGACTCTATTTGCATTTGAACCCAACTTTTTTTTGAGTCTTAAGTTCAGCTCATTTTCTTCTACACCAATTTTTTTTTCTGAATATATCTGGATCTGTTTATTTTCTTCCAGACAACTGTGACCAAAAATCTTGGATCATTTCCTTTTTATTTCAGTGAATGATTGTTCTTGTCATGTGTAATTTGGGATGTTAGCTTATAATTAATAATTATTATTATTGACTATTTGTCTTCTACCTCATCTCTACCCTCAGGGTTATTGTTAGATTTTTAAAAAATGTGTTTAAATGTGTATTTCCTGATATTTATTGGAGTAAGAGAAAATATATCTTAAAGAAATATGGGAGACATAATCATTGATACATCTGTGAACATTTTAGTGTATTTAATGTCTGCTTTAAGCATTTCTATACATTAAAATCTTAACCTACTGATTGGCTCTTCAATAATACTTCATGAAAATATACCAGATTTTATTTATCATCAGAGAATAAGGTATTTATGTAAATTAATCTTCTAGATAGCAAAATCTTATTGCTTTAAGAACTAAAATTTAATTTATTTTTTTTTTTGCCATTTTGGATGGAAATTTTTCCAAATGTACTAAAAATTTCTCTGTCTCTTTAAATATAATATACTAACAGAAGAAAGAAAGAAAAACAGTTCAAAATAATGCTTTGCCATAAACAGAATGGGTACACTTTGACATCGGGGACTGTTTTTGTATTATCCTTGTGTCCTCAGTACCAACCTTAATATCTTGTATATAGCATGTGTTTAAGAAATGTTTGTAGAATCATTGATCATACTATGATCATTACATGAACCATTACACCATACTATGATGTAATATAGTTATTTTCTGAGATACATATTCCTACTTGCCTCTTGCAAATAATATGAATAAAGGGCTTTAAGGCTTATCAAACAATTTCCATATATTATTTCACTTGATTTTTGCAACAGTCCCATGTATTATTCCCCCAAATTTAATGCTAAGTAACTAAGGGTCAGAGGGATAAAGTAACACACATGGTCACATAAGACTTCAAAGAAAGATTAAACTCAGCCTTTTGTGAAGTCAATGTTCAGCCCATTTTCTTCTACACCAAATGACCCAAGAATAATATGCTTTTTAAAAGTCTCACATATTTCTTTAGTACTTTCTGTAGTATTTTTGCTTATTGCTTCAAGATACCTGAGTAGTCCAATGGATAGAATACTGCGCCTGCAGTCAGAAAGTCCTGAGTTAAAAAAATAAATAAATAAATAAATAAATAAATAAATAAATAAATAGATAAATAAATAAATGAATGAATGAATGAATGAATGAATGAATAAAACTAGTTAAAAATCTGGTCTCAGGAATATACTAGCTATATGACCCTACACAGGTCATATTTCTATTTGTCTGTTTCCTCATTTATAAAGTAAGGATAATTGTAGCACCTACTTCCCATGGTTATTGGGAAGACCAAATGAGATAGTAATTACAAAGCACTTAGTACAGGGCTTGAAACATAGTAAATGCCATATCCTTGATAGCTATTATTTTATTATCAGCATATTAGCTCTTTTTTTATTGTTGTCATCTGCCACTAGCAGTTCTCCCCTGCCCCTACAATTTTTGATTTTTAACCTTCTGATGACCAAATTTATTACAATTATGTCTCAAAATGAGTAAACAAGCTCTGAATGAAGGTATGATGGACTCTATGACTAAGTACATGAACTTTAAGGCATAGGACTAGCATCATTAATTTTAGTTTATATAAAGAATAATTACTGTTTTATTTTTAAAAATAATTAAGGTAGTTGAGAATAATGAATGAGTGATATCCTTAAACTAACTGACATATTATAATATTTGGGAAAGGCTAGTATATATTCATTTATCTGATTTTTAAAACATGTTTGATAACCAGTTGAATGAAAATTACTATATTTTATAAAAATATTGGATAATTTATTTCTAATTAGGTTGTTTGATCTGAAGAACCTCACCTCCCCTACACACTAATTTTTTTTGAGTTTATCCTGCCTTTGATGAATAAAGCATCCAATGGTTTACAAATTTATTGAAATTTTACTCCATGCAAAGCCCTGTAATATTATCAGAGATGAAAGAAATACCATGCTTCTTCCTCCCACTAATGATCATGAAGGCATTTTCCAGTTCTCCTTGATGTCATGAGCCCAGTGAGCTACTATTTTCAGGATGCATTAAGGTTTACCAAATGCTTTCTTCATAACAGCCCTCTAAGGCAGGTACTACTCAGGAAGATCCAGAGAATGAAGTAACTTTTCCAGAAAGCACAATGATGATAAATGGATGAAAGTTGCAAAGTGAAAAATTTAAATTTGTTAGGAAACTCTTAGGAAAAATTTCCTTTCAGTTTGATATAATCCAAAATAGATTAGGCTGCCTCTAACGGTAGATTATCCTTACTGGAGGTCTTGAAACAGAGGCTAGATGATCCAGTACTTGGCTGGTATGTTCAAAAATGATTTTTTTTAAGCATGGGTTAAACCCTTTTCAGGCATGGGAGTGTATATCACTGAGATCCTTTCTATTTTCAAAGTTCTGAAATAGTCATAAAATTAAAGACAGAGACAAGATCCAAACTAATGCCTTCTGCTAGTGCTTCAACAAGCTTACAACCTAGTTGTTAGAAAAAATGTCAACAAATTTATAAGAATACAAGCCATTTTCCAATTGATAACTGGTCAAAGAATATGAACAGGTTATTTTCAGATGAAGAAATTAAAGCTACTTCTAGTCATATATAAAATGCTCTAAATCACTGTTGATTAGAGAAATGTAATTTAAGACAACTCGAGGGTACCTCTTCACACTTCTCAGGTTGACTAAGATGACAGGAAAAGGTAATGATAAATGTTGGAAGGAATATGGGCAAAACTGGGACACTAATACATTGTTGGTGGAATTGAGAAGTGATCCAACTGTTCTGGAGAGCAATTTGGAACTATGCTTAAAGACCTATCAATCTGTGCATATTCTTTGATCTAACATTGTCTGGACCTGTATTCCAAAGAGATCTTAAAGGAGGGAAAAGGACCCACATATGCAAAAATGTTTGTAGCAGCCTTCTTTGTAGTGAAAAGAAATAGAAACTGAGTGGATGCCCATCAGTTGGTGAATGGCTAAGTAAGTTATGGTATGTAAATATTATGGAATACTATTGTTCTATAAGAAATGATCAGCAGGAGGATTTCAGAGAGGCCTGGACTTATTTACATGAACTAATGTTAAGTCAAGTGAGTAGAACCAAGAGAACATTGTATACAGCAACAACAAGATTATGTGATGATAAATTATGATGGACTTTGCTCTTTTCCACAATGAGGTGATTCAGGGCAATTCCAATAGAGAGTTATCTGTGTTCAGAGAGAGGTATATGGGGACTGAATATGGATCACAACATAGTATTTTTACTTTTGCTGTTACTGTTGTTTGCTTACTTGTTTTTTATTTCTCATTTTTGATCTGATTTTTCTTGTGCATCATGAGAAATATGGAAATATGTTTAAGAGAATTGCACATGTTTAACCTATATTGTATTACTTGCTATCTTGGGAAGAGGGAATGGGGGGGTAGGGAGAGAGAAAAATTGTAACACAAGCTTTTATAAGGCTGAATGTTGAAACTATCTTTGCATGGATTTTGAAAAATAAAAAAGCTATTAGTTTTTTAAAAAAATAAAAAATGTGTCAAAATAATAAATCATACATAGTAATGTTAGAGTGCTAAATGAACAATATAGGCAACATGTTCTATAGGAATCCTAATAAGGGGATAGGATGCCATGGGTTGAAGAACGCATCTCAAAGAAGATGAGAGTTGGATTGAATTTTATGTGTTTGTAGAAGTAGAAAAGAATGAGGAAGACATTATGTTGTGAGCAGAGGCTCAGAGAGGAGGATATAGAAGTATGAGGTGGAAAGCAATGAGTCAAGCAGATTGACTGAAGGGAGAGTGCACAAACAGAAATAAAAATCATATGATGGTTGGGATACAAAAATAGTATTGAATGCTAGGTCTATTAGTTTAAAATCAAAATTTTATCTGATATTAGTAAAAGGCTAAGAAAATTATTTATCCAAGAGATGTGGTGATGGTATTTTAGGATAGTGAATATGATAATGGGTAGAGTTAATTGGAATTGGAGAATAATTAGTAAAAAATAAAATAATTAATAAATAAAATAATAAAATCGGAGGCCGTGACAACAGTTTAGGTATGAATTGATAAGATAATGTGATTTATTTTATCAGTTGCTTAGGGACTGTATCATGACCACTAACTTTCAACTTATATTTGATTTCCTTTCCAGAGTTTAAGATAAACCCTAGACTTGGACTCAGAAGACTTGGATATAGGCCCTAGCTCTGGCTTTTTTAGAACAATTTGACTTTTCAGAGCTTTGATTTCCTCATCTATAAAATCGTAGAATACTGCCTACACTGAGTGATTAATTGCTACCCAAAAAGAATGTTAAAAGACTCCAGTACTTTGGACAGGTCCTCTACAGAGAAGCTAGGAGAAGGCATGGATTAGAATTGCACAAGGGAGCTTGGATGGGTCGACATCTATCTGTACCACTAGAAGGAGTAAAGATAGGATGGATCCATTTAAGCAATGAAACAGAACATTTACACTAGCTTTCCCAAAGAGTTGTAAAAAGAAGTTTGTAGTCCTTTAAAATGCTGCATACACGGTAAGTTATTAACTCATTATACCATCAGAAAAAAAAAGTTGATTAATGTGAAATTTGTAGATATTACACTAAGTTGGAGTTCATGATTGCAATAATGTTTCAGATTTCTTGGAAAAAGGCATAATTAAATATAAAATTATAGCAATCGAGTGGGTGCCACTCCTCCCTACAATAAAATACTATAGCTAATGGGATAATTAATGGCCATCACTTACTCCAATGAATTCTCTGATTTCCAACAATAAAAGTAGTTCTGCTTATACACTGGGACTGTTTATTCAATGAACTTTTGACTCACTGAAGCAAGAATTTTACTGGAATAAACACTTGCTTACATCTGGTACATATTGAAGGCTATTGCCTTTTCCAAGAATAGTATTCAGACATGTAAGCAAAATCATAAGCAGCTGTGTGCCAATGGGAACAAAGTGACTCTCTACCATCCGATCCTGTTGCTTAAAGATCTTTTATTTTTCTCCTCAACTTACAATACCAGAAAAATAAAAATAATATATATTAGCATGAATCAATTGCCCTTATGAGGGAACTATATTGTACCTTTTGTTTACACTCCTTCCTTGCCTCTAACCATAAAAGACTGAAAATGCTAGGTATGTGTATATATATATATATATATATATATACATATATATACATATATATGCACACATACATGTGTGTAATATGAACATTTATATTATGTAGATACATATGTGTAGGTGTGTGATAGTTTATATATATGTGTGTATACAGAATTTATATATGTGTATGTCTATATGTATATTATATGTATGTATGTGTATGTATGTGTGTAGAAAAAATGGATATGTTGCTTCCTTTTTTCTTGATTCCCTTTCTTTCTCTTTGATGGCATTTAGTTATTGTTTGTTTTTATTTTGGGGTTTTGATTTTTGTTTTTTATAGTTCCTGTGAAGCTTTCAGTTCCCTTGCTAGGAATCAAAATTGCTTATTATTAAAGGTAAGCCCAATAATTTAGCATTTTAGTTCCAAAAAGATAGAGGAAAATTGTACCACTAGTCCTCAGATTGGCACTGTTATTATTTTAAAAAGTCAATAAATAAAGTTCTTCCTTTAAAAACCTCTCTATGGTTTTTTGGTGAATTTAAAATTACTTTATGGATTGAGATGGAGAGATTCTAAATAAGTTGAAAAAATAATGTTTATTTTAAGCATCAATAAAATATGAAACAAAATTAAGCACTTTGAAAGTTCCTTTATTTTGTAATTACATCATACATGCTTCAATTTCCCATTCCCCCCCCCCCTAAGAAGTATCCATGAGAGAGGCATAATGATATAGTGGATAGACTTTGGAGTCAAGAAGCCTCAGATTTCAATCCCATCTCTGATACAATCTTAGACAGGAGACTCTCAGATTTTCGGTTTTCTCATGTATAAAGTAATGGATTTAGACAAGATAGGCTTTATGATTATTAGTGCCTTTAAATCTATGATTCATGAGTTGAGCCATATGTACTTCCTCTATATCTTAATAGATAGTACCTGGATTGTAGTTGGCTCTTAATAAGTGTAAGTTCAGTGATTCTTTGGTGATGTTTGTTTTGCTACAGGTGAACACATTAATCAACCAATGTCAACCTTCTATTTTGATGAAGCTTTATCAGCTTTTGAGGGCTGGTTTTCAGAATATAGACACAGTCTTTCATTGAATCCATGCTCAAAGACCATTTAGCTACTAAGGTAGGATCTGTCAGAGCTTATGCTTCTTTCCTAGTATAGCTCTAACCAATCCCAAGTCACCTCTATACCATAAGACATTTCCATAAGACTTCAGTAGACTGATCTCTACTTTTGCTAACATGATAATAAACAAACATTGCCACTGTATGATAATTAACTTCCAAGATTGGAACCAGGAGAGGGACTTGAGAGGTAATACCTAGGAAGGTAGACAGAAGAAAAGATAATCAATAAGAATGTTGCTTGCCTTCATTCTTGGAGAGCATCATGACATCAGGGAGGTGATGTCATGCTGTGCAAGTGAATTGGATTTAAGAGAGGGAGGGCTGTGCAAAGTCACCTACCTCACTTTCTCCTCTAGAGCCATCTGGGTTCAATGGAAATATATAGATCAGGACAACTGGAAATGGTCCTCAAATTAGAAGGATAGAGAGAAGAGGAGGAAGGTAGCAAAAGACAAGATAAGATGCAATAGGAGTATCAAATGGGACAGCATTGATAAAAGAGAAAAGTGAGCTAAACAGATCAGTGGGAACTCCATAGCTCTGAAATATTTGATGGTTGCTGAGAATCATCATCTGAAAAAACAATATGTTAGATATCCAAAGGGTCAATGCTGACATATAAAACTATATTTTTGGACAGTACATAAATTATGGTAAGATTATATATATATATATATATATATATATATATATATATATATATATATATATATATATATATATATATATATATATATATAACTGTTTGGAAAACTGGAGAAAAATTCCATAGTATCCTTTACTTTGCAGTATAATAAATGTAGGACCATGTGACATGGGGGTCTTTAAACTCATCAGAGACTTTCCTAATGTATTTCAGTGCATGGGACCCATTAGAGGAACAGGGTTGTGTCATTGGCTAAGTTTGACCTTTCTGATGAGACAAAACAGCCCAGAAATACCAATGGTTGCAAAATGCGCTAAAGTCCTATTAAGTGTAAGTTGTAGCTGAGTTCTGCAGCAGAAGGATTAAAAAGGAAATCGTTAGGTTGCTAAGAATAAAAGTTAAACTGGCATCATGGAAACCATGCTGATGAGGAGAACAAAAATCAGATTACCTGGAACGAGTTTCAGAGAGATTATCACAGTGCCTTGTTTATGGTAAAGGTGACCTGTAAGGGAAAAAGGAGAATTGAGCTAACTTCAGAACTAAAAACTGCCCAGCAGATCTCATGAGAGATATAAATAATTTTTTAAAAGATTAATTGCTCTGCTAAATGATTCCTACAACCTGGTTGATAAGAGCACTCAGCACCTATTTTTACTATTAACTTGATTTTAATGTTTCCTTTTCAAATCACCTTTCTTTAAGTTTGTGAAACTATCACAAGACCAATAGAGTCAACTACCAACCAAAGCTTTTGGCCTTTAAGACAGAAGTTTATTTATATACAAGAGGACATTTCCATTAAAAGACTCATACTAGTATTGATTAATCGTGCCTTGTGATTGTTTTTAAGAGGATGTTCCCACATTTATCAAAAGTTCTAAATATTAGAGGACACCATGATAACAGGTAGGAACACATTAAATCTAGAAGAACCCTTTTATAATGTTAGCATTAAGTAGGAAGAAGAATGATGAATGATGATCTAATATCCAACCCATATTATGTCAGGTTGCCTTAACATAACAAACGGAAACCCTAAAATAAAAAAAAATTAAAAAAATAAAAAAAACTATACAAGAGAAATAGGATACTCAAAGGAACCTTACAAAGGTCTGGAGAAGGTTCAATATTAATTTAGCTAAGATTTAGAAACTTCTAAAATATGCATTTCATCCTTATATAACAGTTGTTGATAATAAATATAAGTTCTCTAATAAAATTTGAATGGGTTATACACCTGAAACAGACAGTCAGGGACCCAATTTATGATTTTATTGATTAAAGAGAACTCCCATTTGAGGAAATTCCCTGCACTGATACAGATCTGCAGTCTCTGATATTAAAGCATTTTCAAGAGCACAATGAGATTAAATCACATGGCCACTGTGGGTCAAAGGGGACCCTGACCTTGATCTTCTTGGTTTCCAGGCCAGCTTTGTATCCTTTATGTTATCTTGCCGCAATAAAGGTTAAAAGTAACCCAAATATGTAGACTTTAAATTTTGATATATTTGGGATAGTTTTTTTTGCAAGTAAAATTTATAGAATGAGAGGTGATCTGTGCTTTTGATGTTGCCATGGATTTCATATTGGTGCCCAAGGAGGGGCAGCGAGGTGAAGACATAAGGGCCCTCACTCATGTAAGTATGGTTGAGGCTCTGATTAAAGCAAGCAAAGGGATCCTTGTCAAGCTGTTCATTTCCTTCCTTTCTGGACTTATTCCACATCATTTCCCTTTATGTACTCTATCCACCCACTAAACTGGTCTATTGCATTCATTACTTCATCACCTAACTCTACCTTTGCACAGGCTGTCCCCTTGCACATGCCTGACTTACCTTTGCCTCTCAAAAATCTTTAACTTCCTTAAAGGCTCAGCTTAAGTGCTCTTTGCTCATTAACCTTAATTGTTAGTGTTCTCCCCAACTTAGCACTCATCTATCTGCCTATTTTGTATGCAGCAGTCCCTAAGAGATAGTCATCTTGAAGCAGACTTTATTTTCTTTTTGGCCTTTCTATCAATACATGCGACAAAGTAAATGCTTAGTGAATTGAATTGGAGGGTTCAGGATTGACCTGTGGATTTTTTAATCCATTTAATAATCAGTCCATTATAATAAATTTCTCCAGTCTGTTGAACTCCTTGTATGAAGTGACTATGTAAGAATACAATACTTTGATAAAAACCTGGTGCCTAAAATAGATAAAATGTCGCCAGTAAAATCTGCATTCTGTCATGCTAGGAGAGATTCTCAAAGGAGAATAGGGACAGGATAAAAATCTAGTCGACTGAGAAAATCCTCATGTATTTCTGCAGTATTTGGATGGGTTGTCTAAAATAATTAACATTGGGCTGATATATTTTTGTGTCTGGTATATTTGTCCTCGCTTTTTTCTTTTCTTTCTTTCTTTTGGTCTGAGGCTGCTTTTTTTTAATTTAGAAGAAATAAATCCAGTTTTTACTGTAGGCTGCCCAGCTCAGGAGGCGGGAAGCTTTTGGTATCCCCCAGAGAGACCACATTGCTGAAAAAAGAGAAGAAAAGGGATTTTGAAGAGCTTCAGTGAGCTTTAAGGGCTATAAGCAAAGTTAATGGGAGTATATTCATCAGTCAAATAATCTATTAATCAGCATTTTTAATTGATATAATTTCTTTGTGGAAATTCTTTTTTCCATATCCTTTGATGTCTTGACTTATATGATAATTTTTTTATATCTTTATGAGAAGCAAAGTTAAGAAAACTGGGCTTTTAGTTGGTACATGGGGGTCAAAGTCAGTCTTTGATATTTACTTGCTGTGGATTATGTAGGACAAGTTGCATAACCTCTTTGATTCTTTAGCCATAAAATGGGTTTAATAATACTTTTAGGGTATACCTTAAAGAGCATTGGAAGGTGCTTTGTCAGCCTTAACATGGCATGAAATGTGATGGCATCTGTTCATTACAAAGGGATATCTTGAATTTCTCATAGTAAATTAAAATACAAATCTGAAAATCAAAGATGGAAAAGAATTATTTTCTGATAATGAAATCAAAAGGTTTAGTTATTAGGAAGATGGGGAAAGGACCACATGAAAATTTCCCAAATGTTGACCTGATGGGTTCTTAGTAGATTTTCTAAGGGTAGGTTTAGATTATGGATTAGAATATCACTCCTTTTAGACTCAGAAAGATCTCTGAATCATGGTCTGCCTATGTGCCACAGTTATGAGGGAGGGCTCCTAAAAGGTGATGTATGAAAGGTTGACATTCACATGCTTTCTGAAGGGTGAGATTTCTAAGAAATTCCCATCATGATTCTTCTCTGTGGCCGCTGCCTCAAATCACTACCTGCCAAAGTTGCTGACCCTTAGACCTAAAGCTCCTGGCCCCTGACACTACCTACAATCCCCACTTCCCAAAGGCCCAAAGGGCAATATTCCCTCTTGACAGACTACTTAGTTAAACCAGCGGAAGGTTGTCAGGGGAGAGTCTGGGAGTTGTGGAATCATAGATTGAAAACTAAAGGATCTCCAGTTCAGTCCCCACATCTTAAAGATAAGGAAGTTGATATAATAAGCAGGTTAAGGGACTTGCCAGAAGTCATACAGATAACAGGGGGCAGAAGAGGGATCAATGTATATTTCTAAATGAGAAATTAAATTTAAAATCGTAAGATTGAAGCAAAAGGACCCTGTAGAATAAAACTAAACCTAAGAGCTCAGAAAGAGCCAATTACCTGAAAACATGGTCTTTTCTCTCCTCTCAAGCCCCACCTCCAACAAGAAATTGTGTCCCTGCTTCATCAGTTCACTTGCACTGGGTTGCTCAGGATGTCTCTGGTGAGATCTGGCTACTCTCTGGGTGTCGATTCACCTTTGCAAACTGCCTTGAAGTCTTTCCCACTGCTGTTAAATACAGATAAACTGCAATTGACTTCGAATGCTCAGCTGTCCTCTATGTACTGGTTGGAAGTACTCCATATGTGGAGAAACACTGGGAGAATTCCCCCATATAAAAATTATAGCATTTTGAATAAAAAGGGAAGGAGGGAGGGAAGAAGGAAGAGAGGGAGGGAGAATGAGAGAGAAAGAGAGAGAGATTTTTTCCTCATTTGCCAGTGCCAGCCTTGTGAAGGTTATTTGTAACTGTACTTGGCCAACAGATAATTTGTAGCCTAGGAAAACAAGATGGACAAGTGAGAAGGCTTTCACAAAGCATGCTGTAAAATGAGTGATGAATTATAGACTAGGAAAAGGACAGTTAACTACAGAGAATGTGACTGATGAGAAGTTCATCAAAACATCATGGACAAATGCAAAAGGACAATGCAGAAAAACATCTGTATTTGTTTAGTATGGGGGGAATGAAGCAACAATGCCTCATGTACTAGTCTCTCTCAGATTTTCTTTCTTCTATGGCTTTTTGAGATTCTTGGTCCTTCAACATCTCTTTCTTTGTCCCTAAAACTCCTGATTGTTTAACCTAATTCTTTTTTTTTTTTTTTTTTTTTTTTTTTGGCTGAGGCAATTGGGGTTAAGCAACTTGCCCAGGATCATACAGCTAGGAAGCATTAATTGTCTGAGATTATATAAGAACAGATTTCTTGACTTCAGAGCTGGTGCTCTATCTACTGCACCATCTAGCTGCCCCAATTCTTCTTTATTATAAAAAAATCCATCAGTTATCTTGCCCTCCACTCCTCCCTCAAAGGACAAGAATGTGGCGTTAACATGGATCCAGTGGTTAATAAAAGGCATCCACGAATTGCCATCATTGAGTATGAAGCCTTAAATTTTTATGGAAATTATGCCTTTTGGGGGAGGTCATTCTGAGTAAAAAAAAAAAAAAGGTAGGTACCACATTTTGCTTACTTTGAAACTATATCATCATCTCTGAATAATACGTGTTAATGGCATTGTGAAAAGGATTTTTGTAAAAACTGCCATTGAACTGACTACCTAATCCACATGTGAAATAAAAAATATGCATATGGCATGGGAGGGTGATGGAAAAATCTCTTATCAAATTGTGTATTTTTCCTAAGGAACCTGAGAAATTTTTAAAAGATATGAGTCAAAGGAATTTCCTAGGTCAGAGCTTCTTAAATTTTTCCCAATCTTGACCCCTTTTGATCCAAGAAAATTTTATGTGACCCCAGGAAAATAGGTATATAAAACAGACATAAAAATCAAACATTTACTCATAATAAATTATAATTTAGCATTCAGTTCACATTCAGTTATGAGACCCTATATATAAGATCATGAACGACAGTTTAAAAAGCTGGGTTCTAGGAGGAAAACCACATATGTTTCATGTAATAGAAGAGTTAACATATGTAATATCTGTCTACCTGGTATATCATTTTGTACTCAAGGATGTCCCAAAGTCTGTTCTGTTGTAATAGCTTTAAAAAATATAAACTGCACTTTTGGCACACTGTACATATGCCCAGGTACATGAAGCATATATAATTTTATCAGAATAATTCTTGCCATAGAAACTTTCTCTATGAACTCTCTATAATTAATAGCAAAGTAGAAGGCAATTCCTTTGGCATTGAATGGTTGTGATTTGCCCATGACCACTCAGGTGGTATTAAAACCAGGATTTGAACTTAGGTTTTCATTGTTTCCAAGTTCTATAGTCTCTTCAATATACTCTACTATGTCTCCTTCTATACATATAAATTTCGATATTATAAACTCAATTTGAAAGACTGAGAGTATTAGGTTAAATTAAGTCTGAGGTACAGTTTGTTAGGGCATCTTGTGCTTTTCTCGAAGTGAGATTCTGGCCATACAAAATGCAACAGATTGATGATTAATCAATGTTCAAGTCTTGCCATGAATTCTAATGTTTCAATGCTTAATACTCCATAATAATTCATATTGTTGCTTGTCCTTCCAATAAGTGCCTACATTCTTCTAGGTGCTGTATGAAAAATGCATGAGACATCGTTCCTAGTCCTCCATAAGCTCATATTCTGAGGTGACATAGTGCACACCAAAGTTATTGGACAGATTCAATCAACATCCTAGTTGTGTTTTCTCCAGTAAATCTTAAAGTAGACAGTAGTAAGGTTCAATTAAAATACAAGAAACGTGGTCTTTATCCAAGACTATTGCTATTATCAATGAAGTTAAATTTGGAAGATTGAAAAACTATTAAAGGCTATGAAAAAGTAAAGTATTATATATGATTGGAAAGATTGGAGATGGCAATCAAGGCTACTGAAGATGAAATCACTTAGGGAATAGAAATTAAGGGAAAAAATAATAGGTCTAGAATAAACTTAAGAGACACCTTCATATTCTGTGGAAAGAATGATGAGTCTTTAAAGGAGACATTGCCAGAAAGACATTTTTCTAATGCCTTTTGTCATGTAATCAACAAAACATTGCTCTGAAAATATGGGTAAAGAGGCAATAGAGCCAAGATAGTGGAGTAAAGGCAGGAACTCACCCAACCTCTTCCCCAAACCACCTCCAAATTCCTTTAAATAATAACTCTAAACAAATTTTAGAGTGTCAGCATACCCCAAAAGATGGAATAGAACTTTTTCCAGCCAAAGACAACTTAGAAGGTCAGCAGAAAAGGGCTGTGATATCAGGGTAGGAATCCAGCATGCAGTCCTGGTGCAGGTTAGACCAGTGTAGTCCTGGTTCCAGCCCTGGCCACATATCAGCAAAGCAGAAACAGTTCAAAGGATAAAAAGAACTAGTGGTTTCAGACCTCTCCACTCAGAAACCAAAGACTGCTTGGAAAGTCAGCAGAAAAGATTTCTCAGTAGGTGAGAGAGCCCTGGGAAATCAGCATAGAGGTGGACATAGGCAGTGGGCATGGTGGCCGCTTTCTGAGAATTCAACTCACAAGAAATATCTTCTTTAGCAGTGAGGAAGGACCCTTGATTCAGCATACTAGATTTTACAACTACAGTGGAACAGGGATACTCCTAACAGTTCCAGGGCAGAAAAGAGGGCTTCTCAGATCCCTAGAAGGATCTCTGAAAATAGCTGCACAAAACTCCTGAAATTTGGGACACTGTATCCTGGAGACAGAGCCCTATTTTAACAAAGAGTTAAAAGCCCATTAATAGACTAGGAAAACAAGCAGACAACAGGAAAAGTTTCTGACTATAGAAAGTTACTGGGGGCAGCTAGGTGGCGCACTGGATAGAGCACCAGCCCTGAATTCAGGAGGACCTGAGTTCAAATCTGGTCTCAGACACTTAACACTTCCTAGCTGTGTGACCCTGGGCAAGACACTTAATAAACAAACAAACAAACAAACAAACAAACAAATAAATAAATAAATAAAAAGAAAGTTACTATTGTGACCAGGAAGACCAAAATACACATTGAAGAAGGTAACAAAGTGAAAAAAAGAATTGGTCTCAGGCTATGGAAGAGCTCAAAAGGGATTTTGAAAATCAAGTAAGAGAAATAAAGGAAAAATGCAAAAAAAGAATTGAGAGTGTTGCAAAAGAAAATATAAATAGCTAATGAGGAGAAGAATGTCTTAAAAAGTAAAATTGGCCAAATGGGAAAGGGGGTACAAAAGTTCATTGGGGACAATGATTCCTTTAAAATGAGAATTGAGCAAATAGAAGTTAATAAATTTATGAGAAATGAAGATACAATAAAGCAAAACAAAAAAATTGAAAAACATAGAAAAAAAAAATGTGAAATACCTTGAAAAAAGAACTGACTTGGAAAATAGTCCCAGAAGAGATAATGTTAAAATTATTGCTCTGCTTGAAAGTCATGATCAAAAAAAGAGCCTGGACATCATCTTTCAAGAAATTATCAAAGAAAACTGTCCTGATGTTTTAGAACCAGAGGATAAAATAGAAATTGAAAGACTCGACTGATCACTTCCTGAAAGAGATTCCAAAATGAAAACTCCTAAGAATATTATTGTCAAATTCCCAGGCCAAGGAGAGAATATTATAAGCATCCAGAAAGAAACAATTCATGTATAGGGGAGCCACAGACAGCATAACAAGATTTAGCTGCTTCTACATTAAAGAACCTGAGAGCTCAATTGGATTACAACCAAAATTCAACTGTCCAGCAAAATTGAATATAATTTTTCAGGATAAAAAATGGAAATAAAAATGAAATAGAGGATTTTCAAGCATTCATGATGAAAAGACCAAAACTGAATAAAAAAAATTGATTTTCAAAAAAAGGACTTAGGAGAAGCATAAAGAGGTAATCAGGAAAGGGATATCAAAAAGGTTTATCTGTTTACATTCCTACATGGAAGGATGGTATTTGTAATTCATTAGAATTTTCTCATTATTATGTCAATTAGAAGCAGAGGGCACAGTTGTGAATAGAATATGAAGTGATAATATCTAAAAAAAATAAAATTAAGAGAGAGGAATGTACTGGGAGAAAGGGAAAGAGATAAATGTAAAGTATCCACCATAAAAGAAACAAAAATACAGAAGAGGAGAGTGGGAAGAAAGGATACGTGAGTGAACCTTAATCTCATTAGAATTGACTCAAAGAGAAATAATGTATACATTCAATATGGATACAGAAATCTATCTTATCTTGTAGAAAAGTAGGAGGGGATTGGGAAATAGGAAGGGGAGAGGTTGATAAAAGAGAGAGCATATTGAGAGAAAGGAATGGTCAGTAGCAAAACACTTTTGAAGAGAGACAGGAAAAGAAAGAGAGAATAGAATAAATGAGATGAAGTACATTTAATTATAATAATCGTAAAAAATTAAGTAAGTTTCTCTGATAAGTTTCTCAAACATTGAATAACAGAGTCAAATTTATAAAGAAAAAAATAAGAGCTATGCCCCAATTGATAAATGATCAAAAGATATGAACTATACCCAAAGGACTATAAAATCCTCCATATCCTTTGATCTAACAAAATCATTAGTAACATTCATACCATTAGGCATGAATTCCAAAAGAATTTTTTTAAAGTAAAAGTACATATATGTACAAAAATATTTATAGTAGCTCTCTTCTCAGGGCAAAAAAAAGTGGAAATTGAGGGGATGCCTATCAATTGGGGAATGAGCAAATAAATTGTGGTATATGATTATGGTAGAATATTATTGTTCTATGGGAAATGATAAGCAGGATGCTCTCAAAGTCCTCCATGAGCTCAAGGAAAGCAAAATGTATTTGTATTGCATACAAAATAATAACAATATTCTGGGATGATTATTTGTAAATAACTTTGCTATTCTCAGCAAACCAATGATTCATGACTATTCTGAATGATTTATGATGAAAAATCCTATCCATATCCAGAGAAGGAACTGATTATGTATGAATACAGATTGAAACTCTCTCCCCCCAACTCTCTCTCTCTCCCTCTCTCTCCCTCTCTTTCCCTCTCTTTCCCTCTCTTCCCCTCCCTCTTTGTCTTTCCCCCTCTCTGTCCTCTGTCACTCTCTTTTATATTTTTGTTTTTTTCTGGAGGATTTTTTTTAACAATGGAAGATTTATGTCTTCTTTCACAAAATGACTTACATGGAAGTGTCTTGCATATCTTCACATGTGGTTTCTTAATAGGAACTGGAGTGGGGATGAGGAAGAGAATCTGGAGCTCAAAAGTTTTTTAAAAAACATAAAAATTGTTTTCAATGTAAGTGGGGGAGATATAAAAATCTGTGACATCAAAAAGGAAACATGAGTAAAGAATAATGGGCAGATGTAAACAAGGGGAAGAAAATTTAAGATTTTAAGGATGATAGTATGAGGAAGTCTGCAGCCATCATTACAAAAGCTGCTGATAAAATAAACTATATCAAGTTTCCATAGTATATTACTTAAATAATGAAAAAGAAGTGGGGATGTGTTGATAATTATTTTGGTCAAAATAATACAGGTTCAATATCTCACACAATAGTAGAGTACATATTACACAAAAGCCATAAAAATAAGCATTTAATTGTTATCTGTGAGTCTTTCGTGTAATTACTAGAAAACATTTTACTAACAAAGATGAAACAATCAAAATATTATGACAATAACTTCTTTAGCACAACTACATTTACTCTGCTAAACAGTGTTTTTTCATAAAAACAGAAACATATTGAACATTTGGATCAATCATTAATCTTTGAGTGCCATTAATTAGCAAGTTTGAAGTGCTTTATTATGTAGGAGGAACAATTTACTAAACAAACAACTATCCTAATTTTGTCTTTTGTATTGTTTTCCCAAGGCATTTATGTTTTGTTTACCTTCTGTACACAGGTTATAGCAATCCTTATTATAGTCTGCATAAGTCAGTGAGCAAATTGGATTAGTTGTTAACTCCAGAGGTATGTTGATTACATTGGTTGGAGTTGCACAGGAAAAAAATGTATTTTAATCAACTGTTAATTGAATACTGAGAAATTAGTTGTGAAAACTTCACTGCTTTCAAACGCCTCGACAAAGTTAGAAAATCCAGTTTTAAAAATTACAGATGACATTTATTATCACTTTCATTTCCTTGGAGACGGAAAAGGCATCGGGTAAATAACATTTTTCATATTTTATGGATTCTCACACAGTTTATTTTTGTTACATATTGTATGTTTTCCCCAACTAAGTCAGTTTTAGATACACTTTCCTAATGGATATGCGTAAAGTATATGCTTTTAAAAACTTTAATGTTGATTTAGGGTCATATTTGTAGAATTAGGAGCAATCACAGTTCATTCAACCCAAACCTTGGTGTCATAAAAGTCTTGGTCTAGTTTCTTTTCTGTAAAATATGACCATGTTCTAACAGAGAGGGGAAAATTCAGATTCATCTTATTCTAAAGCTCATTGGGATTACCTGAATAGAAAAGATAAGCTATCCATGACTCAAACATCAAGTTTACTATCTTTACTACTTACCTTTACTAGCCTTTAAATTGATTCCATATTCTCTGGTCTCCTATTATCACATATACCAAAGAATATTTGTTGTATACTACTTAATAGATTACCAGATCTGCAGTTCATTGAGATACTACCTCTCTATCAAAACTACTAAATTTGATTATAGTCTGTCTCTAAGTGGGATACAAACTTTTCACATGCAGTTTATTTTTATATCTGAATGGAGGTTTTAGAGTTGGCAAATTTCCCATTTCAAGTCCTAAAGTAGATGGGCTAATATTAATAATTACTTTTCTGATCCTTATTTAGGATTTGCTAAAAGGAAATGCTAATATTCTAACACCACACTGAACACTCTGGTAGTTTTGGATTAGTTGTTAACTGGAAATCCTCTGCTGATTATACCATAGCTCTCTTGCAAAGGGTAGAAGGCCATTAATCTTACTTGGAACATGAGCTTTTCCAGATGATAATTTATTATGAAAGTAATTTGAGAATTTTATGCTGCTTTATAGAATCACAGAATCTTAGATATGGAAAGGACCTTAGAGGTCATTTATTACAATCTGTATCTGAGCAAAAATCTCCTCTACAGCATCAACAACAATTCATCATATAACATCTCTTTAGAGACCTCCAGTGATGGTCAGTCAGTCAGCAAGTATTTATTAAGAACCTATCATGTGCCAGGTGGTGAACTCACTACTTCCCAAATCACCTTTTTATGTACTACCTTCACATTGTAATTAATTTTAAATTAATTTAAACTTTTAATTTTTAATTATTCTTTACATTGAGCTGAAATCTGTCTCTCTACTATGTTGGTTTTAGTTCTGCTCTCTGGGGCAAAGAGGAGCCAATCAAATTGCACCTTAACATGATAGCTCTTTAGATTCTTGAAGACAGCTATCATGCCCAAATTCTTCTCTTCCCCAAGTGTAATAACCCTAATTCCTTCAACTTATTCTCATATGAAATGCTTTCCAGTCCTATCATCATACATGTCACCATTTTCTCGATATGCTTTGCTTTCCTAGATCTTACATCTTGTGTCTGTCATGAACTTTAAGTTGTAGGCATCTTCAACAAATCAAACAGCTACTAAGCAAATGCTTGATTGAATTTATCTGTATTCGATACATCATGTGAATTTGAAGAACCTCAGAAATAGGAATAAATATGTAGTTATTGTGGTTTATCCTGCTGTCTAAAATGCTTTCCAATCACTGCTATGAATTCAGATAGTCAGACAAAAAAAGTAAAGGCACTTTAGCTTTCTTTTTAAAATTTTTTTTTTCAAAACATATGCATGGATAATTTTCAACATTGATTCTTGCAAAACCTTGTGTTCCAAATTTTCCCCTCTTTCCTCCAAACCCCTTCCCAAGATGACAAGTAATCCAATACGATTATCTTGCTGTACAAGAAAAATCTGATCAAAAAGGGAAAAAATGAGTAAGAAAAAAAATGCAAGCAAACAAGAAGAAGAAGAATGAAAATACTATGTTGTGATCCACACTCAGTTACCACTGAGCTCTCCCTGGATGTAGATGGTTCTCTTCATCACAAGACCATTGGAATTGGCCTGAGTCATCTCATTGTTAAAGATAGCCATGTCCATCAAAATTGATCATCATATAATCTTGCTGTTACCGTGTACAATGATCTCCTGGTTCTGCTCAATTCACTTAGCACCAGTTTATGTAAGTCACTTCAGGTCTTTTTCAGATCATCCTGATCTGATTGTTTCTTACAGAACGATAATATTCCATAACATTCATATACCATAACTTATTCAGCCATTCTCCAACTTATGTGCATCCACTCAGTTTCCAGGTTCTTGCCACCACAAAAAGGCTGCCACAAACATTTTTGCACATGGCATTTTAACTTTCAAGGAGCTGTTGTAACACAGTGGAAAGAACACTAACGTTAGATTCAAAGGATCTGGATTCAAAGCTTGTGTCAAGCATACTATCTGTATAACATTGGACAAAGCATTTAATCTCCCCTGGCTCCTATAGAAATTCCAGAGAATTCTTCATCTGTCAAATAAAATTAGACTAGAAGCCCTGTGAAATCTCATCCAACTCTAGATCTATGACTGTTTCAGGATGACATGGAGAAATGATCAGTTTTAAAGACAAAAGGAAGACATGACATAATCAAATTAATCCTTTTATGATTATGAAACTTTGATTCCAAATACATGTTGATTTTATGAATTGATTAAAAAGGTCTAGCTATTAAAAATAAGAAGTGGTTGAAAAGCAAGGAGAATTTTTATTTTAATCTTAAATATAAAGAACAGCTGCTCTTAATGCAGATTCCTTTTTGTGCCACCAGTTCAACTTCAAATGTAGTCTGAACCTAAGGAGAGAACTATATCAAAAAGAGATGGATTATGTAGACCTCTAAAAGAAATCAGTGTTTTCCATGTTCAAAAGTGTTGGCTCTGGAGAAAACATGGAAGATATAGAGAGGACAGAACAAAGTCGGAAGCCATTTTACTGGTTCCCTGTGACTTTAACCTTAAATTCTTGTCCTGAAGTCTTTATGCTTATATTTGCACATACTTTCTAGAAGGCTTTAAATTTTCTGGAATTTTAAGTTAAGAACCAAAGAAACTAAAGTTAAAAGGAATTTTTAGAAACACTTAATCCATACCCATTTTATATACAATTAGAGAAACTGAATCCCAGAAAGCATCCTCTCTTTAAATTGTCTTAAAGTACTCTACCTGGATCTCTCTTACCCCTCATATTCCCTAACTTGCGTTATATATATTTTTTAAACTTTGATTTTTTTGGTATAGGAAAACTACTTTTTCTAGTACAGTTTGGCTTCTTTTTCACAACTTATAATCTTAGTTGTCTAGGGCCCTGAGATGTTCTTTCCTGGAGTTATAAAAATGTAACATGAACCAAGTTTTCCTGATTCCATAACCAGCTTTCAATGTACTCCATCTACCTTATCACACTGCCTCTCGACCTTGACTTAAGCCTGATTTGGGCACAGGACAAACATGTGTATCACTTTTCAATCCCCATCATACAAAAATACCTTGAAGCTTTGTAAGCCTTAAGAAATCACTTAGTGACTCTGGAGGGGGCTGTGAAGTTCTGGTAACCTTTTAGATAAATTCTTGCTGCCATGGCAAAAAAAAAAAATCTCTGTTCTTTTTACATTAGTCAAAATATTTCCCTTTCCTCTTGGCATTTGGGAAATTACTCTGTCCCTTTGGAAATTGACTCTATCTGTAAACTTCTGTGTCTAGTCTTTAAATCATATTCAGAACCTTACATTTCTAACCATTGTCTCTTTTCTTTTGTCCCTCAGGCCAATATTTCCATTTTAATTTTTATAGACTACTAGAAGAAAAAAGTTATGAGATCCATGATGCTACTTCTTTTTCTCTCCTGAGAACCTTCTCCCATCCCATTCATGAGCCATAATCAATTTTTGTACTGAAGGGAAGGGTGAAATCACAGTTAAAAAAAAATTTAAATATCATTTGCAAAATGATTTTAAATGATATATTTATCAACACAACAATTAAATGAAATGAAAATGAATTTTATCTTATTAGATAAATATACAGTTACTTCATGTTGACTGTAGCATTTAGGGCTTGCTCTTATGTCCCAGGAATTCACAGCTGCACTGGTCGCCCACTCAGATTTTTTTACCCACAGCTGCGCTGTGCCCCAGATTCTTTCCCAGTAATCTAAGAGCAATCTTAGATGAGAAAAGTTTTGGAAGAGAACGAAATCAGATTCTTGAATCCCAGATTCAGGAACTAAGAATTTAGAGAAATTTTGGGAAAAGTCTAGGGACTGAAAAGCTGTATTAGGGCTTTGTCCTTGAGTGATGAATTCAAGGGCATTTGCTCTTTAATACTGCTCTCCTTCCCTGTCTTATTCATGGTGGACCTAATATAGGAAAGCATTTCTTTTTTATTCTTTTGCCTTGTTGTGCCCACAGTAATTGTGACTACCATTAACCATGTCTATGGTACCCTTCTGTCTCTACCCTTACCTCTTAGAAGTATCATTGTATTTTCCATATGCAGTGATGGTTCCTCAATAGCTCATTTAGTTCTTCGTTAGAATGGAAAACTTGTGGCACCTTGAGAAAACTTGTCTTCCCCCCTCCCAGTTGCATCTTAGTTTAGCTATCACTCCATCTCCAATCCTATTCAAAAGTGAAAATATTGTTAGAAATGGCTCTGCTAAGGGAAAAACCAAAGAGCACTCATAGGAATCACAGATCTCTTCCATTCTTGCTCCCCTTTATAATAATTAGTAATAATTTACATGTTGTCAGAGATATCCTCAAACATTAAAGATCTTTGCTTTTAGTAAAACATATGAAAATAATTACAAGATGAAAATGAATTGAAATATAAATGAGGAATGAAAATAAAAGAAGAAACAATAAAAACAACAGACCTAGAACAAGATCTTTGGGGCTCTTTGGGAACATAAAATGTAAAAGAAGACAGAATAAATGTAAATAAAGGAGAAATATACAAAGCTAAAATTTTAACTCTTTGCAACAATGGTTTTGTTAACTTTAAATATCTCTTTATTTAAAAAAACTATTTTACCACTGGGAACCATCTATTAATTAAATTGTCATATTATTTTACTTTGTCTTTCATATTTTAATATCACTACTACTTTACGTGACTTTGAAATTTTGTGTGATTTATAATTACAGAATTCCAGAACTAAAAGGGACCTCAGTGGTAATCTAGTTGTCAATCTCTCTCCAGCTCCCTTGCATGAGGAGACGAGGATTTCATAGCAGAGCCTCTTTTCTGTGAATCCCTCAGAGATATCTCTCATGGGCCATGCCCAAGAATTTTGACCATCTGTGAAAGGATCAGTTTCCACATCAGCAAAATGGAAAAGATAGCTATATTGTCTATCTAATAGTTATTGTGAAGCTCAAATTAAATATATGCAAAGTGCTGTAGAAACTTAGAATGTGATGTAAATATCAGCAATTATTCATGGAAAGGAATAATTCTCTCTCCCCCATAAGGAAATAAAGAGATTTTGCTAGTGTGTATTTACTTTAAACAAATCTTTTCTCTCCCTTTTTTCTTAGTTATTATAGGAGATAACAATTGAATCAATTATGATATTGTCATAGCCCTTAGTAGCACTGGTATTTATAAGAATGGAGTCAGATATCAATGAAGTAACAGGGAATTTGGAGGGAGAGTAGAACTATATGATCTTTGTCTAAATGCCCCTAGGGAATTTCTGCAGATATTTCATGGTAGATCCTATGAGAATGGATGGAAAGAGGATTGTAGTAGCAAGACAGGAAACAAGTGAAAGTATATTAGAAATATAGTAGATTAGTTGAATTGAAGAACTCGAGACTATATAAAATTGTGTTGGAGTAGCCCATCAGTCAATAAATAGAAAAAGAAAATTTATACACCAAAATGAAGTACCTGACTCTAATGATGACTGATAGTAGGAATCTCTTTTCAAATCAAATTATATTCCAGCACTTAAAGGACACTAGATTCTGCCCATGTGGATATTCCCCCCATTGATGCTGATTGCAAGCTCGCTTCTGCGTGATGGATGATCAAAGAGTTACTGTAGTCAAAGAATTCTTTTGTGTACAGTTTGGTGGGGGAGCATCTCCACCTTAAATTAGACTAGTCTTCATATTCTAAGCAAATGAATATAGTCTTTCAACAGGCCCATTCTTGAAGCCCTTTCAACTTAGTGGAGGGTTCACCAGAAATTTTTCTGCTAAACTAGTTAACATAGCTTTCAAGAAGTCAGAATCACCTTCAGCTCTGGGCTCTGTATTGATGTTTCAATATATACCATTGACCACATCAACTGACTTGACTTTTCCATCTGTAAAAGAGTCAAGCTAAAGAAGAGCAAAGAAGCTCATTTGGAAATCTAAGTTTTGTAATCAAATAATGAATTCATGTAAAGCAGCTGGATTTAAATTCCTCCTTCTTTATTCATCTTTCTGTTTATTTTTTTTCCTTCTTTCATTCTTTTCCTTTCCCTCCATTTCTTTTCCCTTCCCTTCCTATCTTTAGACAGTGTATTTTGGAATTACATTAAACATCTTGTCTTAATAAATGATTTTTCCCCCTCAACTTAAAATAGGGTTACTGAGTAATTTATTTAGATGCTTGCAGCAATGGAGAACATGGGAATGGTTTGCAATGGAATTTTTTAATGGATAGAATTCTTCATTTAGCCGTGATTTTAGTATTCATCTTCTCTGTAGAAGATGGAAGATTTCTGTTTGTTAGTGAAAAGCTTGGTCTTTTCTGAAAGATTGGTCATGTTGTCATGCCCACAAGTTCAGTTGCTTTCTGTTTGTACTTCTTAATGAACAACTTTTATTCATGACAGTACTCTTGACAGTAAAATAAACAGCTAGCTTTTTTTTGGCTTGGGTTTTCAGAATTTTCTGATGTTTTTTTATGGACAAAATTGAATCTCTTCCTACTCCAATTCGTCTTTTACTGCCAAAGTAATTTTGTGTAAGTACAGATTGGACCATGCCAGTCCTACTTAGTAAACTCCAGTGGCTCCCTGTTGCTTGTTCGATGAAATATCAATTCCTCCATTTTTCTTTTAATGCCCTCCACAGTTCAGATTCACCATATCTTTCCAGCTTCACTATGTATTACTCCCTTTGCTTCATTCTATAGTCTAACCAAATTGATCTTCTCTTTATTCTTTACATGTGGCGTTCTATTACCAATCTCCATGCCTTTTCACTGTTCATCCTACATTCTTGTGATACATTTCTTCCTCATCTCTGATTGAGTTCCTTTACTAAAAAACTCAGCTGAAAGCAGAATGTTCTACAGGAAGAGTCTTGATTGCTCACCCTAAATCACCCATAGCTAGTGTATCTTCTCTCAAATTACCTTGTATTCAGTTACCTTATATTCATTTTACGTGCTTTTTGTGTATGTTTATGTATGTATTTCTCCCCTCTGTTATAATGTTAGTTCTTAGATAGAAGGAACTGTTTCATTTTTGGTCATTGTATCCCCAGCACCTGCCATAGAACCTGACACATAGAAAATGCTTAGTAATTGATTGATGATTGTTAAAAAGGTTCATATTTAGCATTCAAACTATAATTTACTGAATTTAAAATTTATAAAATATATAAAATACTGATATATGAATATATTAAAATATTAAAAGAAAATTAAAATATGCATGTTTATATATATGCATTATTATATGCTGATATTTATAAAGTATATATCTCATATATATGTGTATATATATACACATACAATATATAACACATATCAATATATGCTGTACACACACACACACACACACACACACACACACACCCTCTACATAACCTAGGAGTAACATACTTGCATACAAAACTGAAACAAGATTTTTTTTTATATAAAAGCAATCTAGTACTAGTAAACACAACATTCCCAAATAGCTTATACTTTTTTAGATCACAAAATTTTAAAATATAATTTAAATGAAAATACTTATTTAGAAGAAAGTAAAAGTGTTTGGAATTAGACTAACTGGCATTCTGTAACCCACCCATACTTTAGTTTCTCCCTGAATTTTGCAGGAACACAACACTGGAATGTTTACAATACAGTTAGAATTGCACTAGAATTGTTATTACAATAGAGTACTATAGCTGATGTTGTATTTAGGTATTTATTGCCTTGGCTTCTAAACCCAATCATATTCAGTGCAATGATTCAACAAACATTAAATGGATCACATGATTAGTTTGAGGTTAATTTTTCATCCTTCTAAACCTTCTTTTGAAGTCACTGTGAATTATGTATATAACAAATCAGAGACATAAATATTGGATCATAGTGGTGGTAAAAGAATTTAACTGATAATTATCATTGCTGACTTTTAAAAATTAAAGTTTGTTTTTTTCAATTATCAATCATTTATTTTTTTTCTTCCCTTCTACTCCCTGTGCCATTCCCAAAAAAAAGAAGAAATATTATAAAACTTTTATAATAAATAAGCATAGGGAAGCAAAACAAATTATTATATTTGACAGGTCCAAAAACATGTGTCACATTTTACATATTAGTCCATCATCTTCCATTCAGGAGGTAGGTACTGATCTTTATCAGTGATCCTCTGGAACATCATGGAACTTCTTAATGTTTTAACTCTCTAAATACCTATTTTTTAATACGAGGGAACATCTTCTTACAATAAATAAAAGGTTAATTATTAGAAAATAATAAGAAGTACATAATGGGATATCCTGTATAGCATATCCCTGATTAGTCTTTAATCCACTTTCTCTTTTCAACAATTGTTGACCAATTGCCACCAAAGAAACAGATGGGTCCCGGGAGTGGACTCACCTTATTTCAGCAAGATATAATAATATCAGAATCAAAGCCATTTATTGTGGTAAACCAAGGTAAAAAGTCATTTTTATTTTAAAAATACCTAGGAATAAGGTTGTTCCTTACTACGTCTATTTTCATCCCTCTTCAGGTGTTACATCTGTAAGCTTAAAATGAACCAAGCTCCATCTGAAATGTATGTTTGATTTTGACATGTGCTATGAGTGGATGCCATAGGGTCTCAACCCTTTTTAAATTCTAAATTAATTAGATCCACTCATATTTTAGTGACAAAAATATGCAATCAGATTTAATTAGCTGATAATCAGTGCTTTGCCACACTCACCACCCCCAACCCAACACATACAAACATACACACATCCTTTTGGAATGGTAATCACAGGAGCCGAATGTTGAATTTTAGGAAAGTAAAATGTCCAATAGCATCAGCAATGCAGTATAATTATCTTATATATCATGCTCAATTTTTTTTACTAGTTTGGCTACCTTGATAGTAGGGATACCAGATGTGCTGTATATTTTGTGAAGTCTGGTTCTATTCAAGTACATTGGACCTACCATATTCTTGATTTTCCTATTGGATTTTTTTTTTAATCTTGAGCCAACAGTATTGAGTTAAGCAAGATTCAAAAGACTTTTTCACTGTAACTTTAATTTGCATGGACTATTTGTTACCCAGAGTCAATCCTTTGATCACAGTTTTGTATAGAGAAGGAATGGAAAATTAGTGGTGTTTGGATGTAATGATATAAAAATGTTACCACATTGCCAGAAAGGTCAGGAAGTTTCTCCAAGGACACTGAGACCTCTCTTAAAGGAGCATCAGACATCAAGAAGTATTTTCCCATCCAAAAGGCAAGTTCCTGAGTGAATTTGTGGAACTGTAATATTTTATTCTTCACATACTTTTAAACCAGTCTCCAATTCCTCTGCAAATTCTATGCTAGGCAAGTACACCCATTGTAGGAGAGCTTGAGCATGGTATGTCAGCAGAGCTACCTAGAAACCCATCAGCTTTTCCTGTGGCCTGGAACTGCATTGCAGGGAGTAAACTTTTGGAATCAGACCAGCAGAGCACCAGATTCATTTTGTAAGCTATATATCATATATATCTTTGATTAATTTTGCCATGCTTCAGAAATCATCAGATTGTACAATGATCAATGCATTTGGAAAAACCATTCCTTCCTATCATGTTCTGGATTATTGAATCTCCAGTCAAATGCTCAAAAGTTCTAAAAACCTCTCTTTCAAATATCTTTGACAGTCAGGGTGGGTCTTTCTTTGCTGACTTTAATCACAGTCCCCCTGTGAATTAATAATCATCTTTAAGAGCTTCAACTCATCATCATCTGGCCAACTTGGCAATATCCTTTCTGAATTTAGCAAGGCAAGTCCTACAGAAACAGACCTAAAATTTGTCAAAGATTTTACCTTTGAAGGCTTTTGAGTTAGGGTAGGACCAGCTAGATGGCAAATGGCATAAAGTATTGGCCTTGGAGTCAGACAGACTTGATCTAGAAGTCTGCCTCATAAATCTGTTAGCTGTGACCATCTCTCAGCCTCAGTTTCTTCATCTGTAAAATAAGGATAATAATAGTACTCACTATGTATCTATATCTGTGCAAACCTTAAAAAGTTAGATAAATGCTACCTAGCTAGAGTTCATACCCTGTTCACAAAGACACTGAGAGCCCAGGATCACCGCCATTCCACTGTAAAGTATCAAAGACTGTGCGTGTATTTAGTGGATATCTAAAATACTACAAACTATAAAGGTTAAATACTGATATTAAGAAATAGCATGAAAAAGTGAATAGAGAGTCTGTCTCAGAGTTAAGAATTGGTATCATAAATGGTCAAAGGATATGAACAGACAATTTTCAGATGATGAAATTGAAACTATTTCCACTCATATGAAAGAGTGTTCCAAATCACTATTGATCAGCGAAATGCAAATTAAGACAACTCTGAGATACCACTACACACCTGTCAGATTGGCTAAGATGACAGGAACAAATAACGATGAATGTTGGAGAGGATGTGGGAAAACTGGGACACTGATGCATTGTTGGTGGAGTTGTGAACAAATCCAACCACTCTGGAGAGCAATCTGGAATTATGCCCAAGAAGTCATCAAACTGTGCATACCCTTTGATCCAGCAGTTACTACTGGGCTTATATCCCAAGGAAATACTAAAGAAGGGAAAGAGACTTGTATATGCAAAAATGTTTGTGGCAGCCCTTTTTGTAGTGGCTACAAACTGGAAAATGAATGGATACCCATCAATTGGAGAATGGTTGGGTAAATTATGGTATATAAATGTTATGGAATATTATTGTTCTGTAAGAAATGACCAGGAGGATGAATATGGAGAGGCTTGGAAAGACTTACATCAACTGATGCTAAATGAAACGAGCAGAACCAGAAGATCATTATACACTTCAACAGTGATACTGTATGAGGATGTATTCTGATGGAAGTGGATATCTTCAACATAGAGAAGAGCCAATCCAATTCCAATTGATCAATGATTGACGGCATCTTCTACACCCAGAGAAGGAACACTGGGAAATGAGTGTAAACTGTTAGCATTTTTTGTTTTTCTCCCCAGGTTATTTTTACCTTCCGAATCCAATTCTTCCTTTGCAACAACAACAATAACAAAATTTGGTTCTGCACACATATATTGTACCTAGGATATACTATAACATATTTAATATGTATAGGAATGCCTGCCATCTAGGGGAGGGAGTGGAGGGAAGGAGGGGAAAATTTGGAACAGAAGGGAGTACAAGGGATAATGTTGTAAAAAATTACCTATGCATATGCACTGTCAAAAATGTTATAATTATAAAATTAATAAAAAAATTTTAAAAAAGAATTGGTATCATGTCCCATCTTTTGAGTTTAAGTCCTAAGTGCCCCAGTGGCTTATCATTTCAGTCTTGTCTGACTCTTCATGACCCCTTTTGGGGTTTTTTGGCAAAGATATTAGAATAGTTTGCCATTTCTTTCTCCAGTTCATATTACAGATAAAGAAACTGAGCCAATGTTAAGTGACTTTCCCAGGATCACACAGCTAGTATGTATCTGAGGTATCTTCCTAATTCACGACCTGAGGCTCTATCTTCTGCACCACTTAGTTGCCCTAAGGGTATAAGTTGTTAAATAGCTATTAAAAGTTTCCTATAGTCATGAAATCACAGATCTGAAATGCCTGTATCATCATCATCATCATCATCATCATCATTATAACAGTGGTAAGAGTATGTTAGTTCTGTCCAAAAAAATTCTATGCTCTTGTTCTACTCTCTACAGTTAATAAAATGAGCTCTTCTCTTGAGTATCTTTGAAGGCAATCTTCATTAAGGCAAGGAATTGGAAACTGAGTGGATGTCCATCAGTTGGGGAATGGCTGAATAAGTTATGGGATATGAATGGAATTGAATATTATTGTTCTATAAGAAATGATAAACAAGCTGATTTCAGGAAAAATGAATTGATGCTAAGTGTAGTGAATAGAATAAAGAGAACATTGCTTACAGCAATAAGTTTACAGGATGATCGATTCTGATGATCTTGGCTCTTTTCAACAGTGAGGTGATTCAAGGCATTTTCAGTGGGATTATGATGGAAAGAACCCTCTGCATCCAGAGAGAACTATAGAGACTGAATGTGGATCAAACCATAGTATTTTCACCTTTTGGGCGGTTGTTAGCTTGTTTTTTCTCATTTTTTTTCATTTTGATCTGATTTTTCTTGTGCAGTATGATAAATATGGAAATATGTTTAGAAGACTTGCATGTGTTTAACCTACATTGTATTGTTTAGTGTCTAGGAGAGGGGCAAGAAAAGGAAGGAGGGAGAAAAAATAGAAGCATAATGTTTTGCAAAAATGAATGTTGAAAAGTATCCTTGCATATATTTGGAAAAATAAAAAACTATTTAAATAAAATAATAAATAGCATAATTTAAAAAAAAAGGTCTACATTATATTCAGCAAATTTGTCATTCCTCTTGGCCTCTCTTTGCTGCACGGAATGTCACCTCTTTGTGTCAATAGCTTGTGACTTAAGCAGTTAAAATTAATCCTAAGCTGATCACCTACTGAAAGGGATCCTAAAATTAAAACACCAAGAAATATAGTGGCCAAATTCCAGAACCATCAGATGAAGGAAAAGTTAATGCAAGCTGCTAGAAAAATCAATTCAATTATGGAGGAGCCACAATAAAGATTACCCAGGATCTAGCAGCATCCACATTAAAGAAAAGAAGGGCCTGGAATTTGATATTCCAAAAGGCTAAGGAACTTGGTATGCAGCCAAGAATAAACTCAGCAAAAATGAGCATCTTTTTCCAGGGAAGAAGATGGAAATTCAAAGAAATAAGTGAATTCCATCTATTCTTGATGAAAAAACCAGATCTAAACAAAAAGTTTGATCTCCAAATATAGAACTCAAGAGATTCCTAAAAAGGTAAAAAGAAATCTTGAGAACTGTATTTCTACCATAAAGATATATAAAGAACACATGTATATTGTCCTAGAAACTAGAGGTGGAAAGGAAATTATACCAGAAAAGGGTATCTCACAAAGAGGCAAAAGTAACCTATTATATCTGAGAGAAAGAATGGAGGGGGATGAACTTAGTGTGTATCATATTCTCATTAGAATTGGCTTTAAGAGAAAAATATAGACATATTTGATTTATTGTGAAATTCCTTCCACTTCATTGAAAAGTGGGAGGGGAAAATGAAAAGGGAAGGAGTAAACTAAGCGGAAGAGAATACAGAAATTGTTAGGAAAAAAAGGGGTAAAATAGGGGGAGGAACTTTAAGGTGGGAGAGGGATACTAAAAAGGGAGGGCTGTGAGAAGCAAGTGATGCTCACAAGTTTAATATTGGGGAGAGGGAAAGGGAGAAGGAAAGGAGAAAAGCATAAGCAGGGGTTAACAAGATGGCAAGTAATACAGAATTAGTAATTTTAACCATAAACGTGAATGGAGTAAACTCCCCCATAAAGAGGAAGCAGTGAGCAGACTGGATAAAAAGCCAGAATCCTACAATATGTTGTTTACAAGAAACACACCTGAAACAGGGTGATACATACAGAATAAAAGGTGAAGCTAAAAAAGCAGGGATAGCCGTCCTCATCTCAGATCAAGCAAAAGCAAAACTTGATCTAATTAAAAGAGATAAAGAAGGACATAATATCTTGCTAAAGGGTGGCATAGATAATGAAGCAGTATCAATATTAAACATATATGCACCAAGTGGTGTAGCATCTAAATTCTTAAAAGACAAATTAAAAGAGCTGCGAGAAGAAATAGGCAGGAAAACTATAATAGTGGAGATCTCAACCTTGCACTCTCAGAATTAGATAAATCAAACCACAAAATAAATTAAAAAGAAGTCAAAGAGGTAACTAAAATACTAGAAAAGTTAGATATGATAGCTCTTTAGAGAAAACTAAATGGAGACAGAAAGGAGTAAACATTGTTCTCAGCAATTCATAGAACTTATACAAAAACTGACCATATATTAGAACATAAAAACCTCAAATTCAAATGTAGTAAGGCAGAAATAGTAAATGCATCCTTTTCAGGCCACAATGCAATGAAAATTACATTCAATAAAAAGCCAGGGGAAAATATTCCAAAAAATAATTGGAAACTAAATAATCTCATACTAAAGAATGATTGGGTGAAACAGCAAATCATAGACATAATTAATAACTTTACCCAAGAAAATGACAATAGTGAGACATGATACCAAAATATGTGGGGTGCAGCCAAAGCGATAATAAAGGGAAGTTTCATATCTCTAGAGGCCTATTTGCATAAAATAGAGAAAGAGAAGGTCAATGAATTGGGCTTGCAACTAAAAATGCTAGAAAAGGAACAAATTAAAAAACCCCAGACAAACACAAAACTTGAAATTCTAAAAATAAAAGGAGAGATTAATAAAATTGAAAGTAAAAGCTATTGAGTTAATTAATAAAACTAAGAGTTGGTTCTAGGAAAAAAAAAACAAGAAAATAGACAAACCCTTAGTAAATCTGATTAAAAAAAAGGAAAGAGGAAAATCTAATTGTTAGTCTTAAAAATGAAAAGGGAGAACTCGCCACTAATGAAGAGGAAATTAGAGCAATAATTAGGAATTAATTTGCCCAACTTTATGCCAATACATTTGATAACTTAAATGAAATGGAAGAATACCTTCAAAAATATAGCTTGTCCAGATTAACAGAGGAAGAAGTAAATTGGTTAAACAGTTCCATTTTAGAAAAAGAAATAGAACAAGCTATTAACCAACTCCCTAAAAAAAAATCCCCAGGACCAGATGGATTTACATGTGAATTCTACCAAACATTTAAAGAACAATTAACTCCACAGTTATACAAACTATTTGAAAAAATAGGGATTGAAGGAGACCTACCAAATTCCTTTTATGACACAGACATGATACTGATACCTAAACCAGGTAAGTTGAAAACAAAGAAAGAAAATTATAGACCAATCTTCCTAATGAATATTGATGCTAAAATCTTAAATAAAATATTAGCAAAAAAAATTACAGAAAGTCATCCCCAGGATAATACACTATGACCAAGTAGAATTTATACCAGGAATGCAGGACTGGTTCAATATTAGGAAAATTATTAGCATAATCAACTATATCAATAACCAATTTAATAAAAACTATATGATCATCTCAATAGATGCAGAAAAAGCATTTGACAAAATATAACATCTATTCCTAATAAAAACACTTGAAAGTATAGGAATAAATGGACTATTCCTTAAAATAATAAGGAGCATATATTTAAAACTGTCAGTAAACATCATATGTAATGGCGATAAACTGGAACCTTTCCCTGTAAGATCAGGAGTGAAACAAGATTGCCCACTATCACCATTACTATTCAATTAGAAACGCTGGCCTCTGCAATAAGAGTTGAGAAAGAGATTAAAGGAATTAGAGTAGGTAAAGAAGAAACCAAATTATCACTCTTTGCAGATGACATGATGGTATACTTAGAGAACCCCAGAGATTCTCCTAAAAAGCTATTAGAAATAATTCACCACTTTAGCAAAGTTGCAGGATACAAAATAAATCCACATAAATCCTCAGCATTTTTATATATCACCAACAAAAGTCAACAGCAAGAGATACAAAGAGATATTCCATTCAAAATAATTGTCAATAGTATAAAATATTTGGGAATCTATCTACCAAAGCAAAGTCAAGAATTATATGAGCAAAATTATGAAACACTTGCCACAAAAATAAAGTCAGATTTAAATAATTGGAAAGACATTAAGTGCTCTTGGATAGGCCGAACAAATATAATCAAGATGAGAATACTCCCTAAACTAATTATTTATTTAGTGCTATACCAATCAAACTTCCAAGAAACTATTTTAATGACCTAGGAAAAATAACAACAAAATTCATATGGAAGAACAAAAGGTCGAGAATTTCAAGGGAATTAATGAAAAAAATCAAATGAAGGTGGCCTAGCTGTACCTGATCTAGAACTATATTATAAAGTAGCAGTCATCAAAACCATTTGACATTGGCTAAGAAATAGACTAGTTGATCAATGGAATAGATTAGATTCACAGGACAAAATAGTGAAAAACTACAGCAATCTAGAGTTTGACAAACCCAAAGATTCCAACTTTTGGGATAAGAATTCATTATTTGACAAAAACTTCTGCGAAAACTGGAAATTAGCATAGCAGAAATTAGGCATGGACCCACACTTAACACCACATACCAAGATAAGATCAAAATGGGTCCATGATTTAGGCATAAAAAACGAGATCATAAATAAATCAGAGGAACATAGAATAGTTTAACTCTCAGACTTGTGAAAGAGGAAGGAATTTATGAGCAAAGAGAAACTAGAGAACCCAAAATAGAAAAATTTGATTACATCAAATTAAAAAACTTTTGTACAAACAAAACTAATGCAAACAAGATTAGAAGGGAAGTAACAAACTGGGAAAACATTTTTATAGTTAAAAGTTCTGATAAAGGCCTCATTTCCAAAATATATAGAGAACTGACTCTAATTTATAAGAAATCAAGCCATTCTCCAATTTATTAATGGTCAAAGGCTATGAACAGACAATTTTTAGAAATTGAAACTATCTCTACTCATATGAAAGAGTGTTTTAAATCACTATTGATTGGAGAAATACAAATTAAGACAACTCTGAGGTATCATTACACACCTGTCAGATTGGCTAAGATGACAGGAACAAATAATGATGAATGTTGGAGGGGCTGTGGGAAAACTGGGACACTGATGCATTGTTGGTGGAGTTGTGAACAAATCCAACCATTCTGGAGAGCAATCTGGAATTATGCCCAAGAAGTCATCAAACTGTGCATACCCTTTGATCCAGCAGTTATTACTGGGCTTATATCCCAAGGAAATATTAAAGAAGGGAAAGGGACATGTATGTGCCAAAATGTTTGTGGCAGCTCTTTTTGTAGTGGATAGAAACTGGAAAATGAACGGATGTTTATCAATTGGAGAATGGTTGGGTTAATTGTGGTATATGAAGGTTATGGAATATTATTGTTCTGTAAGAAATGACCAGCAGGAGGAATACAGAGAGGCTTGGAGAAACTTACATGAACTGATGCTGAGTGAAATAAGCAGAACTAGGAAATCATTATACACTTCAACAACGATACTGTATGGGGATGTATTCTGATGGAAGTGGATATCTTCAACAAAATGAAGATCTAATTCAGTTCCAAGTGATCAATGAAGGACAGAATCAGCAACACCCAGAGAAGGAGCACTGGGAAATGAGTATAAACTGTTTGCATTTTCGTTCTTCTTCCCAGGTAATTTTTACCTTCTGAATCCAATTCTTCCTGTGCAAAAAGCAATTCGTTTCTGCACACATATATTGTATCTAGGATATACTATAACATATTTAACATGTATGGGACTTCCTGCCATCTAGGGGAGGGGGGAGGGAAGGAGGGGAAAATTCGGAACAGAAGGGAGTGCAAGGGATAATGTTGTAAAAAATTACCCATGCATATGTACTGTAAAAAAAAAAGTTATAATTATAAAATTAATTTAAAAAACTAAAAAAAGAAGCAATTGAAAAGTTAAATTTATTGCTTAGAAATGCTTCAAAAATGAAATTTCTGGCATAAATAGGTTTCCATAAAACATAATACAAAGACATATGGAGAGGTGTTTTTTTATTTGTTTGTTTCTTTTTGAACTAGACATGATTTCATCAAGATTGAGACTGTCCTATAAATGACTCCTTCTATCAATAGAGATCAGCACCTGCTTAACCTTTTATGGGGCTTTTAATTGTTTCATGACTTGATTAGGATTTAATGATGTGTCATTACATGTCAGTAACACATGAACCCAAGTGTTCCTAACTCTGAGGTCATGTTTTACCATCTTGTTGCTTATAAAGGTAATTAGTTAGAGGCAATTGAGTAATGTTATATTGAAAATAGATAACCAATTCATCATATCAATTCTACCAAATGTCATTTTAAAAAAAGGTCATCTATGTTATCTGCTGGCATATCATCTGTGACTTCCATAAAGCCCTCAAAATTCCCATTTAATTTCTTATGCTGACCTATAATATATCAAAACCATGATAGAGAAAATTGTGATGTGAAAGAGATAACTATATTAATTGATATTATGTGCTAAGCAGGATGGTAAGTGCTGAGTAGGCAACTGTAATGGGGTTTTGTAATATCAAATCACCTAATAGAAATATCCATATGGGAAATGGCAGAGACCTGCTATTGGGAATATTTTTTTTTGTATTTGGAGAGATTAAAGATTAGAGAAAAAGATATTAGAGTGTATGTGCAGGGTAGAGTTGAAATGATTCACAAAGGAGTCAAACTAGGGAAGTTCTAGGGTAATAGCCTGGATGAGAAAAAAAAATCTGGGGGCAGGAGGATGGAAGGAATGGAAATATAGTTAGGACCCTCATGGTGAGAATTAAGACCTATAAGGCAAAGGTAAAGAGAGAATGGCTTAATGTTGTAATTAGGTAAAGGGATTTCAAAGTTCATGAATGTAGAAATGGAAAACTTGTGGGTAATAATAAGATTCAGGATATTTCTCTGTGTAGCTAAGGTGGAATGGAGAAATAGGTCAGGGAAAATGGGTAGATCTAGGAGCTGGGAAATTCTTGTGAAAGCAGGAGTTGAGACAGGAAAGATTGTGAACCAGACAGTGGACATAAACAACTAAATTGAATAAAAAATTTTAATAGCATAAACATTAAAGAATATAAAGTTGTAAAGTGATGATAGAGGTTGCACGGGGTCTCTAATGGAATTCCTCATATATTTGTTTCTTGACTAATTTTTTATCAGTGATTTAGATAAAGGATTTGGATAGATGAAATGCTCATCAAATTTGTAGTGACACAAAGTTGAGAAGGAAATAATTAGAGCCATACAGAAAAAGGAAAAGGTTGTCTTCAGAGGTAGTGAGTTCTCCTCCTATGGAAGTTTTCAAGTAGAAGCTGGATGACCCCTTGTTTGCCATGTTACATTGGTGATTTTTTGGTATTTGGCTTCACAGTTCCCTTCTGTGATATATAAATTCTATGGCATATAAAAATTCACATGAGAATTAAACTTTAATTCTTCAATTTGCTGTGTGGATGATGAAACTAGTCATCTTAAAGTGCTATAATAAAACTTAAATCTGCTTATTAAGAAATAATCAGTTGTCATAAATGTGTATTTCCTTCCATTGATGTATACTGTGTTTTAAGAAATTTCCATGACAGAATATTTTGACTTATAGAACAATGTCTTTGCTCCTATTGGCTGATGCCTTCCTTCTGTACTTTATGTATAAAAACCATTTTGTGTTGAAACAGTGCTAACTTCTATAACTATAAAATGTAATTATCCTGAAGACATGTCAGATAATGTTGTGAGAGTTAGTTTGTATCAGAATGATTTTCATAGAGTAGAATGAAGAACTCAGAAGATTTCTTTTTAAAATTACAGAGTAGATCATGTTCAGAAATGAATCAAATATTAAATGGTGAATTACATTGGATCAGTGCCCAGATTTTTGAAAGAGTAACTATAAGATGACGACCAAGTTTTCTCATTGATCTTTAATCCAAATCATGTACTGTTCATATCACAGAGCCTAAAAGTAGAGAATGAAGAGTGTAATTTATTTGACATTCTTTTTAAGGGGTACAAGTATCAGCATTATGTGATAACCTGATAATATCTTAAGTCATTTGTGCATCACAAAGTATGTGATATATTGGGGAGAGTGGATAACTCAGAGGAAGAGTTGATTCTGCCAGTTTCCCCATCTTTGAACACAGAGAAAATATGTACTCTTTCTTTCTCATCAGCTCATATTCAGAGAATATATACTGTGAGCTTGAATGTCTTCAAGTATCAAAGGGACTCAATGAAAGAAAATCAGTTTCTTCCCTTAATGACTTGATTGGACAAATGTTTGCATCTTCTTGGAGAAATGTTATTTAAATAAAATGCATAATAATGATACCAGGGATCATTTACATTATCCTCATCATTATTATGACTTTCATTTTCTAATGTCTCTGAATTTTACTTATAAAACTGGTATTTTGATTTATACATGAGTTTACTTGCCCATAGATACTAATTCTTGCCCATTTGGAAAAAAAAAGTCTTGCCTGTCAAGATTTAGGAACAGTTTTGCATTTTTGTGATTTGAAGAGGTGTGAATTGCTATTAGTTAATCAACAAACATTAATTAAGCCCTATTATATGCTAGATACTACACTATTCACTGAGTACACAAAGATAAAAAGGAAATCATTCCTGACCTCGAGGAAATTCCATTCTCTCAGGAGAAATAGGTATGATTATGAACCAAATATGAAATATGCACACATTCATCAGTGTAATTTTAAAGGAGGCTAGTAGTTGAGGAAATAAAGGAAGGGCTTACTTAGGAGGTGGTATTGAAAGTGAGTTTTGAAAGGAGTTAGGAATTCCAAGAAGTAGAGATAAGGAAGGAACAGACTCAAGGTGAGGACTTCCAGGCAGACACAAACATAGGAGATGACATTGCCTATGTGGAACTACAAATAGGCCATTTGGACTGGTGAGTGAAAAGTGGGGAAAAGCATCAAAAGCCTGGAGAGGTAGGCTGGAAACACACTGTGAAGCTCTTAAAATGGCAACCATAGGAGTTTTAATTTGGAAGTCTTAGAAAAACTGTTTTTTTCATCAAAAAAAAAAGTGGCATGGTTAGCCTTGTGCTTTAGGAAAATCCATTTGTAGACTTTATTCTGTAACTTGAGAATTTAGCATTTCCACTTATGGTTCCATGGTGCCATTTTTTTCTCTTAGTCCCTGATTTCTGTGTTCTGGTTCAGTAAGTAAAATGACCTTTTCCTCTACCTGCATCTGATGCTAGATAGTATTCTGAGAGAGGTCTTTTATTCCAGCAGGAGCTACTGAGAACCCTAGAAGCAACCTAAGTGCAGGAACAGCTCACATTTACGAAAAGGAGAAAATTGTGACAGAAGTGCTTCATTAATTCTCCTTCAGATGCAAAACTACCAACTCCGTGTTTTTATGTTCTCTTGTTAACCAGGATAGCTGCTTTCCCAGTATGCCTCCTTGAAAAGCTATTTAACCTAATGATTGTAAATAGCAATGAACAGCATATTCAGGATAGTATCAGCATAAAGCTCATTCAGTGTGGATGTATTTGGCCAAGTCAATGTGGCTGATAGGTACTTGACCAGAGTTTAAATGTAAAGTTTAAAATGAGAACTTTTCAGTGAACAGTTATCAAGTGTATACTCTCTAAAGATTACACTGTGTCATGTTAACTTTGTAAGGTAACTTCTAAGCACTTCTAGAATTTTCAATGACTCCTCTCATTTCAGAAAAGCATTTAATTGGAACATTGAGAGCTAGCGACTTGTTCCCTAAAGAGTTCCGAGTTAACAAGATTTTTACCGCAGCACTAACCAGTACTTCTTCCAAGATGCCCTTTCTTGAAAAGAGAATGACAATAATAATTAAAATGACACCCAAAAAACCCAGAAAAACCAAAATAAAAGAACCAAAATACTGGAGTGCTCATATTATCTAACTTGAGAGCCAATAATGACCCATTTATTGTAATAATATTATAATTGTATAATAATAATAATAATATAATATATATAGTAATAATAATAACTTCAACATTTATATGGTGCCTTGGGATTTACAAGATGCTTTACATATGCATCCCAGTACTTGTCTATAACTCATTTGATATCCACAACCACACTATGAAGTAAGTGCTATTATTATCCTATTGTATATATGAAAAAAACTGAGACTTAGAGATTTCAAGTGACTTGCCCAGGGTTATATATCTTGTAAGTGTCTGAAGTAGTATTTAACCTTGCATTTTCCTGACTCCAGATTTAGCATTCTTTCTACTGTGTCATCTACCTGCTCATTAGCAAGAGTAGTCCCACTAGATGCTAGCCATTCAGGGAACTCTCCCCACATTATTATAGAGTAGAGATTTGAGTCACCATGGGGGTGCAAATCCCATCTCTGTCATTTAGTTCCTGTGTCTTGCCTTTGGGCAAGTCAATCTCTAGAACTCAGTTACATCCTCTTTAATGTGAGAGTTACATTAAATGGCCTTTGTCACCTCTTACAGCTCACAGTCTATGATGCTATGATCTTCCTTCCCAAAATCCTAAGAGACTTTGGAGTTTAGGGGGTCACATGCTTTAAGTCTCTCTTTCCTTTTTAAGATAGCTTTCCCAGAGTTGCCAAAGTGATTCTTCCAAAGTGCAGCAATTCTGACCATCAGTCACCTATTCATTGAGCTCTAGTGAGTTTGTATTATTTCTAGCAGCAAATACAAACTCTTTTCTTGGGCACTTAAAGCCTTTCATAACTTGACTCCAAGCTAACTTTCCAGTGTTACCCTTTATTCATTCATTATCTAGCCTAGCCACCCTGGTCTTGCTATTTTTCACATGTGGAAATCTATCTCTTATCTCTGTGCCTTAGAACAGAGCTTCTCAACTTTTGTTCTCAGTATACTATTAAAATTATTGGGGAAGCTAGATAGCTGGCTCTGGTACTGAAGTCAGGAGGACCTGAATCTAAATCTGACTTCAGACACGTAACACTGCCTAGCTGTGTGACCCTGGATAAGTCAGAAAAAAAAGATTGAGAATCTGTCCAAATAATTTTTGTTTATATGAGTTATATTTACAGGTATTTGCCATATTAGAAATTAAAACTAATTTTGAATTTGTAGATTTGTAGAAAGAATTTGAGACCCTCAGCATTCTCTGACCACACTTTGAGAACCACTGCCTTAAAATAAAAACCATCCCTGTAACTGAATGCAATTGCCTCTTATCTCTACATCTTAGAATCTCTGCTTTTCTTCAAAATTTAGCTCAAATGCCAACTTCTTCCTGAGGCCTTCCTGATTCTCCCAGTTGCTAATGCTCCCAAATTCCTTTGTATTTATTTTGTTTATATATTATGCATGCCTGTATGTGTTCATATAATCTTCTCTGATAAAATGTAAGTTCTTTGAGGTCAGGGATTATTTAATTCTTGTATTTGTATCACCAGTCTAGCATAGTGCCTTCTATATGGTTAATACATGTTTATTAGTGGATTAATAAGGATTGTCTCATTTTTAAATTAGTCTATAGTATTTAGTGTTGTTATATATAGAGGGGGATTTAAAAAAATATTGAGCTCCCAAATGAAATGCATAATAACTAAATTATTTGATTTTCTTTGATTATAGGCCCAGAAGATCACATTTTGGCTAACAATCAGCCAACGAGCATTCATAAAGCATTTCATATACACCAAGCATTATTATTTTCTAGAGCCGCTCTTCATAGATGCATAAAAATTTGACTTCAGAGTCCCAGGGCCACCAAGGATCAGCTCCATCCTCTAATACCTCTTGGCTCTATCACCCTGGGTCCTGAGGGTCTATGATCCTGTCAGTGTTCTAAGAAGCTTCCTAAGGTCATACGTTGCAGACAAGTACTGGGCTACATTGCACCATAGTATTCTTTACCTGGAGTTTCCTACCTTAATGAAATCATAGTTCCGGTTCTATGTATCTAAAAGTACCACACATTTCAATGGGAGAAGGATTTTATCCTATCACTTCTGCTTTTGTGGAAGAGCATCTGCCTCTTGGGAGATGACTGAACAAACTAATTAGAATTCATGTTCAGAAGACTCCTTTCAAAACAGGCCTACTTAACAGATAATACATTTTCAGTCTTGCTCTAGTACTCCTCATAATGTTTTGCTGTTCACAAAGTTGCATGACTAAATGTGCAAACTAACTTGCAAGGTAAGTCATTGATGTAGCTTCTTATTTCTTGCTTAGCTGAATGAAAAGCCTGAGAGACATAGTTTCTGGGTAATTATTAATCAATTCATTAATTAGACAACAAATAATCAAGAAATTGGTGGCCAGTGGTCTCTCTTGGTAATCAAAGACAAAATCTTGGAGATCCCTAAATGCTTAATAAGTACCTGCAAGAAAGAGAGGAAAAAAAATGAATAAGAAGCGAAGTTCTTTATTTTAAGTCATGCCCACTGTTTAGGGAGAATCAAAAATATGTCTAGACAACCAGTATTTGAAAGCAACTGTGAATGCAGACACTATTCTACACTCTTGGATATGGGCCTTTGTTAAATCCTAGTGAGGGCCTTTTATCAAAAAGCTATGGGATCTGAATTTTAGAGTTTGAAGGGACCTAATTTCAACTCATCCATTTTACAGATGGGCACACTTAAACCCTAGAGAAAAATTAACTCACTCAAAGTCATATGAGCTAAGTAATGATGGATTAGAGATAAGAATTCAAGTGTCCGGCTTCCCAATCCAATTTCCTTTGCCTAATGACCTTGCTATATTAATAATTAATTTTACTGTATTCAAGAAATTAAATATAATTCAATCAGCAACCATTCATTAAGCACTTAGTTTGCACCAAGCAGTACTGTCTTCTGGGGTATGCTTTGGCACAGTATATAGAAGCTGGTCTTAGAGCCCTGGATTAAGACCTGGATTAAGGTCTCTCTCCTAAGACACATATTAGCTGTTCACCTGGGCAAGTTACTGAAACTATTAGCTACCTCTAATCGCTACTTAGAATATTTATTTAAGAGACTTTTGAACCCTCTTCCAAATAGGTGTTCTTTATAGTCTAAGAGCTCCATAGGTTAAAAATCACATTTGGGGCAGTCAAAGAATTAAGTGAAGGGTATATATTGGGAAAATGGGAATATTTAGGGAAAACATTTTAGTTATTATACTCAAATTTTAGTTATTATTTTCCCAATCCCTTCTCTTTTTTGGTATTTTTCTGTCATCACTACAAATTCAGCAACATAGTCTTTTCTTTAGGGAATATGTAATAAAGCATGATCATATATGACATAGTATAAACATAGGGGAATTAAAATTATTTCCCTTTCTCTTGTGCTCTCCTTACTAGCCTGCTTAATATCTAAATGCTCCTTTCATAACTGGAAAAATAAATTATCCTGGTAGAGAATTGTCCCAACTAGTTATGTCCACCCAGCTCAAAAGCTGACATTGGGGTTATTTTCCCGTGTCCTCCCTTCTCTTCCCAAGCATCCCAAGCCTTCTTCAATTTGCTTTATCAACAGAATATTCAATTATTTATCTATAGCTTACGTGTACATCAGTTACCAGGATTCAAAACTACCTAAGTTAGAAGCAGAAAGAATAGCTAAGAGAATTAGTTTATGTATTCTCACCTGGCTTCTTAGTCTTGAATAAACTCTTATTTTAAAAACTGTATTCAATAATTCACGCCAACTAAGCATTCATGGCCAAATGGTCCTTGAATTAGACAAAAATATTTCCTGATTATTCTTTTGATAGGATGAATTAGGCTCTATGAAGGAGTATATAATTTCAAATTTACAGAGCTTCCTGGGGGGAAATCTATTATAAAAAAATCCATATCACTAAATTTTTGGGGAAGAAATTTGTTCCCCACCTTCAGTTCTATTGATATGTATTAATAAGACTTAAAAATGAAAAACTTAATTAATTTTAAATGAATTTCAATCCACTCCAGTATCTGCTCTGAGCCTCATAGTCTTAAGAACTTGTCCAGGATCACATAGCCAGTGTGTCAGCGACAAAAATGCAGGGTCAGATTTCTTTTTAACTTAGAGATCCACTTTCTACTTACTCTGACTGCAAAGACCATGCCCCAGAATATCTCTAACATAGTTAGTGAAAACTTTGGTAACATTATTAAGTTCACAGAATCCCAGTAGGATTGAATGGATTTCATGAGCCACATGGACCATGTTCTAAACAGAACTTTGCCTAATTTCTTGAAAGTTAATAGTGAAGGGAAATTCACAGTCTCAGGGATCCATTCATCAAATAGCTTAATTGACATTTAATAGTTGCTTTTTGATTCACTGACAGACCTAAACCTCTTAATATTTATAGATTCAGGGCAAAAATTCTTCATTCTTTCCTTATTGATCATGGTGAGGAGAAAGTGAATCCTCTTTGGAGGAGGATCCTCAAAAAAGTCTACACTATAACCTAATGTGCTATGACATGGTTTCCAAGTCTTCCATTTCCCCCCAGAACACATTTTAGCAAAATTTCCCTTTGTAATTCTGCATATTTTATGTACATCTCATAATCTAAAGGTGGAGGTTCATGGGATCATACATCTGAAGCTGTAAGGCACCTTAAAAGTTATTTCAGTCCAGCTCCATCATTTTACAATATCTTAGGGCCAGGGGCTTAAGAATGTGATGAATTGAGTCCTGGGGAAGGCACATAGATAGAAAGTGCAGAACTAAGATAGATACAACATCTAATTAATTACAGCTAGGATTTTGGCCTTCTTTTTCTTGCCTCCCTTGATTAATTATTATATTATGATATACTTCAAAATACAATGGGCTAGAAGTTGGCCTACCTTAGTTTTAGCTACACTTGTAAACATCTATGAAACTTTGATCCCTCTAGAGAACAGTGTCTTCATTTTAATTTTTGGGGGAGTGTGGGTAGCTCATTTTATCTCTAGGTTCTTTTTGGATCAAAAATTCTATGTTCTCCGATTTCTTAGTTTAAGCAACTGCCTCTTTTAAGCCACCCACCTGCCTTCAGTAGTTATTTGAATAGATAGTGCAGCTAGTCTGGCCTTTTTGCAAGCAATTTTCTCAGAAATAGCATGTTTACAATCTCCAGTAATCATGACTTACTATGCTACTGTGACCCAAAATTATTTTTCATCTCTAAATGGAATTTCCACTGTAGGTTCAGAAATGACAGAGAGAACTTTGTTCCAAAAGATATCATGAAAAGGCTCGTACTTTAGGTTGATCTAACCTTGTTCCATACAATAAATAAGGGAATGAGGAAATGATAACCTTTAATCATTGAGTGTAGATAATGACATAATTATGAAACCTCTTTGTAATGAAAAATTTCATAGGGGAAGAATACTTCCATACTAAAATGATATGTAATTTGATCCCCATAGGTGCTCCCCCAACCAGTACAGATTGCAACTGCTATAAAATTCAGTAAGTGGTTTTCTGGAATCATTAAAGCAAAACAAAAATCATGATATGACCAAAATGGCATTGAATAAAAGAATATTTTCTAATTGTGAAAGCTTAGATTTTATGGTTATGGTTATCCTCTTAGAGGTCTGTATACTTGTGGATTATGGATAAGAGAAGAAGGATCTGGCCCAGGACCCACCTTATTGTGGGCTCATGAAAACTATATTCAGGTACAAGGAATGCTTTAAATCAGAAGTTATTCAAAACCACAATCCCACTGAATTTTTAAAACTAGATCAAACCAGAGGACACACTAACTTAAAAACAAAGCACTTAGTTAAAGAAAATATAAATATGAATTATGAGGAAAGTTCCCCATTACACAGGAATATACTCTCCCACAAACTATTATTCCATCAGTGAGTGAGTGGGAAAGACAAACAGGAAAAGGAGAAAACATATTGGGAATACAAGTAGCCTGAAAGTGTCCTAGGCCTGCATCCCAGCTGGAATGTTATTTTTATCATTGAAAATGTCACTTGTAATTTCCCTCCAGAGTAATCAATACTAGTGGCTGAGTCATGTTCATTCTAGTATTTTGCTGAATGTTATTTATCCATAGAGGAATGTTCATAGTTCTCCTAGGAGCATATCTTATAGTCTCAATTAGGTGAAATTATCTCATCTAGTCTCAGGCTACTTCAGTTCTTTCATGAGTCAGGCCCATAGCCAACTCAGTACAATGAAAGTCCTTGAGATCATTTTGTATTTTGAACCTTTTGTTCTTCTTTCCCTCATCTCTGGCTAATATTTGGATTGGAATAAGCAATTCCTTTCAACTCCCATTATGACACCTGAAAGATAAGATTAAATCATGCAGAGTACCTTGGAGCTTTATTTTAACAAGACTCGAGGGAGCAGGTTAGAGTAGCTAACCTTTATCCCGCATTCCTGCAGTTGCATCCAAATGCTGCTCTCCCTAAAGGAGTAGCATAACAGGAAAGTAAAGAAAATGTTATTGATTCATAGACATTTTTCAAAATGTTCATATTTAGTAGCATTATTTTATTCTTCTTTCATTTAACTTAACTATTGCTTTATATTAATAAATGTTCCTCTAGAATATTTTATTGTTTAAATTCAGAATTAAAGGAAGTAGTCAAAATAAACATTCTCTTTTAAAAATAAGTATAATTTCCAATTTGTTATTTTTATGAAGGAAACCATTATTTTCTGGTCATTACAAACTACCACTTTTAAATAATGTTCAAAGTTATTTCATGACTTTTAGTCAGGATAAATAGTTTGAAAAATGGCAAAATACTTTTTTGATTTTCTCAAATTTGCGTCTTGGAAGAACATAGCAGTCATTACAAGAACACTGTCAGGCTGCCCAAATTTCAAATTCAATATGTTGTAGAAGATTTATATAATAAGAAATTATCTTCGAATTCCAGTATTTCTTTTCTAAAGTGATTAGTGAATCAACAAATAATGCAGAAAAATAACTCCCTTTTTTTGGTATGTGCCCTAGACTCAGGTTTTTTTGACCTGATATCTTTTAAATGCATTTGTTTAGCATTTTAATTATGAGTAAAAACCTTTGCTAAACGGAACCACTTTTTATTGTAGTTCTTTCTGTGGAATAAAGAATTCCTTTAGTCCTGTTTTGAAATAGCAAATGGTAAAATCATAAAGTTGTAAAGCATTGAGTCTCATCATTCTAAACTTCATATTTTTTTTTATTTGACTTATGATATCTTTGAAGGAGCTCACCAGATTTCATTCTTCCATAACCAGGGCTCCTCTAACTACCATCTCAAAATATATATTGTCATTTGTTTCTGTACATTATATTAGTATTTCAGTTATTTCTTTTGTACATAGAAGGAATATAGTGGAACATGGAAAAAGTACTTGGTTGGATAACTAAAAACCTGGGTTCCAGTGCTCATTTGTATTAGTGTAATTTCCAGATCTATAAAATTAATTCCCTTCTAAATTCTGCCATACTGTGAATTAGAAGGTATTCGTGAAATCATATAATCTAGCCATTCCTCCTCTTAATTCTTTCATTCATAGAGGGCAGAAAAGGGACTCTTGTCTGTCATTCTGCTCTGCTCCGCATCTTTTGCTCTGCCTAATTTCAGCTCCACCAAATAAGATACTAGTGTTTTCTCCTTTTCTCCGTTCTCCCTTTTTCTGCCTTCTTTTGTGTGGTGCTTCTCTCCCCGTGAATTGCTTACTCCATTGCACTGATCTACTTAAAATTAAGCTTTAAATTGAGTTTTGAATAGATGTCTCATTTTTGTATATTATTCTAATAGATTCAGGTGACTACTGGGGAATTAACTTTTGTTTTCATTCTCACACCATGTGATGACTTTTAACTAAATGATCTACAAATTACTTTTTTAATGGTAGGATTTTGATACAATTTGTTCAGATTGTTCTTATACTTGCAGAAGTTTTAGTGAAAACATTTATTCTCACAGACTAATTGGCATTTGAAGTACTTGGTAATCATTGGTATCAGGTTAAAGCAAAATAAGAAAGGAGGAGATAGAGAAAAATGACATGACATCTAAAATCCAAATTATGCCACTTTATATTTGAAAACTACAATCTCTTATTTTTAAAGAAGCTGAATGACCAGTTAAAATCACCTCACCCTCCAGGCAATTCAAACTCTAGCTCACCAAAGAACTCACTGACATTAAAGGGATCATCAGCAGGGCAAGGTGAAAGATTCTGGCTAAATTTCTCTAGGGTATTAAAGGCTAAATGGACTTTCAACCAGCATAAAAATGCCAAGCCCTTCCTGTCTCTGTCATTCTTAACGAAAACTTTACTGTGGAATAAGCAGTAAAAACCGCATCCTCTCTCTTGTTTATTTTGATTGCCATGGGAATTTATTAGATAAAGGTTGAGAATTTCTTTGTACTCAGCTTTTAGGTTACCCGGGAACACAAGAGTTTTAAGTCTTCTCCCAATATTGGTGAACTTTGTTTTTGAATTCTTGGTAGATGCGTTATAGAGGGGAAACATTAAGATACCACTGGGAATAACAATGTCTTGAGTTTATGTAACACATTCCATTTTAGGAAGAAAACAACAATACATTTCACACTTCTTATTTATTAACACAAACTTCTTGGTGAGTTATATAAAGGAAAGAATTTCTTGCAGATTTTTTCCCCATCTCCATGAGAAAATGACTCACAGATATCGCAAATTACTTGCCTAAATTCATGTAGATTATGATAGAGTTAGGACAGAACTTTATATTCTTTTGAAGTAAAATATTATCATTTCATTAAAATATGTTAACCTTCTTGTTTTAGCATGTAGCATTAAGATAAGAAAAATATAATTCAGAACAATGATTGTACTTAGCATAAAGGCAAACCAGTTTTCCAGTGGGTAATTTGGAGCTCATGTTGATCATTGTAAACGAAACCAGATCATTCTAACATATTGAGTGACATGTCTGACTATTCCCCCTCCCCCACCCACCTTGAATTATAAATAATCTAATCTATCTTTTTTTTTTTCCTGAGGCAATTGGGCTTAAATGACTTGCCCAGGGTCACACAGCTAGGAAGTGTTAAGTGTCTGAGGCCAAATTTGAACTCCGGTCCTCCTGAATTCAAGGCTGGTGCTCTATCCACTGTGCCACCTAGGTGCCTCCCTGGCTATCAACTTTAAATCCCTTAAAGATTCTCTATCTCTACACTTGACTTTGTCTTTTGTAGAAATAATTAATGATAAACCATTAATTTGATATCAAAATAAGAAGTTGCATTTAAGAAATAACATATTACATTTTAATTTATATACAGAATGTCTTAAAGTCTTAGTTCAATTTAAAACATTTAACTTTAATACCTTAAAATTGAACTGAGACTTTTGGGATATCTTAATTCTTTGTTTCAGCATTTAGCCCAGTGCCTAGTACATAGATAGCACTTAAGTGTTTATGAATTGAATTCTTATCTAACAAAGAAATGTTATTCTAATAGTGGGATAAATTGTCATTCAGGTGTATCCAACTATTTGTGATACCGCTTGCAGTTTTCTTGACAGATACTGGAGTGGTTTGTCATTTCTTTCTTCAGCTCATTTCATGGATGAGGAAACTGAAGCAGACCCCTGTTAAGTGATTAATCTGGGATTACACACACAGATAGCCAGTATCTGTGGCTGGATTTGAACTCCAGTCTTCCTGACTTCAGGCCCAATACTCTGTCCCTCTATCTCTGAAAGATCATAAACAATGCTAAGGGGAAGTATGCTTGCTCCTGCCCCTCTGCTATTGTTCACACTGTATAAGATAATAGATTTACATCTGGAAAGGACCCTAGAGGTAACTCTCTCATTTTATAGATGAGATAACGAAGATATAGAGAGACTAAAAATGGCTTATAAGTTTATGAGTTGAAATTTGAACCAGTTCTTCCTGACTTCAAGTCTAGTTTTCTGTCCACTACATCATACTATTTCTAATCCTTGCAACGTTTGCCCCATTCCCTGGCCCCCCACTACTTCACATCTTTAGGCCATTCTCCATCAAGACCACATCATTTATCAAGCCTTCTTTGAAACCCTATACCTGGAAGCAAGCTTTCCGTCCTCAAATCTTGTGTTATTTAGTATTTTCTTTTCTCCCCCACTAGACTCTAAGCTTCTTAAAAGTAGTACCTGTATGTGATCAGCACCTAGGACAGCACCTTGCTTTAAGTAGGCACATTTTAAATATAATCATGGCATAGATCTACAACTGTAAAGAACCTCTCATTTTACACATGAAGAAACTAATGCCTTAGGAGGTTTAGGAAATTGATAAGTTTCGCAGAGATAGTAAGGAGAAGAGCTGGAATTCCAACCAAAAATCTTCTTGAATGAATTACTGCAAAGAATATATATGTCATTAATAAGAAATGACCAGCTTCAGTTAGAAATGCTGAATAACATGCGTGTATAAATAACCTTACTAAGATATCAATAAGTGGTCACATTTATTAGATGTTATTTTAATGAAATTCAGTATTGATGAAAGGAACTAATTTTAAAAGAAATAAGTGATGTTTTCTTATTAGCAAGTAAAATGAGGCAGGAAGAACCATTTATGAGGCTTGCAAATATCTTTATGCATAGTTGCCTTTTGTTAGAACATATTAATTAAATGGCTTTATTGACCTAATAGTTTTCAGGCTAATAATAATATACTCTCTGATCATTAAAGGCTAATTTGCAGAAATAACAAGTAGATGATTCTTTGTAGCACTGACTATCCAAGCTAACAAAAAATATCATTGTTGAATAAGGGCTTCCATTTTTAGATAGAAATAATTTTAACATGAAGAAGCATTGCTTCTATAAACTCATAATAATTTCTAGACAAATACCTTCTAAACACTACTCTAGAAATGGCCAAAAATAGGGAAATGGATTGGTTTCAAGCAGTTGTGTTTTGTACTGCAATTACCAGATACTTCTTAGAAAGTAAAGTCCTTGAAGGTAGGGGCAATTTTCTGCCTAACTTTGTGTAGTTAAAACTTAGCACAGGGCCTGGCATCTGAGAGGCACTTAATAAATACTTGTTAACTGACTGAAATAAATCTAAATTGCAATCAGATGGACAGCATTGAGGATACAGTTTAAATTTAGACTATATTGAATAATTTCAGTAGCAAGGTGCTTTCTTTCATCATTCAAAAATTGATTTGATTTTCCCCTTTTATCCAGAAGCTGACTGCTGGCTGGACCCGACCCAAGGGCATTCATAATATATTTACAACTTTATATTCAGTTGACTTCTTGTGAAATTTCCACTCAGATGGTAATATGAGTTACATCTATACCACATTTAGACTGGGAAAAATATCAACAGCTACGAAGTGTCTCATAGACTTCATTTTTAAAAATGAGTTTGCTAGACTCAGAAGTAAATAGAAAATCTCTTTTGAGTGACCATCATGCAATATCTTCATCTTTGCAAGCTGAGCTGCTGGAGGGCAAATGAAATATTTAAGCAGCATTGGGGCAGGAGAGGAGTAGATAGTACTTAAGAACAGAAGCATACCTTACTCTATGCAATAGATTAGGTTCCTGAAAAGTTGCTTGAAAATTGATTCCTTTTAAGCTGACCTATATTTTAACTGCACCATGAGGGATTGCTATTAAAAGGAGTCTGTAGTGAATCCTTTTGAGAAGTGAAGAATCATTTTGGACTATAAATGGTTATCTTCTTTTGTTTGTTTTATGTCAGGGTAATCTTATACCAGAGTTTCTTAAAATGGACTTCACTAAGATATAATTACTGTTAAAATGATGCTATATCCTATAAGAATGTCTCATTGTAGATGTTAGTCAACTAACTCCCCGGTGCCTGTAATTCCCACCATAGAGTTTTCATGCAGCTTACATTGCTTCTTTCTAGTGAATATGCTTGACCTACGCCATCTTTTGTAAAATTCTTACTTTGAATCTGATTTATGCTTGCCTATAGCCAATACTTTTCATCAAACCAATGACTTGGTCCCTCTTTCATAGTGATTTACTGATGCTATTGGAGTTTATCACCACACATCTAAGACCAGATACTCTAGGAAGAGAGCTCTAATAATTAGGGATACCTGGGTAACAGGTTGCACCTGTGCTGAGCTTTGAATTAAAGGAGGCAGAAGTACTGATTGTTAAATCATGGGTCTTTTATGCACAATGATGTCTAATGAGCTCTTGGCACTTTGCTGTCTTTCTGTTGCTGATCTATCCAATCAAGTCTATCATACACTCGATAGCTGTTGTCAAGCACAAGCTACATTTTCCAGTTGGAGGCTCAAAATGACACAGATAATTTAGACTTCAGTCTATAAATGCCTTAGCTAAAAAGAGAGGCTGACATTTTCATTTTGACCTTTTCCCCTCTTTTTTAGGTGAAACAAAATTAAGCCAATTTTCATATTCATTCATTAGAGGAATTTTAGGATAGGGATAGTGACAGGGATTCCAAGTAATATTAAATGGTTCTTAGCAAAATAGAGAATTCCCAGAAGAGCAAGTTCCTTCTATAAAAGTAGATAGTCTTAGAAAGTTGTTTAGAGCAGGGCTTCTTAAATTTTTCCTTCTTCATGCTCAAGAAATCTTTATATAACCCAAGTCTATACATATATAAAATAGGTATACAAATCAAACATTTACTGATCACAAATCATGATTTCCTGACCCCCACATTCCATTAACTGAACCTGCATGAGGTCAAAACCCGAAGTTTAAGCTTTGCTTAAGAAAACTCGAAATGGGGGTAGCTGCCTGACGCAGTAGTTAGAGCACCAGCCCTAGACTCAGGAGGGCCTGAGTTTACATCCAGTCTCAGACACTTAATACTTCCTAGCTGTGTGACACTGGGCAGATCAATTAACCACAATTGTCTCACAAAAATAAACAAACAGGTAGAGAACTGAAAATTATTTGCCAAGGATCATACAGTCAATAATATGTGAATGATGGAACTTGAACTCAAGCTTCTGGCACTGAGGCCAAATCTTATCCACTATATCATGACATGCCAAGAAAAAAAAATAATCCTTTAAAAGTTAACAAAAAATATACAAATTTAGTTACTGGATTTCAAAGTTTAAAAAATTATTTCAGGTCAGAGAATTGTAGAATTTTAGAATTTCTTAAAGATTCTCATTAGTTCCCTCTAAAATCACTGGCTTACCCAAGGAAAAAATATAAAGTACTATATTGTCCTTTCTCCACTTGGTACTTTTTTTCTCTAAATAAGGTTGTATTATATGGTTATTCAAAGCTGCCAATTTCTCTCCAACATCTACTTCGACTAACCATGATATATTTGTAGGTATTATACCAATATCTATGAAAAGGGTTATTTTTAAGGTGAAGGTAATTCAAACAATAACTTTACTTGTCAGGGTAAATTGGGTTTTAAAGAGTCTGACTCAGACTGTCCTTTGTCTAGGACAATCTAATGTTCTGATTGTAGCCATGATCAAATTTTTACTTAAAAAAAAGAGTTTGGGTTTTTTAGTCAGGCCTCTGCTGAGGGTGCTGAGGGAAGAAGAAGAGAGTTTTTAGTAATTTTTATTTGGTTGAACAAAAATATGCCATAGGTGACATTTGATTACTAATAAGGGAGGTGTTCTGTTTGAGGAAATTAAACCTATGAGTCACTACAAATATTTTATGTGTTTCACTTTTTTCTATGAGTCACTTGAAATATTTGACACATTTTATTTCCTTCTGTGAAATTTCAGAACACATTTTGAATATAATAATAAAAATTACTGAAATAAACAAAGGTGTGGTTTTTTGAAAAGTAAAATGTTAATTAACTATTTTTCTAAACATAATGTAGATCATTTGAAAAGGAAATGAGAATAGAAATGCAAGTTTTTACATGATTGTTTCTCAAACTTTGTGGCAATGAAAATGGTGAGAAATACCTGGGCACCTAAGTCACCAATTTCCCAAAGAGTGGAAATAGCTTTTCTGATTGTGATCTCCTTCAAAGTTGGAATATCTCTGATCTGCTATGGGATTTGTCAATTTTTTGCTGTTCTATCCTTTCTACAATCTTTGGGAATAGCTAGGTGGGAGATGGGGGGGGGAGCGAGAGTGAAAATGTTATGTGGCCCAGGACAAAAAGATAAACCCAGGGCTTGAGGAAATAATGATACACCTTCTCAAAGGTTATTGGGACAGCAAAATACTATTCATTACCAGTGGAAATTTTAGAATGGAACAAATTCCAGGACAAAATGTCCTTCTTGGCTATATGTGAAATGAATTTTTAAATGTTGTTTCCACCTTGCAGCTTGAAATGAGAAGAATTCTATTCAGCTCAATTCAACAATTTTTTAAAAAAAATGACTTCTAAGTGCAAGACAATGTGGTATGCATTTTGGAAAATTGAATGCCAAACAGAGAATTTTGTATTTGCTCCGAGAGGCAATAGGAAACTCCTAGAATTTATGTTGAGAGGAGGGTTGCATGGGGTGATGGAAAGGGTGACATCCCTGTGCTTTAAGACCTGTGTTTTAAGAAAATCAGTTTATGGAAGATGAATGGATGTCCATCAATTGGAGAATAGTTGGGTAAATTATGGTATATGAAGGTTATGGAATATTATTGTTCTGTAAAAAATGACCAGCAGGAGGAATACAGAGAGGCTTGGAGAGACTTACATCAACTGATGCTGAGTGAAATGAATAGAACCAGAAGATCTCTGTACACTTCAATGTTGTATGAAGATGTATTCTGATGGAAGTGGATATCTTCAACATAAAGAAGACCCAACTCACTTCCAGTTGATCAATGATGGACAGAAACAACTACACCCAGAGAAGGAACACTGGGAAGTGAATGTAAATTGTTAGCACTACTGTCTATCTACCCAGGTGACTTATACCTTCGGAATCTAATACTTAATGTGCAACAAGAAAATGGTATTTATACACATGTATTGTATCTAGGTTATACTGTAACACATGTAAAATGTATGGGATTGCCTGTCATTGGGGGTGGGAGTAGAGGGAGGGGGGGGATAATTTGGAAAAATGAATACAAGGGATAATATTATAAAAAAAAAAAAGAAAAAAAAAGAAAATCAGTTTACTGACTGAATGAAAAATGGATTGGAATAGGGAAAGACTTGATATATTGCAATAATCTAAGTGTGTCATGATGAGATACTACATCAGGATAAGGATAAGGTCAGAGAAGAGAAGGGATCATATTCCAGAAATGTTGCAATGTTTAAATTGACAGCCCTCGCTCTATTCTGGAAACAGAGCCCTATTTTAATGAAGAGTTAAAAGGAAAGTAATAGGTTAGGAAAATACACAGACAACAGAAAAAGATTCTGACCCTAGAAAGTTACTATGCTGACAAGGAAGATCAAAACAAACACTCAGAAGACAACAAAGTCAAAGTTCTTACATCCAAAACCCCCAAGAAAAATAAGAATTGGTCTTAGGCCCAAAAGAGCTTTTGAAAATCAAGTAAGAGAGATAGGGGGAAAATTGAGAAGATAATTGAAAGTGGTACAAAGAAAATACAAATAGCTATTGAGGAGAAGAATGTCTTAAAAAGCAAAATTAGCCAAATGGGAAAGGAGGTACAAAAGCTCACTTAGGAAAATAATTCCTTAAAAATTAGAAATGAAATGGAAGCTAATGGTTTTATGAAAAATAAGGAGTCAATAAATAAAAACAAAAAGAATGGAAAAAACAGAAAACTGTGAAATACTTCTTTGGGAAAACAACTAACATGGAAATTGGATCTAGGAGAGAGAATTTTAAAATTTTTGGTCTACCAGAAAGTCATGATCAAAAAAAGAGTTTGGGCTTCACCTTTCAAGAAAGTGTCAAGGAAAACTGTCCTGATATTCTAAAACTGGAGGTTAAAATAAAAATTAAAAGAGGCCATTAATCACTTTTAAAAATACTAGTTTTTTATTTATTTTCAAAACAAGTACAAAGATAGTTTTCAACATTCATCCTTGCAAAACCTTGTATTCCAGAATTTTCTCCTTCCCTTCTCTCTATTGCCTCCCCTAGACAGTAAGTACATTCAATATATGTTAACCATGTACAGTTATCTATACATGTTTCTACATTTATCATGCTAAACTACAGAAATCAGATCAAAAAAGAAAAAATGAGAAAGAAAACAAAAAGCAAGCAAACTACAACAAAAAATGGTGAAAAATACTATATTCAGCCCCACAATCCTCTCTCTGATTATAGATAGCTCTGTCCATTACAAGACTATTAGAATTGGCCGGAATCACCACATTGTTGAAAAGATCCCAAAGAGATCACAAAAAGGGGAAAGGATCCATATGTGCAAAAATGTTTTCAGCAGCTCTTTTTGTGGTGGCAAAGAATTGGAAACTGAATAGATGACCATTAGTTGAGGAGTAGCTGAATAAGTTATGGTGTATAGATGGAATTGAATATTATTATTCTATAAGAAATGATCAGCAGGATGATTTCAGAAAGGCTTGGAGAGATTTACACAATCAAAGGATATTCACAAGTTGGTACAGTTTGGTCATAGTTCCAAATTGCTCTTCAGAATGGTTGGATCAGTTCACAATGTATTAATGCCCCAGTTTTCCCACGTCCCCTCCAACATTTATCATTATTTTTTCTTGTCATCTTAGTCAATCTGAGAGGTGTGTAGTAGAACCTCAGTGTTGTCTTAATTTGCATTTCTGTGATCAATAGTAAATTGATCACTTTTTGAAAGAAATTCCAAAATGAAAATTCCCAAGAATATTATAGCCAAATTCCAGAAACTTCTAGGTCAAGGAGAAAATATTGCAAGTATCCACAAAAAAAAAAAAAAATTAAAGTGGAGCCATATACAGGATAACACAAGATTTAACAGTTTCTACCTAAAGGATTGAAGGGTTTAGAATTCCAAAGAGCAATGAAGCTAGAATTACAACCAAGAATCATCTATCCAGCAAAACTGAGTATAATCCTTTAGAGGAAAATATGCAAATTCAATGAAATAGAATGTTTTTAAGCTTTTGTGATGAACTATATGGAAATTTGATTTTCAAATATAGGGCTCAGAAGAAACATAAGGAGGTAATCAGAAAAGAAATATCAAAAGGAACTTAATAAGGTCTATCTGTTCACAATGCTACATGGAAAAATAATAATACTTGCAACCCATTATTATGGCAGTTAGAAGGAAATATATATATATATATATATATATATATATATATAGATAGATAGATAGATAGATAGAGAATACAGGTATAAGTTAAATATGAAGGGATAATAAGGAATACATAAAGATACTTATGGAATATACTGAGAGAAAGGGAAAGGGAGAAGTGGAATAGTGTAAATTGTCTGCCATAAAAGAAGCAAAAATAAAACTTTTACAGTGGAGGAGAAGAGTGGAAGGACAAAGTAAATGACTGAACCTTACTCTCATCAGAATTGGCTCAAAGAGGAAATAATATATATAGAAGGAGAAGGTGATAGGGGAAGGAAGGAGGGTGATAAGAGAGGGCATATTGGGGGAGAGAGTAGTTAGCAGCAAAACATTTTTGAGGAAGGACAGGGTGAAAGAAGAGAAAAAATAGACTAATTGGAATAGTATTGTTCTTTGGGAAATGATGAGCAGTATGCTCTCAGAAAAAAACTTGGAAAGTCTTCCATGAGTGGAAGCAAAGTGAAAAGTACTATTTATAAAGTAATAGCAATGTTGTGTGATGATCATCTATGATTTAAGACTATACTATTTTCCACAATACAATTATCCATGACTACTCTGAAGGACTTATGATGAAAAATCCTATCCAGAGAAAGAACTGGTTGTACCTGGTTACAGATTGACGCATTCGTACTCTTTCATTCTCTCTGTGTCTCTCACTCTCTCTTTCTCAGTCTCTGTTTCTGTTTTTCTCTATCTCTCTTTCTCCTTTATTTTTCTTGAGGGTATTTTTAGGGGGAATCTATATTTTCTTTAACAACATGACATTTAGGGGGTGTTTTGCTTGACTTAATATGTGCTTTCTTGATTGGGAGTGAGGATAGAGAAAAGTCTGGAACTCAAAAGTTCTGAAGACAAATGTAAAAATGTTTTCAATGTAACAAAAGAAAGATGAACATTTTTTAATTGCTTTATTTTTCTGGTTATGCATGTATATTAACTTTTAAAGTACATATTTCTTCATAAATCATATTGAGAAAAAAAATCAGAACAAAGAGAAAAAACATGAGAGAAAAAACAATAGGAAAAAAGTGAACACAGTATGTATTGATTTATATTCAGTTTCTATACTTCTCTTTTTTGATGCAAATGATGTTTTCTATCATAAAGTTTATTGGGATTGTCTTGAATCACTGAGCTACTAAGAAAAAACCAAATATTTCATAGTAGATGACCACACAATCTTGCTGTTACAGAAATACAATGTATTTCTGGTTCTACTTGTTTTTCTCAGCATCAGTTCATGTAAATTGGAAAGATGGAAATGTTTAGGAGAAGGAAGAAATAAAAGAAGGAATGAAGGAAGGAAGGAAGGAAGGAAGGAAGGAAGGAAGGAAGGAAGGAAGGAAGGAAGGAAGGAAGGAAGGAAGGAAGGAAGGAAGGAAGGAAGGAGGAAAGGAAGGAAGGAAGGAAGGAGGAAAGGAAGGAAGGAAGGAAGGAAGGAAGGAAGGAAGGAAGGAAGGAAGGAAGAAAGAAAGAAAGAAAGAAAGAAAGAAAGAAAGAAAGAAAGAAAGAAAGAAAGAAAGAAAGAAAGAAAGAAAGAAAGAAAGAAAGAAAGAAAGAAAGAAAGAAAGAAAGAAAGAAAGAAAGAAAGAAAGAAAGAAAGAAAGAAAGAAAAGAAAGAAAGAAAAGAAGAGAGGGAGGAAGGAAGAAGAAAGAAAGAAAGAAAGAAAGAAAGAAAGAAAGAAAGAAAGAAAGAAAGAAAGAAAGAAAGAAAGAAAGAAAGAAAGAAAGAAAGAAAGAAAGAAAGAAAGAAAGAAAGAAAGAAAGAAAGAAAGAAAGAAAGAGAAAGAAAGAAAGAAAGAAAAGAAGAGAGGGAGGAAGGAAGGAAGGAAGGAAGAAGAAAGAAAGAAAGAAAGAAAGAAAGAAAGAAAGAAAGAAAGAAAGAAAGAAAGAAAGAAAGAAAGAAAGAAAGAAAGAAAGAAAGAAAGAAAGAAAGAAAGAAAGGAAGGAAGGAAGGAAGGAAGGAAGGAAGGAAGGAAGAAAGAAAGAGAAGGGAGAAAGACAGGAAGGAAGGAAGGAAGGAAGGAAGGAAGGAAGGAAGAAAGAAAGAGAAGGGAGAAAGACAGGAAGGAAGGAAGGAAGGAAGGAAGGAAGGAAGAAAGAAAGAAAGAAAGAAAGAAAGAAAGAAAGAAAGAAAGAAAGAAAGAAAGAAAGAAAGAAAGAAAGAAAGAAAGAAAGAAAGAAAGAAAGAAAGAAAGAAAGAAAGAAAGAAAGAAAGAGAAAGAAAGGAAGGAAGAAAGAAAGAAAAGAAGGGAGGGAGGAAGGAAGGAAGGGAAAGAGGGAGGGAGGGAAGGAGGAAGGAAGAGAGAGAGAGAGAAAGAGATAGAGAAAGAAAGAATGGAAGAGAGAAAGAAAAAAGAAAGAGAGAGAGAGCGAGAAAGAAAGAGAATTATAGCATTGGCAACAGCTTGGATATAAAGGTGAGAGATGGTGAGCAGTTCAGGATGTCCTAGGTTGTGAGTCTGAGGGACTATGAGGATGGTGTTGACCTCTATAGTATATTAGAAACGGTAGGATTTGGAGAGATTGTAGGGGTAAAAATAAGGAGTTCTGAACATATTGTATTGAAGATGTTTACTGGATATCCATATTAAGATGTCTGAAAGACATTTGAAGGTGTGAGATTGGAATCAGCAGAGAGACTAGAACAGGAAAAGTAGCTTTGAGAATACTCAGTACTCACTATAGAGATTGTCATTAAACTTATGTGAATTGATGAGGTCACCAAGTGGACTAGTATAGAGGGAGAAGAGAAAACATTATTCTGTAAAGGCATCCAGAGGTTTCCTCAAACTTTTTAAAGAGAACAACAACTATGACACACAAAAAAAGTTTAAGAACCCTTACTGTAGAAACCAAAATTCTAGACTAGAACTGAGATCATCTACTCCTTACTTTTTTTTTTAACATAGAAAGTAATTGATACCCAGAGAGATGAGGTGATATTCCCAAGCTCCCATAAGTAATATATAACAGAACTGTGACCTGAATTTAAATCTCCTGACACTAGCTCCAGTTGGTTCTGCCATTCTTAGAATTGCTTATGAACTTTCTGAATGGTTCTTCTTTGGCTAGGAATTGATAAACTAAAATGTGCAGATTTAAAAAAGAGTCCCTACTTGTTATGTCATCATGTCATCAAGCCTGTAGACATTTGGTGGTATTTGTATAAGTGACCAAATGTTTTATGTTTTATTTTGAAAGAATTGACACAGAGTACCCTATTTTGCCCTTTTCTTTCCTCTCTTGGAAAATCAGCTCGATGATTTTTCTTTTTAAAAAAGTGTGACTTTGTGTATGGGCAAAGATTAACAAGATGTGCTAAGAATATGTTTTCTTCTAACATTGTAAGAGATCTGCTAATCAATCAACACTGCCTGCTGTCTGTGTCCCCCAGTGCTCTTTTGTTCATTCATAAGATAGTAGCTTGAAAGATTAAAGGGTTCAGTCTGTAGCATTAAAAGAATACTACTAATTACTCCAAGTGGCACTTGATTCCATAACCTTATTCTAATTACTGTCATGACTTAACCAACCAACCTAACCAATAAAATTGAATGAAACCTAGATTGAATTTAGGAACAAGGATTTGGAAAGGGAGTACAGAACAAGGAGCAAGAAGAAGCATTAGTTATTAGGTTCAAAATATGAAATTTGCTCCTGAAGTCAATTATATACAATCTAAAGAAACTAACCTTCATGCTATTTTATGGGCATTCTACTTTCAGTTAATTTTATGTGAAGAGTAGAGAGAAGATATGAATCCAGTGAAATTTGTTTAAGGAGATGCACTATCATTCTAGAAATTTTTTGCATTTTCATCTTGTCTGTATAAAGCAACCATAAGTGAAAGAGATGTATATATAAATACAAATTGAAATGTTAAAAATGATAACATTTTAATATATGCATGGGTAATTTTTCAGCATTGACAATTGCAAAACCTTATGTTCCAATTTTCCCCTCCTTCCCTCTACCCCCTCCCCCAGATGGCAGGTTGACCAATACATGTTAAATATGTTAAAGTATAAGTTAAATACAATGTCTGTATACATGTTCCAACAGTTATTTTGCTATACAAAAAGAATTGGACTTTATTCAGTGTACAGTTAGCCTGTGAAGGAAATAAAAAATGTAGGCAGACAAAAATAGAGGGATTGGGAATTCTATGCAGTGGTTCATAGTCGTCTTCCAGAGTTCTTTTGCTGGGTGTAGCTGGTTCAATTCATTACTGCTCTTTTGGAACTGATTTGGTCCATCTCATTGTTGAAGAGGGCCTCATCCATCAGAATTCATCATCATATAGTATTGTTGTTGAAGTATACAACTGGTCCTGCTCACTTCACTCAGCATCAGTTGATGTAATTCTCTCCAGGCCTTTCTGAAATCATTCTGCTGGTCATTTCTTACAGAACAATAATATTCCATAGTATTCATATACCAAAATTTATCCCGCCATTCTCCAGCTTCTGGCCATTACAAAGAGGGCTGCCACAAACATTCTTGCACATACAGGTCCCTTTCCCTTCTTTAAAATCTCTTTGGGATATAAGCCCAGTAGTAACACTGCTGGATCAAAGGAGATCCACAGTTTGATAACTTTTTGAGCATAGTTCCAAATTGCTCTGCAGAATGGCTGGATGTATTCACAATTCCACCAACAATGTATCAGTGTCCCAGTTTTCCTATATCCCCTCCAACATTCTGCATTATCTTTCCCTGTCATTCTAGCCAATCTGACCGGTGTGTACTGGTTGTATTAATTTGCATTTCTCTGATTAATAATGACTTGGAGCATCTTTTCATATGGCTAGAAATAGTTTCAATTTCTTCATCTGAAAATTGTTCATATCCTTTGACCATCTATCAAATAGAGAATGGCTTGATTTCTTATAAAGTAGAGTCAATTCTCTATATATTTTGGAATATCAGAACTTTTGATTGTAAAAATATTTTCCCACTTTATTGCTTCCCTTCTATTTTTTCTGCATTAGTTTTGTTTGCTACATTGTCTTGGTGATAAATTAAAACATTACTAAAATTTTCAGGCAGAGGGATGGTATGGTCAGACCTGTGTCCAAGGAAGATTATTTTGGCAGCTGGGTAAAGGATGATATTAGAGAAGTAAGAAGCTACAGTCAGAGAACATTTAAGTTCTCACATAGTCTAGATAAGATATGACAATATCCTTAATCAGGATAGTGTCTAAGTCAATGGAGAGGAGGGGACAGATATGAGAAATTTTGCAAAAATAATTTTGACACTATTGGCAATTAATTAGATATATGGTGGGAAAGAAATAAGAGAAGACCCAAATATTACTCTGAGGAGACAAGACTAGGTAACTGGGAGGAAGATGGTACTTTTAACATGATATAGACCATTGAGAGAAGAGACAAACATAGGGGAAAAGATGAGTTAGTACTAGAAATGTTGAGATTAATGGGCCAATGAGACACTCAAGTGGAGATATTAGGAGAGTTAGGACTGAACACAAGGTAGAGAAGAATTGATATTTTATGGCACATTGAAATTAGCAAAATATTTTCATAATATACTTTTATTTCATTTAAATCTCACCACAACCAAGAGATATATAAGAGTGGATAGATTTGGCAATCTTCTGCATTGAATGAAAATAGATTCCATCTATCACCAAGGGAGCAAGAAAAGAAGCAAGCATCCTTGTAGCTAATGGAATTTTATTCTTCCATCTCTTCTGAGAAGAATGATTTCTTTATATTGTAGCTTAGTCATCTTAGATTTTGAATTATCTTTATTCTTTATTGTTTTGAACATTTAATTTACGAGACAACTTTTTCCTTTTTGCCAACTCTTTGAAAACTGCATTTACATTTTTGGTCATCACCATAGATTTTCAAGTTATTGATTGACTTGCAGCAGAGTTTAAAATGAGTTCCACAAATAAATTTTCTTTAGCTTCTCATTTGTTTTGTGCTATAGGCTGGCTGGGTGGGTAGTTAAGGTTGGTTTTGATGCCACAAAAACTGTGGCTCTCAGAGGACTTGTTATTCTGATTCAGTAGCTGCAGGGGTTTGGTTAAGCACAAGGAGTTTTCTTCTTGGTCTAACAAAGCACATGGAGTCTTCCTGCTACCTCCTCAGCAGGACAAACTATTTACAAGGGACAGAGTGTTCCTATGGAGGAGAAGACTTATTCTTAAGAACTTAATGAACTCTTTCAGGCTACCAGAATTTCATTTCCATTTATACTGTCTTTACTGAATAGATGAACAATTGAAAACTCAAAGTTAGCATTTATTTTGAGTGGCAGTGGCTGCCTCTACCTCTATGGAGCAGCACTTTTATGCTATGATTTTATTCCATTCCTGGATGTCTGGCATATACTTCATTTCATAGAATCATAGATATTTTAAAGCTTTTTTAAAAATAAAACTTCTACATCAGCATCTACCCCCAAATCCCACTTTACAGAGGAATAAACTAAGGTCTAGAGGGATTTAGTGACAGCCTAAGATCCTACAAATGCTTAGTAGCAGAGGCAAGCAGAAAGATAATTGATAACTATTATGCCCTGGGGCAGCCCAAATATCAACTAAAGTAAATAGCATAAAATTTTCTCTCAGATTTGAATTTAGGCCAACTAGGTGGCTCAGTGGATAGAGCACCAGCCCTGAAGTCAGGAGGACCTGAGTTCAAATGTGATCTCAGAGACACTTAACACTTCCTAGCTGTGTGACCCTGGGCAAGTCACTTAACTCCAATTGCCTCAGGAAAAAAAATTCAATTAAAATCCATGGCAGGGGAACCTGTGTACACTCATTGTTTCCATTTCTTTCAGTCCTCAACCTTTTTGATTTCTTTGCCACACCTGACTCTACTGACCACTCCCTTCTACGAGGCACCTTCTAAGTACCTTCACTTACTCTTTCCTGTGCTCATTCCATCTCCTATCTCTGTAATTTTGCAAAGGTTGTTCCCATATCTGGAATACTCTCTCTCCTCGCAAATCTTTCTTCATACTACTGTTGTCCATTAAGACTGAGCCAATAATGGCACTTCTTTGTCCCCCAAGTAGTTAATGTTCTCTCTTATTTTAAATAATCGGGTATATTTTGTTTTTAATGACTTAAAGTTACATATCACTTCAAAGTATACAAAGTATTTTATGTTTATTATAACATTTAATCATAAGAACATACCAATAAGGTGCTATTAATATCCCCATTTCACAGATGAAGAAACCAGTTTACAGAAGTTATGACTTGCCTACATTCACAGAACTGGTGAGTTTCTAGGGGGTGAAATTTGAACTAGGTCTCCTTGACACCAAGTTCAGCACTGTATCTATTATTCATCCCCAAAGGAGAAGCTAAATTCTTTTGTGGCCAAAGATTTAATTTTCTGTTTTGATTATTTTCCCTGCTCCTAGTAAGCAATTAATAAATGCTTATTGGTTTGAAGAAGGAAGTATCTGATCCAACTCTGATTCTTATTTTACTCTGGATTACTTTCAGTGTCTGATTCTGACCATACTTGCAAAGTTTCTCTGAATGACCCAAATTCTTTTGCTTCTACTCTCACTTTCTTACTTCATCTTAAATGGAAGTAATGTTGAATTTGGAGTTGGTAGATCTGGGTTCTGGTCCCAGCTTTGCCACTTACTACCTTACGAAATTCCTTTACTTTTATGTATCTCAATTTCTTCTTCTATAAAATGATCATATTAGACTAGACATTCTGTTAAAGTCCCTTGCAGCTCTAAGTTGATGGTCCTATGACCTTGTTTTATCCAAGCACTGTCCTCTTCAAGGGCTTTTATGGAGGTTTGGTTTGCCTGTCTCTCTGATAATAGAAAATGGGATTCTTCCCTTGGATTGAGATGTTTTGGTATCCCCTGCAGACCTCTTCTGCTTCTGCCCCTGGTGGCCATTAGTAGTATTACTTCACCTGTTCCATAGATGAGCACCATATCCTAGAAACACTTATCCCAAGCTAAAAAGATGTGATGAATGAAAATCCCTAGAGAAAGAGTTTCAAGGCAATTAATAATCAATTTGTTAATTAGGTTAGATAATAATCAATACATTGATGATTAGTGTTAACCAAAGACAAAACCATGGAGATCACTGAATGCTTAAATAGCTTTAGAAAAGGAGGGGTACCCACTCAGGTAAACATCAACTCTGATTAGTGGACAGCTAATGAGGACATAATGAGGTGGTGGGGTGTAAGTCCTCAGCTCCCACTGAGAAGGTGGCTTGACCATGACACTCAGCCCCCTCTAGCAATCTGGGTAAGGAATCTACCTCTACCCAACCATTCTGGTTAGTTTTCTCGGTTATGAGCTGGATTACTCTAAACTCCAGTGAAGGGATACAGGGACATGGACAGGATTTCAAATAGATTAGATTCAGTGTACACACTAAGCAAAAGTAAGACCTTCTAGTTGGATGGGTTCCCACCCAAGATCGAGGAACATGTTCCCTGGAGAATTGGGACAATCTCATCTATCATCTATATCCTTTGGACAATGACTGACTTAAAGAGTCCAGTCCCTGAAGGAGGAAAGACAGAAAAAAATTCCTTAATCCTAATTTAATAATTTGTTATTAACATAATAGAAGAAAATAATTTCTCTCAGATGATATAGCCAAAAGGAAAAAAAATGGAGGTTCCCATCTATAATAATAACTGACACTTATATAGACCCCTTGCTTGTGAAACAGGGCAGCTTAATAGCATAGTGTATAGAATACCAGGCCTGAAGTCAGGAAGCTTATTTTCCTGAGTTCAAACCTGGTTTCAGACATTCACTAGCTATATGACTGGGTAAGTCACTTAACCCTTTTTGCCTCAATTTCATCTGTAAAATAAGCTGAAGAAGGAAATAGCAAACCACACTGATATCTTTACCAAGAAAATTCCAAATAAACATGAAGAGTTGGACATGACTGAAAAACAAATGAATGAGAAGTATCAAAACACTTTGCTGCATACCTTATTTTGTTTAGTTCTTTCAACAATTCTCTGAGACAGATCCCATTTATGTCTATTTTTCTAGGGAGGCTGTGTGATTTGCCCATGGTCACACAGATGACAAGCAGAGACAGGCTTTAAACATACGTCTCTACTGGATTCTAGTCCTGTGTTTTTTCCACAATATCATGCCATCTCATATGTATGGACAAGACAACCTAATTTTTAATTTCACAGACCACTTATTTCTCCCTCTTTCAAAGTAGGAATAACAACCACATCTTTGGAATTTTCCTATATTATTAGCTATTCCGGCTCTCTCAGTGAAGTTTCATGTGAAATGAACCATTATTTGCAGAGTATCATGTTTCTCTACTTTTGCAAGGATATGCATGAACAAAAATAGTTGCTGCCTTTAGTTCTGCTGTTTTAAATCATTTAGTAGAAAACCAAAAAAAAATTTACAGGGTCAGATTTAATCAAGAGGAATGAGAGTGAAGTGTGAAAAATCTTGTCTTACTTTGAGTCCTAAATTCTTAGAAGGCTATTTTTAAAAGTGATAAATTAGATGGTCCCCTCAGAGTCAGGGTTGTATTATACTTTGCTAAGTTTCCAAAGCTTTCCTGAAGCTAATAGAATCTAGGCAAAAGAAGGGACCTCCTCCTCTCTATCTACATGTCTTTTATAATGTAGACTGTAAGGAGGTGACATAAGCACAATAGAAAATCAGAAGAAATTAAAATGTAAAAAAAAATCAAACTTTTCATGAAATTAAAATACCTAGTGGGAAATTTTATATTTTATCTTTAGGCCATTCATAAAAACTGAAATAAACAAGCCCTACAAAATAAGAAAATATGTATAAATTTTTAGTCTTTTGTTTATGTCTTCAATTAGAGATATGCATGCATTTAGATTTTTTTGAGATTATTTTTTCATTCTTAGGATATAATATTTATGTCCACAGGGTCTAGAAGATAAAGTTACTTGGTAAATACTTGTTAATTGTTTTCATAGCCAAGATCATTTTAAGTTAAAATAAAACATGTGAAATGGAACATTCCAAAAGTATAGGCTTAGTTAGAATTGATCTGTCCTCTATTCCAAAAATGTTTTTTTCAGGTAAATGTGACAAAAGTTTAAATTTTAAATCTCTAAGAATAATAAAAAATGCTAGATAACAAGAATAATTTCAAAATGCCAGATACTCTTCTTACTGCCCTTTACAATTTATTTGTTTTACATATTATAAAGGAGATAAGAACCATAGGCCATTTTTTGTTAGGAAGCCCAACAAAAAGAGCACCCATACAATATATAATTCCTGGCAAACCAGTATTGCCCTACCTTTCACTGGGCAACTATCCCCAGGAATAATAGAAGCCCAAAGGTTAAGCTTGCGAAGGCTGCAGGATTTCCCAAAGCACATCTTTGGTCCCTAGAAGGAGGGGGGGGTATTAAAAAAAAAAAAAAAGCCCATGCGCATAGTCACATCTGGATTGACCTGAGGATAGGGAAAGGCAATTGACACTGTAAAATTTGGTGATTAAAAATGGCAATAAAGCCAAGTTAGCGCATCTGAGTAATGTGTTTAAATACCCTATGTTTACCCCATAAGATTGTGAAGAATAATCAAACAAGGCATTGAGTGGTTTCAGCTTTTAAATTGTGTGGAATGAGCATTAAAGGAAAATCTAGAAGCAGATGAAAGAGGTCATCTGTTGAGTATGAAGACTTATTTAACTTGAGTTACAAAGATTCCAAGATAAAAACAAAAAGAGGAAGGGAAAAAAAAAAGATGGGTGTACTAGTTCTGGGTCTAAGCCATATACTACAATTATGAATATAAATAAAGGATGGGCTAGGCAGTATGGATCTTACATAAATGCTTGCAGTATTACAGAAATACTGTGCAGTTGGGGAAAAGAAGGATTTTCCTCCCCCTCTCCCTTGTAAAAAAAGACAAAGAAAGATTTCTCTCCTAAAGCAGCATTGCATAACATGAGTTTTAAATGGTTAGAGAATTTTTAAATTGGTACTTGCTTGGGATGCTATATCACTATCCCTCCTCCCAACTCTCCTAAAATGGCTTACTGAGCAGCCTCCCATGGGCAGCTGGAAAAGTATGATAAGACAAAATGATGTACACAAATGATTTTCTCTTTCATCCAAGAGGATCTTTGGATTCTGAGGCTTGCATCAAAAGGGAAAGGAAATCTTAAAGCTTTAATTATTTGACATTGCCTATTTACTGGGAACTCTCATTATATAATTGCTAGTGAGAGAGAGTAGAGATGATGCTGAGGATTCTTCCATATTGGCAGGTACATTTGTTTTTCATTCCAGGGGTGACATCTTTTGGGAGGGAAATTCACACTACCCAAATGAAGAGGAAAATAATTGAACTTGGTGCTTCATTGCTCCCTTTTTTATGAGGATGCTGATTGAAATAGATTCTTTCTTGCGTGTTTTAAACAGTGTTATCCCTGTGTGGCTTGATTGATACCAAACTTGTTTTTCTTCTATATGAAATACTGTATCTTCTAGGAGGTTCTAATCTCTGTGTGTGGGGGGGGTATTAAAAAATTAAGTTCCTTACAAGAATACTTGTATTCTAGGTTTGAATTCTTAGAAATTGTTTAAGTGTTTTGGTGAGTATCAAAGTTTTCAATCAATTGGTAACGTGTATTATGTGCCTTTTTTGAACCATGCAAAAAAAAATCAAAAGTAAGAATTGGAAATAATAGGGATGTCCATCATTTGGGGAATGGCTAAGTAGGCTATGGTATGTGATTATAATGAAATATTATTGTTCTGTAAGAAATAACCAGCAGGATGATTTCAAAAATGTCTGGCAAGAATTACATGAACTGATTCATATTGAAATGAACGGAATCAGGAGAATGTTGCATATAGTAATATTGTAAAATGAAGAACTGGAAATGACTTAGCAGTTCTCAGCAAAACAGTGATCTAAGACAATCCCAAAGGACTAATGATGAAGCATATTACTCTGACCAGAGAAAGAACTGTTATTCATTGATAGAGATTGAAGCATATTATTTTTCCCTTTCTTTCTTTCATTTTCTTTCTTTTACTTGAGATTCCTTGTAGATTCCTTGTACAAAATGACCGATATGAAAATATTTTACATAATTGCACACACACATATATACATGTACACATATAAATACACACACACATATATATATATATGTATATATATATATATATATATATATATATATATATATATATATATATATAAACTTTTATCTGACTGCTTGTGGTCTCAGGGAGGGAGAGGGGAAGGGGAAAGGAAGGAGGGATGGAACTGGGAACTTACAACTTTAAATAACAATGTTAAAAACTGAAGAAAAAAAGATACAAAAGACAATTCTTCAAGAATCAACCTTTAAGAATATCACAATATAATGGGGAGACAACATGCAAAGAAGTATATACAAATCATTTACAAAAGTCTATATACAAATTGTATCTTAGTTATCCATCCTATAAATTTGTTAATAAAAAGTGATGCTCATCTTTTCCTTATTAGAACTTTGTGTCTTCATCCTTAAATGACTCTTTACTTCCCTCCTAAAAGTTTTAAGGGACATTAAGGGATAAACCAGCTTAATCTTTTTGCATATATAACATGTCTGATCAATGGGCATCTGCGTCTGACCTCTGCTTTTTATGGAGTTCTTAGAAGTTTTGCTATTGCTAGCATTACTAGAAAAATAACACATTCTTTTATAAAAAGTACCTAAATATATCTTTATCTGCATAGTATTTCTGAAGGGTTCCCATTGTCCTGGCAAAGGCCAACTCTTCAGTAGAAATTACAATTTTCTAATTTTCTAACTGGATTGTTTGTGTGATATTAAATTATTTCTTACCATTATACCTGGTTCCTTACAGAATAAAAGCAACTTGGCATAGTGCACATAGTGTTTAGGACTATCTGCATTCTGATCCAATCTGATATTTACTATCTCTGTGCTTTACCACATTTCTCTTGTATTAAGGCAAGTCACTTAACCTATATGTGTTTCAAGGAAACCCTCTTGGATTTAGATACTAAATCATTGATGGATCTCAATTTGTTTGGTACAAGGAGTTGCCTACACTGAAGAAATCACAGATCTTTTTTGTATTGTAATACTTAGAATACTTTCTCTCTAATCATGGATCACTAATTACATGAGTTGGCTTAAAAAAAGGAAAACCTGTTTCAAGTTTAACAGAGTATGTTGTTTTTTCTTATTACATTTCCAGTGTCAGTAATTAATCAATAAACATTTATTAAGTACTACTATGTGGTCAGGCACTGTGCTAAGTCCTGGGGATACAAAAAGAGGCAAAAGACCTGCCTCCAAAGGCACTAAGTAACAATCTAGTGGGAGAGATAATATGTAAACAAATATATGCAGAGCAAACTATATACAGTACAAAAGGAAACTAATTAATAAAGGGGAAAGCTCTGGACTTGAAAGGAATTAGGGAAGAATTCCTGTAGAAGAGGAGATTTTAGTTGGGACTTTAATAAAATCCAGGGAGATCAATAATTAAGAGTAGAGAAAAGAGAGCATTCTAGGCATGGGGAGCAATGGTGGGGGTGAGGAAGGGGAAATGGAGCCAAAAACATTATCAAAGTCAAGAGATGAAAGTGTCTTGTTCATGGAATGGTCAGAAAGCCAGGGTCACTGAAATGGAGAGTATGTATTGAGGAGGAAGGAAGACTGGAAAGGTAGAAGGAGATTAGGCTATGAAAGACTTTGAATATCAAATGGAACATTTTAATTTGTTTCTGGAGGCAATAGGAAGTCATCAGAGTTGGAGGTTGGGAATAGGAAGGACATGACACCATTGGACCTGCATTTTAGGAAAATCATTTTAATGACTGAATGGAGAATGGATTTGAGAAGAGAGCACTTAGGGCATGCAGACCCACCAGCAGTCTATTACAGTAATCCAAGCATGAGATGACAAGTGCCCACACTAAAGTATTAGTGTCAGAGGAGAGAAAAGGACATATATTGACAGGCTTTGGAATATCCTAAAGAGTTTTAGCTATCTACTGGACATTCAGTTCAAGATGTCTTAGAGGGATTAAAGGTTGGCAGAGAGTTTAGGGCTGAGTAGGTAGATTTGAGAATCATCAGCATATAGAAATGGTAATTCAATCCTGGAAGTTGATGAGATAACCAAGTGAATACTATAAAGGGAGAAGAGAGCCCTAGAGAGTACAATAAAGGGAGAAGAGGGAAGAGGCAAAGGAGATTTTTTTTAAAAGTGATCAAATACATAGGAGAACCAGGAGAGAAAAGGGAAGAACTTGGAGAAAAGAAATGCTCAAGGAGGAGAGAGTGATCAACTGTATGTCTCATTGGATCAGATGGAAGGAAGAAGGAAGAGAGAGGGAGGAAAGAAAGGAAGGAAGAGAAGAAGAAAGATATGTATATGATAAACTGAATTTAATGGAAGGCACTAACATCAAATGGGATCACAAAAACGTTTCTTGTAGGAAGGGGGATTTTAGCTAGGACTTGAAATCAGGAGGTGAGAAGGTAAAGATTACGAGAAAGAGAATTCCAGGAATGAGGACAAATCAATGAAAATGCACAATTAGGAGATGTTTAAAACAGCAAAGAGTCCAGTATTATTGGATTGCAGAGTATGTAGAGGGGAATAATGCAGAAGACTGCAATGATGTGAAAGAACCATGTTATGAAGGGTTTATTTTAAAAGCCAAACAGAGGGTTTTATACTTGATCCTTAAGGTGATAGGGAACCACTAGAGTTAACTGAACACTGGATGACTGATCAGACCTGAGCTTTTAGGAAGACCAGATTGATAGCTGAGTGGAATATGGACTAGAGCAGGGAGGGACATAAGGCAGAAAGCCCTACCAGGCTATTTCAATAGTTTATGTGTGAGGTAATGAGGGTCTGCATCAATGTGGTATTAGTAGCAAAGAAAAGAAGGAATAGATTTACAGAATTTGTCAATGGACTGGATATGGGGGGGTAGTAAGAGTGAGGAGTCAATGTTATGAACCAGGGAGGATATATTCCCAGTTGAGAAGATCACAGAGGGAATTGGAAGTTGTAAAGTAAGGAAGATCCAGGTGCTGAGAGAAGTTTCTGGATCAGACTGAAGCTAAGATATGAAACTGAGGAATCTTACCAGTAGGATACTTCTATATGGGTATTAATAAATGAGCTTATTTCTTATACATTTCTTGTTTGCTCCTAAACAAGTCTACTCATTTCTAGATTCTAACATGGAGATAAGAAAATGTAAAGAAGCATTTATTGACTGTCATTTACAGTTATAACACTGAAAGCACTGTCTGGGAATTCAAAAGAAACGTAGGGCATTGCTTCTGATATCAAAGATGTTAAAATCTAGCTGGCATGGGGAAAACAGGGAAAAAATGCTACACAAACTTGTAGAGCTAGAAAGCATTCCATAGACTGTTCTACACTTGAGAAAATGTAGCCATTAAGTAATTGTGATATTAACAATCTGAGGGACCATCATGACTAGAATACTGGGGTCTCTGTTTTTAAAAAATTATATTTAAAGTTTAGAGTTGCAAATTCTATCCTTCCCTCCCTCTCCTCCTCCCCCCTCCCTGAGATGATAAGCAATCAGATTTAATTATAACATGTGTAATTATGTAAAACATTTCCATATTAGTCATTTTGTTTGGAAAGACTCAAAAGAAAAAAATGAAAAAACATAAGAAGTAGCATGCTTCAGCCTATATTGAAATAATGTCAGATCTTTCTCTGAAGACAGAATGCTTCATCATTAGTTCTTTGGGATTGTCTTACATCATTTTACTCATGAGAACAGCTAAATCATTCACAGTTTTTCGTTGAACAATGTTCTCCTGGTTCTATTTCCTTTTCTGTGTATCAGTTCATGTAAGTCTTTCCAGGTTTTTTCTGAAAGCATCCTGCTTGTCATTTCTTATATAACAAAAATATTCCATTAAAATCATGTATCACAGCTTGTTTAAACATTTCTCAATTGATAGATATCCCTTTGTTTTTTAATTCTTAGCTACCACCAAAAGATCTGCTATAAAAATTTTGGTAGAAATAGGTCCTTTTCCTTTTTTGAATGTCTTTGGAATATAGATATAGCAGTGGTATTGCCGGATTCAAACATGCACATGGTTTTATAGCCCTTTGATATAATAGAACTCCGGTCTCTTTACAACTCTTCAGTTGTTTTTTTTTTTAATTGCATTATATAATGCATGTGTAAAATGCACATTATTGCATACATACCTCCCTTAAAAAGGGCTAATCATCCATTAAAGAAACAATTTTAAGCACCCATGCTATGAGACACTGGGGGAAGTTAAAATTGAGAGTAAGATAAGGCATTTTTAAGGAATATAGTTTTTATATAAGGAAAGATGAAACATGTAACCTTAATATGGAATACAAAATGGAAATGCTAAGTGTACAAATGTTTTAAAGTCATAATCATAGAACATTTGTATTGCAATGACATTATGAAAAATACCGATTTTATAGAGTAGTCCATGCATAGTAAAGTATATGTATAATATATAAAAACTACAGATCATGAAGTCAACCTAAAACTAATATACTCTGTCATAAATGTTAATCAGTCATCCAGTAACAATAATTTCAAAATCTTCCAGTATAAATTAAAGGTATCATTTCGATAAATAGAAGGGATCAAAGAATGATAATTTGGAGAGCATTTGTCTTAAAAGACTTCCTGAAGAAGGTGAGAAATGTGTGATGTGTTTCCCCAAGGCAAGAAGAAATAATAGACATGAGTTAGCATGGAAAAGAGGAAGACATTGTAGACAGGATGAATGGCAGGACCAGAGGAACAGAGGTAAGAACTTATAAGATTTCTGCAGCAGATGGTAGGCAGATTGATTTGGCAAGAGTGAGGGACTGACTCTGTTAGGAAGTCATAGGAGATTGGGGGATTAATTGTCGTTCTCTTTCACCTCTGCCTCTCTTATTAGTATATGGCCATCCCTTTCAAACCAACATTAATTCTAAGTGTGGAAGAAATTTATGTAGGGAAAGGTGGGCAGGAATTTCAGTCTAGTGTTGAGAATTATAAAGATACAGAACAAATCATTTGTAAAGTTGCAAATCCAGTAGCAACATAGTTTTTCCTTGGTATACATGATGTGCCACATTTGCATATTTAGGTTTTACGCTTCACTATGTACATGTGTGTTGCAATTGTGATAAGTTGCAGAAGGAATATAGGATTTACAAACGTTTCAACATTTTTGGCTGTAACATGGAAAGAATAAAAGTAATTTGGGGTTCTTGGCTTTCTTGGTCTTTTTTGTTGGGGGAGGGAGGTGGGAGATCAGGAGAGGGAGCTGATTTATTTTCTGCAAGACGTTTACCTGAGTTTGTCATCAGAAAATATCAGAGCTATGAGAAGTGGAAAAGTCACTGCATGCTAGAGGTCTGGCTTTAGCATCCTTCTCCCACTTCTGAAGCCTTTCTGAAATTATTCCAAACCTGGAAATATCAATTCAAGAATTTAGAGGATAACTGCTTATTTTTTCCAGATAAAATGTAATGCAGCTTTCTTGCAGATGTTAACTAAACTACATGAAAAGAGAAAGATTCCAGGAATGACATTTGTTAAGTTTTTCTCTAGTGAGTGAGCTTGATTAATTTGTTGCCTGTGTGTATCTTGATACTTATATGCATCAATAAAGATAGATGGGAAGGAGGAAGGATATGAGCATTTATATAGCCCCTATGTGCTAATCACTTGATTACTACCACCATCACTACTAGTACTATGATTACTACTATCAGTAATATTAGAACCACTAGTCCCTGTAGTAGTACTAATCCTGGTGGTTACTACTGACCAATATTAATAAAATACTTACTATATGCCCAGTGTTGAGCTAAATGCTTTATAAATATTATGTCATTTGATCTTCACAACAACCCTGAGGTGAGTGCTCTTATTATCCTATTTTACAGTTGAGTAAACTGAGACAGGCAGAAGTTAAGTGACTTGCTCAGAGTCACACAACTAGAAAATATAAATCCGATTTCAACTCAGTTCTTACTGTCTGCAGGCTCAGCACTCTCTCCATTGTGCAACCAGCCAGTGAAATCTTAGAGGAGCACAGAAGAATCCTTTTTTGCTATTGTAAAGGATGAGCCTGATGTCTCCATCCACTCCTTTGCTTTCCCTTTCCCAACAGTAGACTCATAGGATCAGAGGTGGAGATCCTTAGAAGATGTCTGAAGTTGTAGTTTAACTCTTTCATTTGGCAGATGGGGAAAATGAGAACCAGAGAGGTCAGTGTCTTGTCCTTAGTGACAGAGCAGTAAGTAGCAAAGTCAGGATTTGAAATTAGGTTCTCACCATCACCTTTCCCTCCCCACCACATTCAGCAACCTCCTTATTGAATCAGTACTCCTCTATGGAAGGAAAATTTCCAGTGGGCATCAGTAAACCTGAATGCCAATTCCAGTTTTTGACAGTTGGCTACTTTGTGAGAGTCACATCATCCCACAGGACTTCATCTATAAAATAAAAGAGTTGGGCTAGATTATTTCCAAGATTCTATAATTCTTTCAGAGTGTTCATGGAAGAATTCATAGGGGATGAGGTGGAAGGGGACCAACACAATTTTGGTGGTCAGACGATAATTGTTTTAATTGATATTTACTATTGAATGCTTAATTTTAATAATTGATAAATATTTCATATTTCCTTTTTATGATGATATCAGATAAAGAGATCAAAAATTTATTTTTTATTAAGTAAATTGGCTGATAGTAGTGGTCTCATCCAAACCAATTCCTTGTTTTGCTATCAGAGAGACATGACCTTGATGTATCCAGTAGCCCATTTATAAAGTAATATGTGATAGATGCACTTGAATAATATTTGGTGATTCTTGTTGAATGAAAGAATGGATAAAATTTCTTCTAAAATCATTCAGGAGGAACTTGAATTCCTTTAAGGATGGGTGTGTAGGGAAGGGTGAGGCAGAAGTAGAAGGAAAGGGGTCAAATGACAATTTCATTGTGGCTTCATATCCCCTTGGGTCTGATCATGATCAGAGCAGAGATTTGCCCTATGTGTTAATAGTTGTGATAAAAGCATTGAAAGAGATGAGTCCCTGAAGATTTCTTGACTTCATTTTGATCTCAGCACAAGACAATGATTGAAAAATCAATGCACTGATATTCCTTAACACTGATATTCCTTAACTGGAAAAGGGGCAATTTTTTTTCTACTGAGAGTCACTGACCCCAAGGGGAAAAAATCAATGAGGGGCCACAGATTTAAAAGCAACTCAACCTTTTTTTAAAGGGAAAAGAAGAGTGTTGATATTTGTAAAAAGAAACAAATTGTTCAGTTTACCAGATTTTAAAATTAGGAATAAGGAAGCATAAAACTTTCCTCAGTAATCATCATACAAACTTCCAATATACATTTCAATTTAAATTGGAGTGAGGTGCAGTGAAGGAAAAAGAGGAAGAAGATATACAGGTAGACAAAGAAAGAAAAAAAGGTTGTGGGAAAAAATCAAATATGGTGGGCACAAAAAAAGAGACAGAGGGATTGATTGGGAGAAGGGATAGCAGGAGCAAAGATAAGAACAACTAGAGATAAAGAATCTAAGGAAAATAAAGACAAAAAGGGGAGAAGCAGAAAGAGAGAAATGCAGAGAAGAGAAAAATGAATTTTTTTTAATTTTTAATTTTTTAATTACTTTGCACCAAGCACTGAAAACACAAAGGGAAAAAAAAGTCCTGTTGTTAAGGAGCTCATAGTTTAATTGAGGTAGCCTCTGCCAGACATAGGAAAGACTGAGGTCTTAAGTTGCATTTACAGGGCTGATGGAAAGATGAAAGCAAATACTAGAGATTCTGAAATTTGAAGTTTGCCAGGTAAAACTGTTCAGATAAATGCTGTTTGAGGTCAAACACTACTGTTCACTTGTCAGTTTGTCTGAGACTCTTTGAAATGTTGAATAGATTATTTCCACCTTTTTTATGGCTCTTTTAGTATTCTTTCCATTAAATCTTGAGAAAGTACACTCTATGTGGTATCAGCCTAGCATTTTATAAGGGGGATTAACTGTTCTCTCATCTACAGCTACAGTCCACAGAATGGGATTACTCAAATGACTTTTGGTTATTAAATTTTCAGTCTGATCATTTACACATTGGGAAACAGCAAACTATAAATTAGGGTTTGATTTGTTATTTATTAAACTTTTTAAAAGTGATAGAGATATTGTTAATAATGCAAATTAAACACATAAGTATGTCCTATATACATCCCCCCTTCCCAGAGACCCAATTTACAAGGAGACCCCGGGTATGTCGCAAGTAGTTCATATATCTTGGATTTAGAGTGCAAAAATGACCTCAGAAATCATTTAGTCCAATCTCTTATTACACACAGGAAGAAGCAGAGAGGTTCAGTAAATTGCCTGAGTTCACATAAGTCATAAAAAGCAGATCTAGGATTTTGAACCTGGTTCTTGGACCCAAAGTCCCACATTCTTTCTACTATATTATCTTGAGGGCCATTCCTACAACAGTGCATAGATTCCATTAATAGGTGGTTCAAAAGGCCTTTTTGATGTTTCATCAGCTGCATTAGAAAAATTCCCCATTAATTCAACAATTTAGCTTCTCTCTTAATATATCATCTTGCACACAGTTAAAAAATATAGTGCTGTAGCATTAGAAAGTAAACTATATATATATATATATATATATATATATATATATATATATATATATATATATATATAGTAAATATATAAATAATAATAAGAAAATGAAAACTCATTTCTTGGATGTTAAATTAAAATGTTATTAATATTTTAATTTTCATATTAAAATATAAATTTTTCTTATTTTGTATACCTAAATGGTTTAATTCTTAAATGTTGCATTTATGTCTGCATGCTAATCAGTCTACATGCATGAACATAAGTATGAATAATGATAAAGAATTAAAGATCATCTGCCCAATTGGAGTACTAACACTCATTTTGATTAGATAATTCTTCATGCTGCTATTATCCTAAAACATACACGTAGTAGCCCTTGCACAGTATGTATTATTATGCACAGCAAGACTATAAGGTCATCTTAATTTAGAGTAAAATAAAATTGATCTTCTGTACCACTGTGAATTATTATTTTTCAATTCTGCATCATAATATATTTAGTAAGTGATGGGCAGAAGAAAGACTTGATGTCTTGGGGAATACATGCATAATACCTTTTTGTCCTCAATTTACTAATGACCTTTGTGGCCTTGAGAAATCACTTAGTCCATCAGTCTCAGTCTCCATCTTTGTAAAAGAAAGATTTTGCATTCAATGAATTTTCTTTTACTAGTTCTAAGATTGTTAGAATATCCCAAATATTTTTAAAGTCTTTTGTGTCTTAGAATCCTTCAAAAGTAGGGATATGATTGGTTGGCAATTCAAAAGTGAGAGGCAACATAGGATATTGGATGTGGAGCTAGACTTATAAACAGGGAATGAGTCTAAAACCTGACTTTCTGTCTCTCTGTCTGCTTCTGTCTTTCTTTCTCTGTCTCTCTGTCCTGTTTCTTGGTTTCTCTATCAGTCTCTCTGTCTCTATCTCTCTCTAATTTTGCCTATGTGAAGCATCTCCAGCCTTCTTAATGCTAATGCCTTACCTCTGTTGTTTGTCTACAATTCATTCTGTAGACATATCTTGTTTGCATGTTTTTGTTTACATATTGTCTTCCCCCGTTAGATTATAAGTTATTTAAAAGAAGGGATTGTCTTTTTCCTTTTCTCACCAGTGCTTAGCATAGTGCCTGGCACACATGGTAGGTGCCTAATAAATGCTAGTTGACTGAGTAATAGCAAGGATTTTCCTATACTAATAAAACCACAGTTCTGAGTCAAACCTGCCCAGATTTTTACACCAAAGTATTAGTAAACATGCTTCCTTTATTTTTTTTCAGAGTAGAGATTAGATTGAGAATTGTTGCAATGATCAGGTGACCCAGATTTCTATTAGGAAATTTGTTTTGGAGAATGGATAGAGTAAGGGAAGGCTATGGGCATGAAAACTGAATAGGAATCTAGTGTAATGGTCCCAGTGAAAGATTAGTTATTCAACAAACATTTATTAAATGAGGAACTGAATTAACATGGTTATATAAATGGAAAGGAAGAGATGGGTAAAATATAGTGCAGCAGCAGAAAGAACAATATTTGAGTTACAAGTGGTTGAGGATGACACTTGAGATTAAAAATCAATATATCTATAAATATGGAGGTGCCTTTGATAGTAATTAGAAGAAGGGAGAAATTATAGTTTTGTTTTAGAAATGTTTACTTTGATTGTCTAGTTGAAATGTCCAATAGGCTTTTGGTGATGTGAGATTGAAGCTCAGGAGAGATTGGTGCTGGAATTCTGGGACTCATCTGCATAGAGATGATAATTGGATCTATGGGAAGTTCAAGTGATAGAGTAAAAAGTCAGAGGGCCCATGACAGAACCTTGGAGAAAACTTGCAGGTAATGGGCAGGACAGGGATGATAGTTATGGGTTTTTCTTTATTCTTTTCATTTCTTCCATAGCCACATTTCTAGAACTACTACCCTGCTCTTTGCCCTATGCAGTTGCCCAGCTTATTATCCTTGGTATATTGTAATATAAAAAGCAATGCGTTTGGAGTAAGAGGATCCATAGATCCACAGATAAGAATGTAAATTCTGCTACTCACCACTTTGTGACTTGGGAAGCTCAACTATAAAATGAAGGGGTTGGTCTAGATGCTCCCTGAAATGCTTTCCTAGCAGAAACCTATTATTTTATGTTCCTCTTATTCCATCCATCATCTCCCCAGTCATTACCAGTGACTGTACTTTGGGGGTAGCCCGTCATGTTGTCAATATGCAGCAGAGGAAGTAAAATTCTGCTACTCCAATTTGAAAACCTAACCATATTTTCCCATCAAAGAGCTATTATAGATAATGGTTAAGGTTTAGGCTGCTATTAATATTCATGATGAGATAAATTCTTCAGTAGAGTCTGACCAAAAACTCATTAATTCATGTAAATGGCCTAAAGTCCTCTAAGGAGATACTAATAGTGCACAAGGCCAGGCAGGTCCCAACAAACTGGAAGACATTAAGTACAAGCACTAGATGGTGGCTCCAGTTCTAGTGATTCAGAAAAAAATGTTTTTTGATTTTTTTTTTTAGAGTCAGACAATTATATTATATAATACTGGAAAAAGAAAATATTCATGTAAAAACATGGACCTATGGCTTAAATAAACTTGTGATCTTGTTTGGAGTTTTATTCTACTAATTTCAAAATTATATCTATGGAAAATTTTATTACAAAGAGCTTTGTAGCTAAATATGGTACTGACTGATTATGACCCCTGTTATAGGGAAGACTGAGATTGATGTATCATCTGAGTTCAAGAGTTTTGAAGTTCAGTAAGTTTAAAATTTATAAGGCATCTACATTAAATTTGACATCAGTTCGATAATCCAAGTTGGGCAAACCTAGCCCAAATCATAAAAATGGAACAGATTAAAATTTCTATATCAATCATTCTTGGGATAGAATGAGTGAATGACCATGGCTCTCCTTATCTGGGCTAGATGTGGAGAACCAATCTCAAAAACGAGATTCTCAAATGAAGTAATTTGTAAAGCTCTTAGCCTGTAGCCTATCACAAAGTATGTGATATCTGCATATATGTACATATGTACATGTATGTATGCGTGTGTATACTTATTCCATTCCCTTCAAAATAAAATCTATGGAATGCAACCCTTTAGTAGAATGTAGATTTGCCTCTACATCCTTGACCGTCACTGCAATTACCACAATCCTCTTAACTTAATTGGCAAATTAAAACAAAAAATATCACAAATCCAGCATCTCAAATTGAAATTATTAAAAAGTCATATAAAAGAATACTTGGAAGAAATTCTCTTTCTTTCTCATGCCAGCCTTGTTCAGTATTCCCTTGCTCCTAGTTCTTCTATAACTAGAACTAAAAAGCAAAGTTGTGAACCGTTGACTCTATATTCCCCAGCTAATAGAGGTAAGAAAATGTAAAGCTATTCAAGTCTGGTAAAAACTACAACTAAAAGTGAACAGCAAGTTCTCTTCCTTTAGAGGGAGAGCACTTTATATATTTAGTGTCTATAAGATAAGTGTGATTCTGCCAGGCCAATTTGTGAAGGTCAAGATGAATTTTACCTACATATATGTGTGTATGCATTTAGACATATACATTATACATATCTAAACATATATACATGTATGTGTGCATATATATGTATATATATCCATAGATGATAAGTAGATACACATAAAATAGATAGAGATATAAATATATGACAAATATTCTTTGAGTCATTTCTTTCTTCTTCCTTGTGGTTGGAATCCCAGTTTGCACATACTCATTTGGTTACCTACAAGAGCTGGAGGGTTTATATATGTTCAGTTCCCTAACTTCTAAGTTCCAGTTCCTTCTAAAATGTCAATTCCCTGACTTCTGTTTCCTGGTATCATCTCTATAGAAGTAGAGATAATACTTCAGTGATATGTTATTGCTAAAAATGATGAGAGTGGAAGTAGCTAAAACAGAATTCTTTGTCTCCCCTCTTTCGAACTTTTCTTTTATTCACCTTCCTTTCTTTTACCACCATCTTTCCATTCACCCAGCTTTGGAAACTCAAATGTCTTTGTCTCCTGTATTTTCCTTATCTCTTGCATCTAATCAGTTGCAAATGGAATTTTCTTCTCACTAGTATTTCTTTAATAAATCCCCTTCTCTTTACTCATACATGGTTCCATTCCTCCACACCTCACCATGACTGTTGGGACTGTTTCAGGTTGGTCTCTCTGCTTCATTTTTCCCCTGCTCCAACCCATCCTCAACTCAGTTTTGAAAGTGATTTTCCTCAAATGTAGCTTTGCCTGAGTCTCACTTTTCTCCCCCTCAATAAACTCAAGTGGATCCTTGTTATGTTCAGGATCAAGTATAATCATTTATTTGGCTTATCACAACCTGGCTCTTTCCTCCCTTTTCCATTTTCTGACATTATATTTCCTGTACACATTTTGTGATCCACACTGATCTATTTGCTTCCCAACTCCATGTTTTGGCACTAATTCTCTGTGCTTGGATTGCCCTTCATCCCAGTTTCCAATTGGAAAGTTCCCTGGTTTCCTCAGTTCAAACACTGTCTCCTCCAAGAAATCTTTCCTGGTGTCTTCAGCTGCTAAGCCATCCTTTTTAAGGTTACCTCACACTTATTCTGCATTCATCTTAAATATTCTGATATATATGTATCAATACACACATATTTCACATATGTAATATATATGCATATATATACAAGAGTACATATAGACATGTATTCATATTCTTCTATGCATGTGAATTCATGTTGAATAGAATGTAAGCACTTTGAAGACAGAAGTCAGCTTTTTCTTTGTATCCCCAAGACTTAGGACAGTTTTTGGCACATGATAGGCACTTAAGTAATACTTGATTGAATATTGATTGAATGATTCTTAATTATATCATTGCAATGTGTCATTGTGGGAATGTGTTAAGATGGCTAGCCTCAGACTCAGAAAACCTGGGTTTAAATCTGCTTTTGCCATATATTAGACATACGAACTCAAACAAATTATTTAACCAACCTTTTAGTTCTCTCTCTCTCTCTCTCTCTCTCTCTCTCTCTCTCTCTCTCTCTCTCTCTCTCTCTCTCTCTCTCTCTCTCTCTCTCTCTCTCTCTCTCTCTCTCTCTCTCTCTCTCTCTCTGTTTCTCTGTTTCTCTGTCTCTCTCTGTCTTTCCCTAAGATTTTAAGTTGCAGATGAGTTGCTGATCTGCATTAGTACAGGGGGTTATCATACTGGGAAGTATCTATATTGATAACATAGAAAGCTTACAATCCCCACCCTCAAACTATTGAGAAGTATCTAACTATCCTTATTTAATAAATTTGATTCTTTATGAATTTAAGTTCTTTTTAACCTGTTATTTGAACTTTAATCCATCTACCTTGTTTAATCAGTGGATGCTTTGAACTGTTCATCTTCTTTCACTTTCTCTTACCAATTCTTACAAAGTTCTACTATCATCCATTTATCCCATCCAGTGGTTACCAAGTTTTTATGGAGCACCCATACATAAAATACATTATAGAGCATCTCCAATATACCTGCTATTCTAGCTGAAATCTTTGGGCGTGCATGTTAAAATTTGAAATGCCAGCCAGTTAACAAAGTATTGCAGAATCTGTTAACTATTTAAAAATATTTACAATGATAATATGAATTTACATTCCCCTTTCTAAGAAGAAATTAATTGAGCCCACGCTGTGAAACAAATAAATCAGTGGGAAGAAAAATGGTAGGGTTTACTAGCGGAAGTAATTAGATTCCAGAATCCTTGCACGGTATACTAAGTCAAAGACTCTCTCTTTTTGAATAGCTGTTAATGCTTAGAGCTTTGGACTGCCAGCTCTGTAATACCCTGCCAAAAATGCTCTCTCTATTCCAAGTGTTACTGGAAAGCTAATCAGATGTAGTAATTGATTTAATGACACACTGATTCAATATTTGTAATCTTCTGTAAACATCCATTTTCCTTTTTTTTATACTTAGGAAACAAATTATCAATTTATGGATTTCTTTGGAAAATCACCATTTTTAATCTTAGAGAAAAAAGAATAGTTATTTTATTTCAAATGTGTTTTGTGTAAGAAGATTGCTCAGACTGTGAATCTGTAAGTGAAACCATAAATGCAGGGTTGGAGAGACAAGTGGAGTCTTTCTTAGGAAGACAGTATTCCTATTATAGATTCTTTTACTTGGTTCAAACAAATAAACAAAATACCTCATTTCCAGTGTCCCCCAGAAAGAACTGTTGAGGCATTTCATTCTTTTTAGGACATTTTAAAAACTGCTGAGCCCTGTACGTGTTTACTATATATTAAAACATAATTTAATCGTTCTGCCTCCTTACCAGAACAAAACAATCATTGCAGCTAATGTTCTATAGCTATAGGAAGATTATTAACACAGTAGTTTATCCAGGGCAAACCTTGAATTCAATATCTCTGGCACAATCATATTATTTCACTTATCACTATCCCCATTTCCCTGGAGGCATGGTACCTAAGTGCTCAGCATAAGAGCAAGATGAGAACTTCTAGCTTTTAGGCAAACTCATCAGTGCACTTATGATGCCCTTATTGATGGAGATCTGGGATTTCATCAATATGGAGAACTCCTGGTTAAGATTAAGAGTAAACTGCTCACAACTTAAATACATCTTGGGGAATTGTCTGAGGCATGGAACAGTTAGACTTTCTGAGGACCACCCACATAGCTAGTTTCAGGGGAAGGATTTCATCCCAGGTCTTCCTGATATCAAACTTGATATTCTAATCACTACATCCTAAACTGTCTCTATTTTATCAATTAATTGTCAAATTTGTCCATTATTTGTTTACACTGTAATTTTAAAATTTACAAATCATTCTCACAGCTCCTGAGGTAGGTGTTGAAAATGTCATCATCCAAAAGCCTTGGCCAAAATCATCCACTAGTGTCCCAGGCCCAGTGCTCCCTCAGGGCTCTGGGGCCTCCAAGGTCAAGTCCTTCTACAACAAGGCACCTTTCTCAAAGGTCATGCTGATGAGTTTGATCATAGTGATCTTGGCAAAGATTCCTAAGTGGCTTGCCATTTCCTTCTCTAACTCATCTTAATGTTGAGGAACTGAGGCAAACAGGGTTAAATAACCTACTCTTTATCTTATAGGGAAAAGGAAGTTTTGATTGATGCATTTCTAGCTTCATCAATATGCAAGATATATTTAGGGGCAGAGAAGATGATGGATGACTTATTTTTCTCAGTCTTCTTATTGGCAGGTATCACTAATTTTCATTACATGGATTCCCCAACTTGTAAAGCGCTACACACCATTCTTTCATCAAGAGATTTTTTTGCTGTAACTTAGTTAATAATTGCAGTTTGACTAAATCAAGTTGAAAAATGTAAGCAATAACTAAAGATAAAAAATCAGTCCAAAATTAGAAGGAAAAACCCATTTTACAGTTAATATTTTTAAAAATGCATAGTTAAAAATTCCTAGAGAATAGTTTTTCTTTTCAAGTAGCATTGGTAATTTGGCAGGTAATACAAAAATAACATAATCATTAAACTTTTAAAAAATGCATACTTGCAAATTCGATAGGTAGAAAATTGCTTAAATGAGTATAGATTTAATTGGGATAGAATGAACATTAAAAAAATGGATAAAAATGCTGCTAATTAGTATTTGTATGCCGCACCAAAACCAACTTCTGAATACAAAATGAATTGCTAGGGGCAAAGGGATGTGAGCTGTAGCCTTGGATAACTTTTTTAAAAAAGTTCTTTTAGCTTGAGAGAAATCCCCAAGGATGTGGGGCAAGTGGCTAACCAAATGGTATTTTTGAAGTAGCTTCAGGACACATCAGAAAGTAACAACTCAATGGCAAATGAAGCATTAAAAACTATTTTACTATTTTGAAAAATTTAAGTAATAGAAAAACTGAAGGAGGTAAAGTCTAGCCTGCAGAAAGAAAACTGATGTCATTAGGGTGGGGGTTAGAGAGGAAGGACAGTTATTATCAAATGAAATGGTGAATGTGGAGAACTTTGAAATTCTTCCAGATCAAATGTAAGCTCCTTGAGCATAAGGGCTGTTTCATTTTTGTCTTTGTGCCTAGAACAGTGCATGGGATATAAGAGGCACTTGATTAGTGCCTGCTGACAGATTTATATAATTATCAGTTCATAGATAAGATCATAGAATTAGAGCTAGAAAGAACCTTAGACATTATTCAGTACAATCTGCATCAGAGGATGAAACTAAAATGCAGACATTAAGCAGCCTGTCCAAAGTCATTCAAATAGTAAGGAGCAGAGTCAAAATTAAAAATCTAGGTCATTTGACTTCAGATCTAGTATTCTTTCTTCTTCACCATTCAGTTATAATTATAATCACTAATATAATATGCAGCACCAAAACCAAGCTCTGAATGCAAACACAATTGACAATTCCCCAAAAGGGCCAAGTAGCAATAGCAGTAGTATTGGTGGTAGTGATGGTAGGGATAATAGTAATATTAGAAGCATGAGGAATATAAGTGAAACTAATCTCAGAATTAAAAATATGTATTTGTATGTATGTTAACAGCAAACATGAGACAATCATGCATGAATGCCCTTTGAAACTCATCAATAATCATTTAAGACTCTCTCTGTACATTTATATATTATATAATTTAAGGTGATGACATGGGGATGCACAAAACATCTTGGCTTTTAATTTGTTCAGAACTAAGGAGTCTTGAGCAAGAACAAGAGCACCCAACTCGTTGAATTGTCCAGGGACTCTTTAGTCAATATTCTGTTCAAAGACATTTTGTGTTTTTTTTGTACTGTGGGGAATTGAAAGGCAGTGCTTTTAATGGTATATATTTATAAAATTCTTAATAGAAGGATTTCACCAGAACAAGCATTCAAGTTGGAACTAAGAACTGGAAAAATAATACTGGGAATAGGAGTGGGAAAGGATGGCTATTTTCATGTTGATTACTAGTGATGTATGGTAATGCATCTGAGATTTATTTCATTGACTTCACTCTCTGGATCTCTCTTCATTTGCTTGGAAAATACTGCCTACCTGACTCCTGCTCTTTAGATTGGTAAGTCCCTATCCTAGACTACCATAACAGGGATTTTTCCTTCTCCTCACAGGCAGCCTTAACAACTTTCTCCTCCTCTTCCTCTTCCTCTTCTTCTCCTCCTCCTTTTTCCTCCTTCTCTTCCTCCTATCCTCCTCCTCCTCCTTCTTTTTCTCCTCCTCCTTGTTCTGCTCCTCTTCCTCTTCTACCTTCTCTTCCTCCTGTACACCCACATCACACAAACACAGAGACACTTTCAGTTCCATTTTATGTTTTGTCTTCTTCATTAGAATATAAATGTCTTGAGTGTAAGGACTAGTTATTTGTTTTCATTTACATGAATCGAATAGTATCTGAAACATACATTAGTAAATAATACACATAAGCTATACAGCCAAAATTTTATGCTGTGTTTCTAGATCTTGTCATATAATTTAAACTTTTTTTAGAATCTTAGTGCTAAGTACTATTAAGCACTTGCTGAATAGAAAAATAAAATTTTGTATTTATTTTATATGTACTTTCTACATATTACCTAAAATTTTTCCCCATGAGGCAGTTGGGGTTAAGTGGCTTGCCCAGGGTCACACAGCCAGGAAGTGTTAAGTGTCTGAGAACAGATTTGATCTCAGGTCCTCCTGACTTCAGGGCTGGTGCTCTATCCATTGTTCCTCAAAACTAGAACTAAGGCTTCCTGGTCTCAAAACTAGAACTAAGGCTTCCTGGTTCCCAGATTCAGCCTTTCCATTATTATCAGGCTGATGCTTACAAACAACATTCTTGTGAGTGGTCTTTAATAATTTCAAGAATTAGGAGGCATTCTTCAAAATAGCAATGCAGTTGACTGACATTAAACTTTGCAAGCTATTATTGTATTAACTCAATGACATGAAAATCCTAAAACTAGGGTTGAAAGGTTGACATTTTTCTGTAAAACTATAAAACTCAGTATCTTAGTTTCTTCACTCATTAAGCATTTTGGCTAATAGTACTCAAACTAAAAGATAAAATGTTAAAAAAAATTAGGAGGAAATGGCATCATTTTGGTAACCCTAAAAGCTAATGAGATTTTGGCTTGTATTGGTAGAGACCTAGTTCTTTAATAAGGAAGCAATAATGTCTCTATTTTCTGCCCTGGTTAGACCACATATAGAAAGTAGATTGTGTTAAATTCAAGGGCTACAATTTAAAGATTGTAGAAGGACCAGGAGAGGATGATTAGTATGGTTGCAGTCATGCCATGTGAGGAACGCTTGAAGGAATTGGGGGTGTTTAGGCAGGAGAAGAGATACAATGATAGTTGTTCTCAAGGATTTAAAGGATTGGGTATTTTCTACTTGGATTAAAAGCGATGAGTGAAAGGTGCAAAGGAGAAAAGTTAGAAAAAATCCTAACAATTAGAACTCAAAAGTAGAATGGTTTGACATAGGAGATGGAACTTTTCCTAGCCAAACAATGGGAGTTTTCAAACAAAGGCTGAATTGACTACTTGGTAGGTGCTTTATAGAAGGAATTCCCTTTGCTTTGGATTGGACTAGATGGTTTATGAAATACATTTGGACTCTAAAATCTTGTGATTCAGCATGGTGTCAGCCAGACTTAGTTTAGTTAATAAGTCTTTTTTCAGGAAATTACTATGTAGGCTTTATTCTAAATGGAAGGGGGAAAGTTCAATCTATAGGATATACAAATATTTAGCCTAAACTAGTTATAGCTAAAAGTAGAATAACTGAAACAATTATAATTAGAATTGTCATATGTCTATAATTCAAATCTTAATTTGATTCTCCTCACAGTCACTCTGGTTTTATTTGTCTATACTTTTTTGAAATGAGAAATTGAGAATCTTTTTTACAAAATGTTTCACATTTTTTCAAATGACAAAGATTTTAAAATGTAAAAAGAATTTGTATATATAAATATATTTTTGGCTTTAAATTACCTTTCATAATGTTTGCTTAATAAACATAGCCTATATCTCCCAAGATTTTCTTTAAAAAAAAAAATAAATGTTCTTATTTCCCAAGTAGAAATAAGATATGGTCTTGGCCACAAAAGAAATACAAGTATGCTAGAATTCGGTACTTTGGCACAGCAAAAGCAGGCCTGACATTGATTGACTTGGTATATATTACTGTCCTGGTAGCAGGATTTCTACTGAACAAGTCTTGGGCATTTTAGAAGTTTCTACCCTAAAAAGCCGCATCTCAGATGTATTAAAGTTGCAGAGAGAATCTCTGCAAAGTTTAGATTAATATATGCTTGAAATTCTTTTCCTCTGATGGAGCTTTCAAAGAGATAGAAAGTGAATGATAAGTTCATCTAAGATGGTTCTCCATGCTTAATGTGACCAGTCTGAATTGGATTCAGCAATCATGAGTAAGCTTGATAAGGATACACACAGGAGTTGACAAAATTCCTTTGTTGCTCAGGGGTTCACTTATGAATTCAGTCCTCACTCTAGCTGTCTCTGTGCTTGTGTGCTCCTTCTCTCTGTGGCAAACAGTCTGGTCTGCCCAGTTGTCTCCCTTCCTTACTTGGGAAATTAAATAAGACTGCAATATTAACAATGCTATTTTCTTTGGGGGACCAAAGTGCTTCCCTCATTTTTCTTATAGCATCTTGATTGGATTATTAGTATTCTAAAAGATAGGAAGGTAGTAATTATCACATTGATTTGAGACAGTCCTAACACAAATCTTCAGTTATTAAGCAGCTGTTGTTTATATCCTAAAGCCTTTTCAAGGACAATTTGCCAGGGGCCATTTTGTGACTTGGACAAATGAGGATTAAAATGAGAATGTCAAATTCACTCTGATTTAAAGATTTGAGAGAAAAGTTTGGTCTTCAAGGTGGAGTGGGAAAAAATTCTCCATTCAAATATCACTGGAATCTATATTCCAAATTTCCTGAGACTCCATATAAATGTATAATAGCAAGGACTATTGATTATTGCTCAGTAGTTAAATGGACAAATATTATGAAAAGTTGTCAAAAGAACTGCAAATTATAAATTAAAATTACTCTTCATTAAAATACTCTCCAGTTGACTGATAGATAAATATACCCTCAAATAGCTCAGAGGTTTTATCTCACTCTTTGCACAGTGGAAAAGATGAAAAAAAAAAAAAAAGGAACAGTCAATGTTGGAAGTACTATAAGAAGATTATTGATACCCTGTCAGTAGATGTAAAAAATGTTCCAATCATTCTTCAATTTAATCTGGAATTAGCCAAGAATGGTGCCCCCTTGTCTGTTACCTGTGGCCCAGAAGTCTTATTAATAAATATATGTCTTCAAAGAAATGAGACTAAACAAAGATTCATTATATACACAAAAAAATATTCATGGTGGCACTCTGTTGCAGCAAAGGACTAAAAACAATGGATAGTCTGTAAAACCTATGGTATATCAGGAGTGTATGTATGTGTCTTTGAGATGGGGAAGTGAGTATGATATAAAGACAAAAGACATTAGTAATATATTTAAGAAAAATAAAAACTGCCAAAGTAAAAACATATTGAGTACAGGCAGGATAAATATGGATAAGATTATCTGATACAATCTAGCACTAATTCAGGAAATTCAGAATTTCTCTGGGTTGAAATAGTTAACTCTGCCAGGCTCAATCAACTGGCAAGGACAGAGTTTTCTCTTTGGAAATAAATTACACGCTGTATAATTCCCTCTGTGTCTCTCTTTCTCTGTCTCTTTCTGTCTTTGTCTCTGTTCTCTCTGTCTCTCTCTCTCTCTCTCTTCTCTGTTTCTGGGTTTCTGTGCATTTTTCTGTCTCTCTATCTCTGTCTCTCTCTTCTCTGTCTCTGTCTCTCTCTCTCTTCTCTGTTTCTGTGCATTTTTCTGTCTTTCTCTCTCTATCTCTGTCTCTCTTTCTTTTTCTTCTCTGTCTCTGTCTCTGTCTCTCTCTTCTCTGTTTCTGTGTTTCTGTGCATTTTTCTGTCTCTCTCTCTCTATCTCTGTCTCTCTTTCTTTCGCTTCTCTGTCTCTGTCTCTGTACATGCACACACTTGTTTATGTGTTTTTATGGTTTAGGGTAAAAACCTAACTTTTCAATATTTTAAATTCAGTATGATTTACACAGTGGCCTAGGATAGCCAAAAATGTCATTTCAATCTTGGGCTACATTGAGAGTGGGAGGCTAGGGAAGTAAACTCCTGGGTGCCCTAGTCAGACTGTGTGTGGGGCATTGGTCCCACTTCTTCCTGGAGGAGGATATTGCTCACATTGATAATCTGGAAAGTATACAGAGGAGGGCAAATATAATAGCGAAAATGAACTGAAGATCATGGCATTTGAAGCTGAGTTGAACAAACTATGGAAAATTAGCCTGGACAAGAGACTAAGATGGAAGAGACTTGATAGCCAGCTTCAAGAAACTGAAGGGCTATCATGTTGAGATATATTCTGAGGGTAGAAAGAGCAATGGATATTCATTTCATAGAGAGGTAAATTTAGATTTGACATAAAGAAAAATGTTGCAGCTTGTGGAATGGGTTGCATTAAAAGGTATTTTCACCCTCAAGAATATGATATCAGGTCAGGGTTGTGTGAATATTTGTTGGATTTATTGAAATGATTCTTGTGATTGAATGGTTTGAATTAGATGGTCTCAGGTCTTTTCTAACTCAGATTCTGTAAATTCAGTGATATCATCACCATTATTTGAAGTTGCTTTTTATTTTCTCTTTGTAATAAATGCTTTAAAAAATAAAAACATTTTCTTATGGCCAAAGAGTTATTTCCTCTATGATGTGATATAAATTGTAGAAAATTCTAGGCACTAGCATGAAGCATTTACCTCCTCTCAAGAGCATATCAGAGCTCCTGATTTTGTGAAATGCCTTTTTAAGTGTGAGCAATTACAGGCTTATTGTAAGCAAGTATGGATGCAGTTATCAAAATCATTTTAAGATTGAGTGTTTACATGGGCAAGAAATTGCCTAATTGGGCCCCTACACTTTATGAAAGAAAGGGACTAAGAAGGGCAGGAAGGAAGTTTTAGAAGATGCCTGAAAAAGGTCTGAATGAAATAAACTGGATTTCAGAAAGCTCTATCTTAAAAAAAATATATAAAATAAAAGGACACAGGCAGAAATCTAGGTAGATAGTTAGCATACAGGCATTTTAAGCAAAATCACTAAAAATGTATTGGCAGGTAGAACAAATTGCCATGTTAGTGTCACAGGTTGGTTGGCAGTTATGCTCCAATTGGGGATTTGCAAGATAATCTTTCTTTTTTTCACTCCCCAATGTTGTATGTTGAGTGCCACCAGGTGGTGGTAGAGAGTTAAGTGGGGAGCTGAGTCAGAAAGCTCCTTTCTGGGGAGTCTGTAATTAACCACTGGAGTCTTTTGTTCCTTTATTAAAGCTTCACATTATTAAAATAACAAAATGACTAACACTTAAAGAAATGTGATCTTTTAGAGGAGTGGAACTTGAAGAGAAAATTCTCAAACCCAAGGGGAAAAAATGCACCATTTAGCTGTTTTGTTCACTAAAATGTTCCCACATTCCCCAGTGTGGCTGACCCACGAATGGGACCCTTAGAGTTCTCAGAAGGCTTTTCATTCTAAAGCACCATCAGCTGAGGTGACTTCAAATAATTACATTTAGTTGATGTTTCTGTGAGCCTAGGTTTAAGTATTTGAAGACTGGTGGATTAAACTTGTTTCTTGGTCTACTTGGGAACTAGAAGTTGCAAGGAGACAAATTTAGACTTCGTATAAGGGGAAACATCTTAACAATTAGAACTATCCAAAAGTGAAATGAAGAGAGAGGTAATGTTTTCTACCTCATTGGAGGTCTTTCAGTGGAGGTCAGATAAACACTCAGTGGGCACATTATAGGGGGTATTATTGTTCAGAAATGGGCAAGACCAGATAATATCTGAAATCTCTTCCAAATCTTAGACTCTGTGGCTCTAGGATTATAACATGAAGAGATATAACAATATTCTTCCACTCTTCTGATCCATTTGTTGCTTGTCTCTTCTTGAAATCTCTGTGATTTTGCTCTTCTAAGTTCACTTATAGCCATCTTGACTGTATTATTTGAACAAAACCCCCATATATTTTCTGAAAAAGAATGTTTCTTTCATGAATATGCCTTTTCTGAACATCTGGATCTTCTCTTTATTGTACATATTAAGGACATTATATATTTCCAAAGTTGCTTCAGCCCTTGTTCCCTGGACTCCTTTATAGACTCTAGCTTCTGGCAAAACTTCTCTTTTGTTTTCTCCTCTTATTTGTTAGTTAATCCCCATAATCTATTTAAGGAAGCATCTGCTATATACCAGCTCATTCCAAACCTGATTCATTCCAAGATTCCTTGGATTCCTTCTGGACCTTGCTCCAGTGTCTTCCCATTTCCCTCCCTTTTTCAATTCACTTTTATGTGTTTTCTCCCCCCATTAGAATGTAAAACTCTTGAAGACAGAGATTATTTTTTCTGCTCTGTGTCTAACATATAAGAATTTAATAAACACTTATTATCATTATCCATCCATTTATCTATCTATTATCTGTTTGTATCTATGTATCTATATATATATATGTATCTATCTACCTGCCTATCTACCTATTGAAAGAATGAGAGCCTATAAGGGTTGATTTATATAAAGTATCCTTTACTTTAAAAATCACAATTTGGGAGTCAACTGGCACCTTCCATTCCTGCCACCTGCTAGATAATAGATATCATTACTAGTTCCATATTACTTGAACTCTTCTAAAAATCTTGGAGTTCATGTGAAAAGAAAATTCTTTCAAATCCAAGTTTTACATTTCACTAATTATTCAACTGTGTATTTCACTAGTTGTTTCTAATCCATGCAGCCCAGCAATATATCCTATGCCCTGACTTGCCAAGAAATTGCTCTATTTTAATGTACTTTCAACTGAGATGACTTAGTCTTCACATATTAGTCATCACTTCTCCCTGATTTCCCTTTTCCTGCTGTCTATGATTTGCAGACAGATGTGCCTACAAAAACTAGGAAATTTTGCTTATGCCCTAATCTAAATTTCCAAACTTTAAAAAAGTTCCTGTGAATCTTTCTTGATGATCTCAAACTAAGAGACTATTTTTACCACAGTTCGAAAATTGAACTCATGAAGATGGAATGAACCAAATTTCAGGAGTTCACCAAGTAAATGTTTGCAAGTTCACCCCATTAGACAGCTTCTAATTAAAAGAAACTCACAGGTGCCTCATTGCTCTGTAGTGCAGAATAATTAAGTAGAATCCACAGAATGGTAAGAAACAGGGTGCTATTTTTTTCATGGCTAACATCTTCTAGACAAAATATTGGTTCTAGAAAATAGCAGGGTCCATGATTGGGTGCTAACAGGATTTTATTTGAAATATCACTAGCTTAAGATAATTCTTGCTTCATTAATCTCCTATCAAATAGGAAACATTATCCTGGATTCTGTTATATCCATCTTAACACATGATAAGGTGATGATAAGGACACTCAACAAGCAGATATAAGGAAACAGTAGAGGTTGAAGCATGAGGATATAGAATAGCTTTAAAGAAATAAAATCTTGTCGGAAGAAAGCCTATGGTTTGGTCATTGGGAGGTGGAAAGAATAGTGAAAAAGAGTCCTGGATTTGAAATCAAGAGAAAACTGGGACCCCACTCATGAGCATCAGTTTCCCAATCTTTAAAGTAGAGGTAAGAATATTTCTAGTATAGATCTCAAAGGATTATTATGAGAATCAAATGAAATAATGGATAGAAAGTATTACTAAGTACATAATAAGTTATGGTACATTGTTAACCTTAAAGATCTACAAATGTCCGTTATGATTATTACTTGGAACTTAAGGCAAGGCTGTTCCTATTCTGTTTTCAGATGTCTGTTTCTTTTACTGGATCTCCATTTTTCCATCATGTTGGTTATATTGAAATGATTTCAGATGAGTTTTATGAGGTGATTTTAAGGCACTTAAAGCAAATAACTCATTATTTAGCAATGATGATCTTCATTGAAGATGAGCAACTGACTACATGATTAATATAGTTTCCATAGAATGAATCTTGGGGAGAATTGGAGAATCTTGTCCCAGATTATAGGGGGAAAAATCCACCAAGGGCCACCCGCAAGTAAAAAGCAAGTTAATTAGTCACAGAGAAGTGAGGGAGAGAGGTTCCCTAGGAGCTAATGTTAATAAATCACAGGAAGGCCCTGACATGTTTTCCTACTTTAAGTAACTACCATACATAGAAATTACTTCAGCATGGGGCAAAAGGAAATTCTTTTCTTCACATTCTTTCCTTTCCCCTCTTCTCTGCAGATCCAGAGCCAGTTTGGGATTAGAAAAATTTCCAAACTTCAGGCAAAGGAAAGAAAAAGGAAGAGAAATATCTGAATCTTATTATTTTGCCATTTTTTAAAAATATAATCATTACTATCAAGAGATACTCAGAGTTCCTTGGTCTTTAAACCTCTGTTTCTTCAAGACATATAATTTAGGTTAAAACTTTTATCGTTCTTTACAAGGATTACTGCCAAATTTGCAGAGAAACAGGGCAGTATGAATTTTTAGAAGAAACAAAGTATAGTCTTTAAAGAGAAAAATTTTACAGTACATTTGCACAAATACACTAAATTTCAAAGTTAATGAAGGCAACATCAGTCAGTCAACTAGTATTTACTAAGCACCTACTATATCCCAGCAACTGTGGCTATATTTTTTGATGGCTATATTTTGAACTGTGAAAGATGATTCTGTCTCCTGGAATTGGAGCATTAGTCTCCTGGGAAAGGGAATGACTGCCATCTGTAGAAGGTTTAGAGGCAGAATGTTAGGGATCTGCAACCCACAAACAAAAAGATTTAAAATGCCAAGACAAAAGGACAATATTAAGAAAGTCAGGGTAACAGTTGAACCAGAAGACTAGTTTCTATTTAATTAAGAATCCCCTTTTCTTAGGGGGAAGCTGGGTTGGCCCAGAGGGAGAAAACATATTGACTTAAAGTTATATTATCTACAACTAACATACCAACAACAAATGGCTAATGTTTCCCCAAAGCAAGTTTTATTAAATGGAAAGGGAGAGATATGTGAGGCATAGAAGAGACCCTGGAAAGAAAAGGGAAGATAAATGAGATTAAAAGAAGCTAAGCTTTACCATGGACTATTTTGCTTTGGGTTGTTCATGGTAGGACCTCTCACACTACAAAGTCAACTCCATTTACAGGTGATGGCATCACTTCACTGATGTTCTGATTCTCTAGGAGAACGAAGGAGTGAGAAGAACTGTCCTCCTGGGGACCCAACTAAATTGCTCAGTTGAGAAACTCCCTTCCTTCCTTCCTTCCTTCCTTCCTTCCTTCCTTCCTTCCTTCCTTCCTTCCTTCCTTCCTTCCTTCCTTCCTTCCTTCCTTCCTTCCTTCCTTCCTTCCTTCCTTCCTTCTTTCCTTCCTTCCTTCCTTCCTTCCTTCCTTCCTTCCTTCTTTCCTTCCTTCCTTCCTTCCTTCCTTCCTTCCTTCCTTCCTTCCTTCCTTCCTTCCTTCCTTCCTTTCTTCCCTCCCTCCCTCCCTCCCTCTCTCCTTTCTCTTCTCCCTCCCTTTCTTGCTTTTTCCCTTCCTCCCTTCCTTCCTTCCTTTCTTTCTTCTTTTCTCCTTCTTTCATTCTTCCCTTCCTCCTTCCTCTCTCTCCCTTCCTTCCTTCTTTTCTTCCTTCCTTTCTCCATCCTTCCCTCCCTTCCTCCTTCCCTTCTTCTTTCCCTTCCTCTCTCCCTCCCTTCCTTCCTTTTTCTTTCCTTCACTCCCTCACTCCCTCCCTCCTTTCCTTCCTTCCTTCCTTCCTTCCTTAACTGTCAGTATAAACTGAGTAAAAAATATTTTTATCACAGTTTGACATCTAAATTAGACTTCCTTTCCTTCCTCTTCCTTCTCTTCTTCCCTCCCTTTGTCCACATAAGGTATTGTAGCATTATTTATGGATGCTGTTAAACACATTTTTTGATTGTTGCACCATCCCAAGATATCTTGAGGTTTACTGGCTAGATTTCTTTCTTAAGGACCATGCCTTAAATCCAAACCACTCTGACTCTCATTGATAGGCCAATAGGTCCCAAGTCAAGCCCCGATTGGTCATTGTTTGAGTCCTGCCTGACTCAGAATGAACATAAATAGCAATCATCTTTGTTTTGACCAGAAATCCTGATGGTCTCTCTCTCCCGGCTTTATTGATTTATTTTAGTTTGCCTTTTCATTTTTTTGACTAGGTAAAAGAGGCCATTCTTTGCCTGTTGCTATGTAGCCTTAATCACTCAATGGGTGAGACCTGTTAAAGACCTTAGCTTAAAAAAAGCCAAGGTCTCCCATTGCATCCAGGGCTACCTCCAATCTTCCTGATCTGTATCTGGCCACTGGACCCAGATGGCTCTGGAGGAGAAAGTGAAGCAAGTGACCTTGATAGCCTTTCTCACTTAAACCCAATTCCCTTGCATATCAAGGCATCACTTCCCTGATGTCATAGTTCTCCTTCAAGAATGAAGGAAAAAGAAGAAGGAAATGCAAGAAAACTTCAGGAATTCTGTCATTCTAGGAAAGACAATACAAAGAGGAAGGAAAATAGTCAGAGGTCCCAAGTTAGAGTTAAGGTTGGAATCAGAGAGATCTGTTACTTAGTTTCCTTATCTGTAAAATTCTGTAAGGTCCAGGATGGGTGAAAGTGGACTAGATGTCCTTTGCAATCCTTTCTGATCTAACTCAATAATCTTTAAGATTTTCTCCAGACCAAAGTTATCTTATGTAGAAAATGAGTAGTTTGAAGTAGATACTTTCTGAAGTCCTCTCCACCATCCAGTGATCTACTGAGAATTTCCTGAGATGTGAGCTCTAGGGAGGGAGATGCTGTTCCTCAGATAACCAGGAGAAGAACACTCCCCAAGTGAACCAAAGGAGCCTTCCAGACCTTTCCTGGGTTCATTGTTCACTGATAGACATGGCTATTCTAAGAGATGCTGATATGAGTTCTCTTTGTTCTCCTACCCAAGAAAGAAGCCTGTTAATGCTTTGAACCTTGGTGATTTCATCCTGGAGAGATGTGGTTATCAGATATTATTATTCCCAGACTGTGTGGGTGGAGGCAAGCCAGAAAAGTAAGGTATTTCCTTCACCTACCCAAGTGAATTCACTTTAGTGTCAGAAGGGAATCTCCAGCACCAGTGTTAGAAGGGCTAATTTTTAAAAAAAATAGATCCTACTATTGAACAGATCCTTGAAAGATATAAAAATTCTTGTTAATTTTAAATTTAATCTCAGCAAGCATTTATTCAGATTTCCTTGCAGAACAGATACCCTGTTAGGTGCTAGAGATAAAAAGAAAACCAAATAGAAATAATCTCTGTCTTCAAGAAGCTTAAGTTCTATTGGAAGGAAACAAGTAATTAAATGAATGAATAGCATTTTTTAAGTGTTCACCATTTGTCAAATACTGTATTGTATCTGGGAATGTGAGTGCAAAAGGAAAGACTTCTTGCCTTTAAGAAGTATATACAATCTAATGAAAGAGATAATACATTTTGGACAGTGGTGGCCAAGGAGCTTCACTGATCCTGAAAGTTATCAGGATTTTTTTTGAAGGAGATTAGCACAATCTATCTAAGAATAATGGCAAAGTATGTGGAGGAAATATATAATGATAATAGTTGGCATTTATAAAGCACCGGCTATGTGCCAGATACTGTGCTGAACACTTTACAAATATTATTTTAAAGTAATTTCTTAGAGTAAGGGAAGGACATTGGTCATTTTCAAGCTACTTCAATTTGGGTTGAGATGTTTTTTGTTTTTTCCAATCTTAATTACTTGTGTATGTACCATGATGTATAGCTGTGATGTATAAATGCTGATGTACTTAATTTAATTTAATCTAAGAAGAGTCGTGTTGGCTATTAACCTGAACATTTAACCAAAATATTGGTTTGAGATGTCTATAAATCACAACAGCTCAGAGTGACTTTGTTGAATTGTTATCTGGTTTAACTTATGGGCTTGGAATGATATCCTCCAAATTGCCTCAAACATTTTGGGAGAAATGGTTGTAATAATAATAAATAATATTAATAAATTGTAAATAATTTATATTTAATTATTATAATTAAAATAATAATTAAAACTACCAGTCTCCCTCATATTTCAATATGAAACTTTCTTCCATATTGAGACCTTCATGAGAATCTACTACTTCTTTATTCTTGATGACTTTATGACATGAGAGCTAAAAGAAGCAAGATAGGTTTTCCTTTCTGAAATTAAATTAGATTAAATTCCATTTAATCTAACAAACCACAAATGTGAATATTTTGGAAATATAAAGATAAAATAGTAGCTGCTCTCAAAGGTCTTATTTTCTACTATGTGATACTACAACATACACAAAAATAAATACAGGACCAGCTTTTGTATATAATAAACATAAATTTTACATTCCTTTTGCCTTTCTTTTTCAACATCTTTTTTCAAATATTTGGGCTTTCTTGCAACAAACAACCAAATACCTCCTTTCCTAATAGTAACTGAAACTGAACTGAACAGATTTAGTCTTTTCACAAGTCCATTCTTGTAGGAAGGCATAGTCTACTTTAGATAGGAAGAAATGGGACAAATTTAGATTACTTAGTCTTAGCCTCTCAAAGTCCCTTATCTTTAAGAGATAATGATCTCATTATCAATACCCTCCCCTTTTTTCTTCCTTACCCATCTCTCAACCCTAAAAAGACTGGCCTCTGGAACTTGTCTCTGGCTTCTTAAGAGTATTTTTTAATTCCCTAGAGTGGTATTTAATTCCTTGCCTCTCAACCAAAATATTCATTCATTTGTAGTAGACAAACCTGAATCTGGATCAAGAGGACCTGGTTTAGAATCCTTAGATTTCTGGAACCTTAAAGATGTCATTATCTCACTTTCCTCATTTGGAAAGTTAAAGGGTAGTTCTAGATGACATCTGAGGTCACTTCTAGCTTTAAATCTATGATACTATTTTCTAAACATTAAAAACCCGCTATGCTCAGTGTTTTTTGCTATGTCTTGGAAAACCTAAATCTAAGAAACTAGCATATTGCTATAACTTGAGCTAAATGGTTCTCAGTCTCTCATCTGTAAAATGAAGTGGCCAAAATAGTTGGCCCAGGAGATCTCTTCTAACTCAGAACTACCATGTTCTGATTCTGAGCTATAATAATGTCATCACAATCCCATTCTGATATCATATAGCCCTTATCTCTCTGAGGATTGAAATACTGTCTCAAGGAATTTCATACGACATTTTTTTCTACCCATCCTCTCACTGTCCCAACAGAATCCCTCTGATGTAGAGTGTACAAATGTCTTTTTGTGGCGTTAGAGAGCTACTTAGCCTTTTTCAAAAGGTAAAGTCATCTTCAAACCATATGGCTGTCTTTGTGGCAGAGAAAACTGCACAGATGTAAGGTCTGTCAGTTAAACCCATCTTGGCAGGAAGGAATTGAACATCAACAAATAGCTGGCGAGGAGTCATGGCAGAGATTGCTTCAGCCCAGCAGTCCAAGAATCATTCAGATGTTCCCATCCCAACGAGGCATCGAGGAAGTTGCAGCAATGATTCTTAGATACATCGGTCTTTATCTTTCTGTACAGATGAAGGTCCCCCTTTTCTGTCACTGAGCCATGACTGTCCTGGAAGCATTGCCTGACTAGGTTGGGAAAGTACAGCTCTTCTCCTCTTCCTGTGGATTCTTGGCAGCTGCCAACATCTGCCATCTTGATATTGAGTTCATGGCTCTGTTGGTCCATAAATACACCAAGAAAACTTCATTTCTAATATTACCATTTTCCCCCTTTGTGGCCATGACAAAGCTTACACCATGGGCTGTGGTAAGTCAGATACTTACCTTTCATGCTGCTGAGTACTCACAAATGTCATAAAAATTTCCTATTGAAAACAGTTATTAATAAAGTTATCATGGTTCATCACATGTTCCAGCTGCTGGGCTTGGATATATTTGCGAATCATAATAGAAAAGTTTCTTCTCTTGAAAAAGACTCGAGTCTATTATAAAAGTGACACATTCTAATGTCAATTTTCTGCCTGAATAAAAATAAATGATTAAGCATTGCTGTAGGCAAACTTGTCATTACAATAGAAGACTTTTTGCTGGGATAAATAACTCTAAAACCATACTTTTTTTGCTGCAAGTGTGTAAAACTAAAATCCAAGCTCTTTAAAAATATTTTTATCCAGGCTTCCATATATTTGTGGTTTAATATGTAGACATGAAATGTGTTTATTTATATTTGAATAAATACCATTGGAAATATAATTTCTATATGGTAACAATGTGATCTCGCATTTATGAAAAGCATGCTATGCATGCCAGATAATTATTTTTTAATGGCAATATTGTCAGGATGTGAGAAAAGAATAAATTCTGTTTAGTATAGTGAAATTGATCATACACCTGAACAAATACATTCTGCATTTGCTGCATAATCCTAAAAACCTATGTGAACATTCAGAAATCCAAAGTACCATTATTTACACAGTGAAGACGGAGTTTGTCTAGGTCAAGGGTTCTTAGCTTAAAGTATATAGATAGATTTCAGGGGGACTATGAACTTGGATGGGAAGAAATGCATCCTCATTTTTACAAACTTCTGACTGAAATTTAGCATTTCCTTTAATTATGATTTAATTTTAAAAAGCATTATTCTGAAAAGGGGTCTATCTATAGTTGTCAAAGAGATCCATAACACACACACACACACACACACACACACACACACACACACACACACACAAGATAAAGAAACACTGGTCTGAAGAGTTTGGAGAGGAAAAGTACAGAATAGGAGCTTCCTTTTCTCTTACTACTAAATTCCTGTGAGACTGTGGATATAGTAATTTCAAATTTTACATTTTGACCTGAATAAAAAAAGACCTGGGCATTCTTTTGTGGAAATATCTTTCCCTAACATTTCATAGTTTTCATTTGCAGGTGATACCATTCATTGTCATTATCTTTATCAAAACTATCATCAAATTGTATATGCCTGTTGCCTACTTTCATTTGTGCTGTGGAATATTCATTCTGGCAGATGAAATGTTTAAGCACACAATCCATCACTTCAATTCAGCAAGCATTTATTAAACTCATACTCTTGTCACCCCTGACATTAGAGAAGCTTCCATCACTGTGGCCAGGGAAAGGAATTAATTCAGTACTAAACTGGGAAGGCAGTAGAATCAGGACAGATGGACTGTATTAGACACACCCTCCCCCTTGTAGTTGTAGTAAAGAGAAAGGAAGAATTATTCCATATTTGAGACACATTTCTGGCAGGATTTCATTAAGTCTTTCTTGAATACTACTTTAGGTGCATCCCATATATTTTCGGATGTTATCTCAATGTTACAATTTTCCTTAAAATCATAATAATTTTTAGAAGTAGGATTAGCATTGTTTTAACTAAACCTGTGATTTTATAAGTATAGAAATTTCCTTGTGAGGACTTCCTGTGTCAATGAAAATCTGTACCTTTTCTACTCTTTATAGTCTACAAGAGTTTCCTGGGGCTCTGAGATTGTCAGTAGGTACTGAAGGCAAAATTTGAACCCAGTTCATTTGTAAGCTGTGAATTTTGTCATACCATGAGTCTGATAGTTGTCTTCAAGTATTTTAAGGACCACTAAAGAACTGGGATTATATTTTTTTTCTCTTTGACCTCAGAGCTAGAGCTTTTTCTCTTTCCCCCATACCTGAAAGCTGGGTATCTCAGGATTCTCTCAATTCTTCCTTTCCTCTGGGAAATCTATGCTGGTATTGGCTCCATTATCAAAACATATTGATTCACAAAAGAGGGATTATATTAAGGAGTAGATGTGCATTCTGAGGTCTTGGGCCACTTGTGTCTTTCATTCCCTGACACTCAATCCCTTCAAACTTTTAAATTCTCATTCAATAAATTCAAGCTTGTACAGATAAACTCCAAGATGTTCTCTTTTCTTAATGGCAAAGAATGTATTAATTATTATTTTGTTATATTCTTAATGATCTTCAGATGAAGTGTAATTTTCAAAGGAAAATTTCTTTGTTTCTTCCTGTGCTTAGCCCAGATAAACATTTCTGGATAATTCTATCATATCCTGCCACCTCCACCATTTTCTTCCATCTCCTTTAATTTGAGTAACCATTTTCACAATTGATTCAAAGAATTTTTGTTTTAATTCTCTCTTCTTCCAAATTCCTTTCTTAATTTTGTTTGATATTCTTTTTAGCATTTTGGACCATCATTTTTCCCTTTCAAATTTCTTAATGACTCTCAGAATTTGAAAGGTGAGTTTAAAGACATGATGTTCCTATTTTTCTCTTGAGTCATGCAAATATTAATTTATCTACTTGATCTTTGTTGAGACAAATGACCTCAACTAACTTTCTTATCTTTCTTTTGTGTAGATTAAAATTCTCTTCCATGAAAGTGATTCTAATTCAGTTTTTGCTGGCTGAATTTGACCTTACAAAATGAATTATTTAGAGAATATAAAGTTTGGCCACAATATTTATGGGTTAATAGAACCAAGGGTTTCTCTTCTATAGTGATCTGCAGATTCATCTCATATACTTTACTTTCTGTTTACAGTACTTCTGGATAGTTTTCCTCTATGATTTCCTGAAATTATGGTATAGATATCATTGTGGGTTTTTTTGGAAAAGTAAAATTCTTAGATTTTCTCACCATATTCCATCTTCAGATTTATTTACATTGTCATAGCTATGTATCTTGGCTGTTTATCCATTTTTTCAATTTATTTTTTATTTCAATTTCTTCTGATATTCTTTCTTTTAGATATGCATTTTTTAGTTTCAGATCTATAGTTTCAAAGAAACGACTGGATTTTTTTTGTTTGTTTTTGCTGAGGCAATTGGGGGTAAGTGACTTGCCCAGTGTCACATAGCAAGGAAGTATTAAGTGTCTGAGATCACATTTGAACTCAGGTCCTCCTGACTTCAGGATTTGTCTTCTATCTACTGCACCACCTGGCTGCTCCTTATTATAGGTTTATTAAAAAAAAAAAAAAAAACTAGCTGTGGTTTTTTTTAAGAATATTTTTATAACTTGCTGTTATTTATTTTCCTGATTATTTTTTCATTTCTTCTTTGAGAACTGTAATTTTTTCAATTTCCAAACTTATTTCTTCTCTTATTTTTTGTGTGACTTTCTATATCATCCAGAACATCAATGAGATTTTTTTCTATTACTATTCTTAGTGTTGTTGATATTGTTTTTGTGTTGTGGTTTTTTTTATTTGTTTCCTAAGGTTTTCTTAATGTTTTACTTAATTCTACAACATTCATTCATCTGGGTTCTTTCTCTCTCCTCCCTCTTTTTTCAGTTTTTCTGGAGAATTCTTTGAATTTTTCCTTATGATTAATTTTTTCTATCCCCTCTTTGTTGTTTTTCTTTTATTTTGTTTGTCACAGCTCTTGTAAATTTTGATGGATGAAGGGAAGCTGAGCATAGAAATTGCCTCTCCCTCAGTCATCTTGCCAGAATTCCCTATTGACCAATTTAACTAAACTGGCCAATTTTTTTTCTTTCATTAGGTGATTTGATTACAGAATAAGAGAAAAACCCAGGTGAATCAGCCACTAGGGATTTGAAGGAATCTGCTTTATTGTCTAAGTTTCCTGAAGATAAATTTTCCTTGTGAAGGTTCATCTTTTTCTATTTTCTCCAGTTTGTTAACTGGCAAGGAGACAATTTGAGGAGAGAATGTGATGTGCATGTTCCTTCCCTGAATTTCTGATGTGTCTGGCATCAAGTAGTAGATATTAGTTTCATATCAGGTAGAAAAGGATCAGTTTCACAATAAGGGATGAGTCTGTGATAATTATGACTTTTCTCTTACTCTTTCTTCATTACTCAACCTAGTTTCTAAACAAGGAAGTCTTATTTTGGATGGGCAGATCCCAAAAGAGACCATGAATAGATTTCTGAGGTATTGGGATCTATGAAATTAGAAAAAAAAATCACATCCTTAATTCTGCTAAGCTACAGCTAAAATTCCCCATTTCCTTCAAGTGCGAATGTCGTTAAGAAAATGTTATTCTGAGAAGGAATCTATGTTTCTTCAGACTGCCAAGGGATGTATGATTTTTTAAAAGTTAGGATTCACTGTATTTCAGGCATTTCAGGCATTTCTGAAAGCCTAAGTAACAACTACATATGAGGCACTGTGCTCAGCATAAAGTATAAAAAGATAGATGCATCATGAATCACACAAGGAATTTCACTGAAATGATTGGAAGGATAAGCACTGATGATTTAACCAAAAGTAAAATTAATCCAAAAAAGTCATTCAGAGTGTTTTAAGAAAGGGAGAGAGAGAGAGAGAGAGAGAGAGAGAGAGAGAGAGAGAGAGAGAGAGAGAGAGAGAGAGAGAGAGAGAGAGAGAGAGAGAGAGAGTGTGTGTGTGTGTTAAGGTGGTGCTAGTGGAGAGATGGCCTCTCATCATAGAAATGTCATAAACAAAATTCAGAATTGAGGAAGGACGGATAAAAATGAAGGGCTGCAAAGCATTGCAGTTTAGTGCAAATATAGAACATCTGAAAGAGAGTAATTTTAGATAAAATTGGACTGTTAGATTGGAGTAGTGTTTTAGAAAGTGTTGAATATTGAGAGTCAAAAAATTAAGCTTTATTCAGAAGGTGTTCAGTCACCTAGTGTTATATTAATTGCCTACTTGATACCAAGCACTGTACTAAGTATCAAAGATAAAAAATACGCTAAAGACAATCCCTACTCTGAAAGAGTTTTATAAAATCTATGTGAGAGATATATACACGATAGACAAGATAAGTACAGAATAAAGTGGAAATAATCAACAGAGGAAATGCATTAACATTAAGATAGAATTAGACAATGAGAAAGCTCTTGAAAGTATTTTTTTGGTTGAGAAATGATGAAATAGTAGTATTAAAGAGATTACTCAGGCAATGGTAGGAAGGACAAATAGAAAAAGAAGTAGACTTTGACAAGATCAGTTAAGAGTTTAGGACTGAAGAAATGAATGTCTATGCTAGAGTTATAATAGAGGAAGTAGAAAATAAGACATGTGAGAATTGTTGGGAAGGCTAATGTGACAGGATGATTGTATGTAGCAGGGTGTAGGAGAGGATGGGGTCAAAGTTGGCCCTAAGCTTATGAGCCTGAATGACTGACATGATGGCAGTGCCATGAGCAGAAAGAGAAGTTAAAAAGCAGATTTAGAGAAGATAATAATGCCTCAGTTTTATATTTGAAAGTTACAGATAACATTTCCCAATTTTTCTCCTTATTTTGTAATAAATGGAAGACTGTATTGATCTCATTTATCTTGATCTAAGCAACCCAATAAAGATTATAGATTGAATCTGGTGTACCCTGTAGACAATTAGCTATTGTTAGCATTTTTTCCATGGCATGATGGAGGCTCCAAAAGCCAAATATGTTACTCTTGCTCTCTGATTTTATTTAGCTTTTCTGGAAAGAGTAAGTCTGTTCTTGTCTGCAGACCTTTTAAATTATGTACTTGTCTTTTTTTGGTGACTGCTATTTTGAGAGAAATATATCAGGGCTCTGCTCCCTATCCTTAACTCAGTAGAAAGATTACAGATACTGATGATTAAAGAAAAAAAAAGTGAAGAAAGTGAGAATCCTTGAACTTAATGCTAATATAGGTAGTAAAAAAAGATGGTGGCCCCAAATGGAAGGGAATTTTAGTCCTGACTCTTCAATCAACTAGTTATATTAGTGTGAAAATTAGCTGAAGTAAGCCATGTCATCTCTCTTGGTCTCTGGAGAAACCAAGGGGGAAGATAAGTATTTATTTATTAAGTACCTATTATGTGCCAGATACTGTGCTTAAGTATTTTACACATATTATTTCATGTGATTCTCAGAACAGCCTTAGCAGTTGCTGTTATTATTCCCATTTTATAGTTGAGGGAATAGAAATAAATATAGATTCAATGACTTGAGGATCACACTGCTAGTTGTCTGAAAATAGATTGGAATTCAGACCTTCCTAACTCCAAGCCCAGCATTCTATCTATTTTACCACCTACTTTTACTCATATATCAAATGAAAAAGTTGAATATCCAAAATCACTTTAGATTCTAAAATTCAAAATTTCCCTAAATGGATCTTAGAAAGCTTTGTGGAAGTGGGCACAAAAAGTAGGAAATTCAAATATATTATTATTACTATTAAGACAACTAATCATACCTATAACCCATTCTTTGTTTGTTTTAGCAAAATCCATAGGAAGGAGGAAAGTCAGTCCTAGAAGTTCGTAGATCTTCAAATGAGAATTGTACTGTTTGGAAAGCCTTTATCCAATTCCTTATTCATAATGAGGAAACTCATCTCATTAAACCAGAAAGTGTGGGCTCAGTGATTAATTCAGATATTGTTGTGATTCTGAGGACCACTCCAATTAGACAGAGAATTGCATCAACAAATTTGATCATAGCGTGATGGTTTTTTTGCCCTCAAGATTTTCAATATCTTCCCTGGAGGGAAGAATATACAAAGCAATGAAATCACAAAATGGTTTATCTGTATCAATGGTTCTCAAAATGTGCTCCAGAGAATCCTTGAGGTGAATCTTTGAAACCCTTTCCGAGGATCTAAAAATTCAAAATTAGCTTTTCTTTTCTTCTTTCTTTTTGCAATTCTTCTAACATTTCCACATTTATCATGCTGCACAAGAAAAATCAGATCAAAAGGGGAAAATGACAAAGAAAGAGTAAGCAAGCAAACAACAACAAAAATGGTGAAATACTATGTTATGATCCACACTCAGTCCTAATAGTTTTTCTCTGGATACAATTGGCTCTCTCCGTGACAAGATTAGTGAAATTGCCCTGAATCACCTCATTGTAGAAAACAGTCAAATCCATCACAGTTGATGATCACATAATCTTGTTTCTGTGTATAATATTCTCTTGGTTCTACTCACTTTATTTGCATCAGTTCATGTAAGTCTCTCCAGGGCTTTCAGAATTCAACCTGCTAATCAGTGCTTTTATTTCTTATATGGCAAATATTTATAAATATAATCCATATAAATAAAAAGTCTTTGAACAGATCCTTAATAAAGATATTTAGAACAAAAGTTTGAGAAGCACTGATATATCAGAGCTGGATTTTTAAAAAATATTATATTATATATATTATATATTATAATTGCTAAATAATATATGTATATATACATATATACATATACATATACATATATATATATATATATATATATATATATATATATATATATATATATATATATATATATTATATGTCATCTGCTCCTATCACAAATCTAACACATATCACCCAGGTATTAGACTCTGCTCTGTGACTGATTGAGTTCAATCTTGGGAATCTTTCTTGTAATACATTACCTATGACCTAGAATTTCCCTTAGAATGTCATCATTTTATCTGAGTCTTTCTCTTTGGGCCTCCCTAGACCCCTGGAAGTACCATCACAAGTACATTAAATAAAGAAACAAGATTCATTCAAGAACATTAAAGCAAAGCAGATCTACCTCTCATTCAGTTTAGCTCCATCCTCATAGATGCTCAGCCACCATCGCTATAAATTCTCAGCACTTAGTAGTGAAGTCTGTGAGTTGAGAGTGTAATTCTGGCTGTGTAGCAAGCATAGGTAGACCATTTGGAAGATTTAATACTGTGCTTCTTGACCCGATCCGTGGATAGATTTTGGGTGTCTATGAATGTAGATGGAAAAAACACATCTTTATTTTCAGTAACCTTTGGTGTCCATTACAATTATATATATATATAATTGTAATGGACACCAAAGGTTACTGAATATATATATATATACACACACACACACATATATATACACATATGTATATGTATGTATATATATACATATATACATATATGTATGTATATATACATATATATATAATTTTATTCACATAAAAATATAATTCCTAAGAAGGAATCCATAAGATTCACTAGACTGCTCAAAAGGGCATATGACATAAAAAATGTCTATGATGTAAAAAAAGGTTAACAATCTCTACCCAGTAGGTCATTGGTCATTGGTCTCTAGGGAGACCAATGGTCTCCTTGCTGAAATTCTTGAAACTACTCCTACTTCCTCACTTTCATATTCTACATAGAGAAATCTGTCCTAAATTCTCAGAGCACTCATTTTGACCAAGGAGTTTTTCTCAGTGTTTGCCTGGTACCTAATGTTTTCTAAGCAAGTACTGGTCCTTCATGGTCACTAATCCAGAACATCCCCTCTGGGTTTTCTGTACATGCAACTCTAGTCTCGTATCTTCCACAGGGGGAGACAAATGAGGCAAAATAGGCTGTCCAGGTACTTTCAGAGCAGGACAGCTCAAATACTTTGAGCACATTACTGCTAAACAACTCTAAAGAACTTTAGATTGGGAGGCCAGAAATCATGTTTGCAGTCCTAGTTCAACAACCATATATTTATATGGCTTTGAAGAATTAATTGAACTTCTCTGGGTTTCATTTTCCTAAGCTACAAATTGAGAGGGTTGTAGTTAATGAACTCCAAGGTCCATTCCATCTCCCAAATCTCATGATTCTAAGACTTAAAACTGCCACGCTTGGTCAGGGCAGTAATCCATCCAATCCAGTGTCTGCCTGGTGTTAGCTTTAAGGGATATTTTACCTTCTACAACTTGAACCTCATGCCCTTGTCATCCCTTAATTGACTATTTTGGATTTATCATCCATGAATTTATCCAAACTCTTGCAAGATTTATTTACATTTTTAGTTCTTAGGGGTAATGAGTTCCATGAGTCTAATTTTTGCTTATAAAACATTATTTCCTTTTTTCCTCCTTTTTTCTTTCCTTAATCTTAATGTATGTTTGCGAACAACCAGACAAAAGTAAAAGAAGAAAATTATGGAAGCTAATTTTAATTCTGTAGAGACTGAGAGAAAGAAGGTAACTTATGTTGGAAGGGATTTTTTAAGATTTGTATCAATCAGTCAATAAACATTAAGTGCCTACTATATGCCAGGTACTCTGCTAAGTATCACCAGAGGGAAAAGTAAAATTCTAGGTGAAGATTATCGTTTCCACAAGATATAACTTCTCTCTCTCTCTCTCTCTCTCTCTCTCTCTCTCTCTCTCTCTCTCTCTCTCTCTCTCTCTCTCTCTCTCTCTCTCTTTTTGTTTTTGTTTTGAGGCTGGGGTTAAGTGACTTGCCCAGGGTCACACAGCTAGGAAGTGTTAAGTGTCTGAGTTCAGATTTGAACTTGGGTCCTCCTGAATTCAGGGCTGGTGCTCTGTCCACTGTGCCACCTAGCTGCCCTCCATCAGATATAACTTGAAGCATTACAGAATTCTCCCTTAGCTAGAGGCTGATCACCCTATTAATGGTTCCATTTAAAATTTTGAATCATTTTATTATATTTTGACCATTGAAATGCTTTTCCAGCTTTATTCAAGTAAGTACTTATTCTGGATCAGCCACTGTACTGGGCTGTGGAAATTTATTAGAAAATCATGGGATATGGAGATATATGTAAAATGATTGCACATGTTTAACTTATATCAGATTGCTTACTGTCTTCAGGTAAGGGTGGAGGAAAGGGAGAGAGAGAAAAATTTGAAACATGAAGTCTTTTTTCTTTGTTGTTTATTTATAGCTTTTTATTTCCAAAATAGATACATGGATAATTTTTGACATTCACCCCTATAAAACCCCCCTGTGTTCTAATTTTTTTCCTCCCTTCCCTTCCCCCTCCCCCAGTCAGCAAGTGATCCAGTATATGTTAAGCATGTGCAATTCTTCCATACATATCATTACAAATATCATGCTGCACAAGAAAAATCAGATCAAAAAGGGAAAAATGAGAAAAAATGCAAGCAAATAACAACAAAAAGAGTGAAAATACTAGGTTGCAGTCCACATACAGTTCCCCCAGCCCTCTCTGGGTACAGATGGCTTTCTTCATCACAAAACCATTGAAACTGCTCTGAATCACCTCATTGTTGACACATCCATCAGAACTGATCATCGCATAATCTTGTTGTTGCCTGTGTATGATGATCTCCTGGTCCTGCTCATTTCACTCAGCATCAGTTGATGTAAGTCTCTACAAGCCTCTCTGTATTCCTCCTGCTGGTCATTTCTTACAGAGCAATAATATACCATAGCATTCATATGCCATAACTTATTCAGCCATTCTCCAATTGATGGGCATCCACTCAGTTTCCAATTTCTTGTCACTACAAAGAAGGCTGCCACAAACATTTTTGCACATGTGGGTCCCTTTCTTTCCTTTATTTATTCTTTCTCTCTCTTTCTTTCTCTCTCTCTCTTTCTCTCTCTCTCTCTTTCTTTCTTTCTTTCTTTCTTTCTTTCTTTCTTTCTTTCTTTCTTTCTTTCTTTCTTTCTTTCTTTCTTTCTTTCTTTCTTTCTTTCTTTCTTTCTTTCTTTCTTTCTTTCTTTCTTTCTTTCTTTCTTTCTTTCTTTCTTTCTTTCTTTCTTTCTTTCTTTCTTTCTTTCTTTCTTTCTTTCACAGGCCCAGTAGAAACACTGCTGGATCAAAAGGTATATACCATTTGGTAGCCCTTTCAGCATAATTCCAAATGGAACATAAAGTCTTAACAAAAATGAATATTAAAAACTATCTTTACCTGTCTTTGGAAAAATAAAATATTATCAAGAAAAAAATAAATAAAATAAAAACTATGTACAGAAAGTCATGGGAGATGGTATTTGTTTTACTGAAATTTATTTTATAACCAACATTGATAGAACACATTTGCAATGCAAGAGATAATGATATTTTTTCCTAATTTCTGGTTGTAGGCTTCCTGTTGTAACATCTTCCTCCTAAGGGAAAAAATAATAAGCAGAGAACATTTTTAGCTTTTTCATTAACTCCCCCTTAGCCTAGCTAGCCATCTATCATGCTATGTTTATTTTTTAGAAAGTGATTGAACTGCATTTCTTATTGCACTTATTCCATTTTTAATAACTGTCTTATGCTTCTTTCACTAGATTGTTGATGCATATGCTAGGGATAGATCCTTAACTTATGATTTCATTGCTGTATGGAACTCCCATGTGGGTAAACGTCCTCTGTCAATTCAGGACAACACTGTCTCCGCAGTTTACAGGGTAGGTTTTATCTAGAGCATTGAAAGGATGAGTGACTTACTTGTCCAAGAGACTATGTCCAGTACAGTTCAGAGATAAAGCTTCAAGCCCTGGTTTTTTTTTTTGAGTATTTCATATATTAAAAAAATAGTTGATATACATTTTGTACTGCTCACTGCTTAAGTTACTACCTCTGCCTCCTTTCTTGGGACTCTCTAATGACCCACCACTTCCCTGAAAGTTGTCATATTTCTAGAATTCTATCACAGTAATTTTATAATATCAAAACCATTTTGAACATATAGCAATAACATTTCCATCCATGTCATTCAATAAGCAAGCATTTATTAAGAACAATGGCCTACAATGTGACAGGTACTGTACTAGGTGCTGGAGATATAAAGAAAATAATAAAATATCCCCACTCTCTAAAAGTTTAAAAAAAGAAGTGAGGAATATTGTTTCATCATGCTGGGCATAAGAATGACATGGTTTTATAGAGCTAACTTGGGCTCTTTAGTTAAGGCATGAATTACCTATTCTGATTTTTTCCTTCCTTAAAATTATATTGAGTTTTGAAGACTTTTATGCATTGTACTTACATTTAATGCAAATAGCCTTAGAGGTAGTTATCTTCATCATAGTTATTACATCTAAAAGAGGTCATAGTCTCAGCATATTTCAGTATTTTATTAAGGAGCATTCAATTTCATTTCAGACCCCCCCTTTCTTTAGGACAAGATTTGCTTTAGAAATATCCTTATGTAAGATATTCCATGTATTATTTTGAACATTTTGAAGACATTCCCATAGGATCTCCAATTTAATGTTATTCATCTTCAAATAAAAGTTACTTGATTACCCAGAATACTGAATCCTGGGTATGTGAGATGCATCCACTAATCATGCTCTTGGATTATGAGAATATATTTATTATTATGCTTGAAAATTTTACAATTTCATAATAAGTAATCATAATTTCAATTTGGAGAATATTTGTAATTTTAAATGGACGGAGTCTCCTGTAAAAGTTGGATTTTTTTCCCTTAAAATATATAAATTGAAATTCTCTTGGGTTGCTTTTCAGTACACCATGTTGACTAAAAATTTAATCTAGGAATAATTGATATTGTATTATAAAGTTGGCATTTATAATTTCCCTCTTTTTATCTGGCAAATATTTATAACAATGCATGCCAAAAAAAGGAAAGTTCTCTACACAAACGATGACTATGACAGTGTTGATGTTCATGGTAGAGGATAAAACAAGACTTGATATGTACCTCCATTAAGGCATCCATTTTCCATAGTTCCTTGTCAGCCTCACACGGAGACCCCACATGAGCCATGTTGCCTGGGGATACATAATTCAGCAGCAGCAATAGTAAATGGAGAAAAAGCATTTAGTAACATAGATATCATCTCAATCAAGAAGCCAAAAATGACCTTTGCTTTTATTTTTTTTTTTTTTTGCTTTTTATTTTTTTAGCCTGGCAGAAAACAATTATAGGAAACCTAGACTGGAAGGCAGCTTAGCCTCAAACTGTTCCAGAAAGTGGACCTGATCAGGGGAGATCAATTTATTAAATTCAGATCTGATTTATATTGAAACAATGTACTTTTTAAATAGAATTGTTTGGTAGGAAAGGGAATTTTATCTTCTAAAACTGTATATCTTGAGTAATGCATAGAAAGAAGAATCTTGTTTTGGTTAACCAGTTGCCTATAATTGCTAATCCAGCATTTATATTTTTCTCTTTTTCTTTCCGAAGAAATAAACACAAATGTTTTTGTGTTCTAGGCAGAAATGCAACTAGCTATTTTTGCCTTTAGTTTTTATACAAATAGTACAAACAATAAGGGGCAAGGAGCACAACAAAATGTTTTAAAAGAGGTCAAGGGATGGGATTGCTTGAGGTACTAGGTAGTTTCAGGATGGGAAGGAGTTTTCTCTGGAGTCAGTGGGGTTTTCAAAGAAAAAAACCATTTACTTGGTACTTCCTTTTAAAAATTAATTATTTGTCAATCAACAAGCATTTATTAAGCAAGCTATTCATTAACCAGAGTATGAGCTAGACATGATATTAGGTGGTGGAGATACAGAAACAAAAAGTATTAATTTCGTGATATATTCTGTTGTTTCTAAACTAATGCTTTAAATTCAACAATCTAGAGGAAGACTCCAGTAAGTGTCCTTACCCTTGGCACAGCTCTAGGAAAACATTCATTATATCCCATTGATCCATTGGTTTTTAAAAATTGCTATATTTCTATAGCACAAAGTATTTTGCTCACAAATATGAACAATAAGTAATATAAGTAGAATTATTTTCATTTTACAGAAAAAGAAACTGAGGCTCAGAGACCTTAGGTAGTTCATCCATCCCATCAACTAGTAAAGTTTAGGGCCAAAATTAGACCCTGGATCTCCCTCTTCCTAGCTTAATGCATTCTACAAAATTGGGTTCCATCTCCTTGCAACCCTGAAGCCAATGTCTCTGTTGATGAAACATAAACATATTCATTACTGAAGCAGATCCAAGGTTGAATCTGCTAAATTAAATTATCACCCATTAAAATTTGTTAAGTTATGCAAAAAGGGTCACAGCTTTTTGCATTAGTATTCAGCCTATACATACTTAGGAAATGAATATATTAGTACATAATCCAAAAACAATTAGTGAATGCTAGAATACATTTAGGTAATCTGTCTACTGCAAAATAATAAATAGCAGAAAGCAGAATTAAACTATCCTGAGCACTTTTTAAATATTTATGGCATTTTGCAATCCCAGTGGTTTGGACCAAATGATGATAAACAACATAATATGTCTTTACCTGTTTTATAAGCATCTTTAATTTTCCTAAATTGCTTGAAAGGGATTCACTGTGGTTGCTAAAGACCTTTTTCCCCTTAAAAGTCTAATTGATTAAAAAAATCCTGTTCTCTAAAGCTGATGCCAGAGCTGGGGAGGCCTCAGCTCTATTGATAATATTGTTCTCATTACCCTCCACCATTTTGGATGTATATGGAGATTTATCCACCTGCAGCCTAATCTAATCACCTTTCACTTCAGTGACTTCAGGGAAAATTTTGCAAGTGACAAAGCAGGAATTTGGGGCACTAAATCCCCATTGCTTTTAATGGATGATGTTTGCTTGAGTTGCTGCATAATGCTCAGAATTCATGTGACTAAAATGTCATCTTGTTCTATTGGAACGGAAAAGCAAACTGCAATGCTTTTTCATTTACTTTGAATTATATTTTCATATCTCATTAAAAATGATCTTTATCTTCAATATTTTCCTTGATTTATCCTTCTGAAAACATTTTACCCCTTTGAAAACATGGAGGAGACATATTAAAAAATCACTGACCACAACTGTGGCTTGTTGTTAGTTTTAATCTCATTTTTTGTTCTGTCACTATCTTTATAGATTCAGAGAACTGGAAAGTGTCTTGCAGACTATTTAATCCAACCCACAAGTTGTCATCTAGCCTCTACTTGAAGACCTCCAAAGAGGGAAAACCTATCATCTTTATCTAAGTCCCATTCTACTTTAAAATATCCTTAAATTTTTTTTCAGAAATATTTCCTCAATATTCCTCTCCATATTTTATTCATTCACTGTTCCCTATTTCAGCACTGAAGAGCCAAGAAGCTCACATTCAATATCTTTTTCATGTGACAGCCCTTCATATATTTGAAGATCAGTGCCTTGGTACTTTAAAGTCTTCTCCCCTTCATGTTAAACACCCATAGTTCCTTCAGCTAATCCATGTTCCATCTTAGTATTCTTTATAAAATGATTGTTTGTCTATGTCTTTCTTAAAATGTTGTGGCCAGAAGTGAACACGGTAGTACTCCAGATATATACTGGCAGGTCAGAATATCTGAGAACTATTATCTCCATCACTCTACATACTCGGCATCTCAGTGTTTCCTAAGATGGCATTTTTGTCTTTCCTTTACACTGTTGACTCATTTGAAAGCACTGAAAGTCCATGATCTATTGAATTATTAAACTGAAGTTTAGCCATGTTTCCTCTCATCATATTGTATTTATGAAGTTGATTTTTTTAACTGAATTGTAGAACTCTACATTTGCCCTATCAAATTTCCTCTTATTTGTTTTAGCTCATCATTTTAGTTTCTCAATCTTTTCTCATCTGGACTCTCTCATCTGGTGTGATAACTATTCCTTCAAGCTTTTAGAGGGAGCTAAGTGGCACAGTGAAGATAGTGCTGGACTTAGAATAAAGAAAACTCATATTTAAATCCTCCCTCAGAGGCTTACTTAGTCCACTCTAAATGGAAGCATTAATATCACCTATTTCCAGGTGTTATTGTGAGGGGATAACATAGTAAAGCATTTTGCAAACCCTAAAGAATTATATCAGTCCTAGCTATTATTTCTATAATTGTTAGTTGTTATTTGTGGCATTTAAAATTTTATCAATAGGTCACTTATCTTTTTACCCAAGTCATTGATAAAAATGTTGGATAGCATAGGGTCCAAGACAGTGCCTTTGGATATTCCATTAGAGACTTTATTTCAAGTTGGCATGGACCTATTAAGGATTGCCCTTGGGTCTATTCATCAGTCAATTTCAAATCCATTAATCAATATTGTCAGTTGTATTGGGTAGGTCAGGGCTCAAGCCTATAGTTCCTAAGGCTGGGGGGACACTAAGGCTGCTGGATCACTTGAACTTGAGTGTTTTAAGTTTCAAGTGAGCTAAACCAATTGAGTGTTTGCACTAAGTTTGATACCAGTATGGTAAATTCTTGGAAAGAGAAGGTTTCTAAACTGTCATACAAGCTGAAGATCAACCCAAGTCTTAGGTACTTAGGTACTAAGTCTTACTACTTAGTCTTAGGTACTAGTCATCAGGATGGGGCCTGTTAGTGACAGCTGCTCTCATAGGAATATTTTTTCCTAAATCTTTGTAATTTTATTTTTGAGCATTTACTGTTCGTCTTGGACTGTCTTCCCTCTCAAAATAGTAGAAGATAGGGTCCCATCCAGTTTTCTCTGAACTCTTTGATACATGCTCTCCCAAAATACATGGTAAAGTAGAGTTCCCCCCTCTTTATTAATCATAACCTCTGTGATGGGGTTGCCAAGAGAAAAAAGTTTGTATTGTTCCTTTTTCCCTGCCTTTCCCATAAGGTCTGGGTTATTTCATTTACATTAGGTAAATAGTAAAGCTGCATAGTGGGAACAAGGGGAGAAGGAGAAGATACATTGGACTGGGAATCATTAAACATATGTGGCCTTGAGAAACTCATTGAACCTGTATGAACTTCAGTTTTCACATCTGTAAAATGGAAATGAAAATCCTTGTAGTATTTATTCTCTAATATTGTTATGAAACTTAAATAACATAAGGAGTTCTGTAGCCATGTGAGTTGCCAACATTAGGTTCCTACTATTGAATAGGGAGGACTCTCCACCATCTCTGTTTGTTGTAACTCTACTGCTTCCTTTCTCAAAGATAAAATCTGGAGCAACTTTATAACCTGCTGATGCTATGCTACTGCCAACTTCCTTTAGGACCAAAGGGAAACTTAATACTTGTATGTATATAAGGTACAGCTAACTACTCAGTTTTCTGAACTTCTATAGCATTTCCCCATATTTAATCCATTATGTTAAATTATTTTTAAATCATTTAAAAATTTGGACTTTCTAATCAGAATCTAGCTGGAATTTCTTGGGACAAAGAAAAATAACAATTGGTGCAGAGAGAACATTATACATGGTGGTAAAGTGGAGGGAACAGTAAAAAACCCCAGTAAAATGAAAGGATTCATAATGGACAGTTTATAAAGATTCTTACTACTAAATTGTGGTCTTTTACTGGCTGTAGATTATCTACCTACTCTTTTTACATCCTTCCTTGCCTGAAATGCTTTTTGTTAATATGGACCTTCACATGAATTCAGTTCTGTTTCCTTTCTTATTAAATTGGCTGATCCTCTTCAAAACCTTTTAGGAATTAGACTTGATATGGCATTTAAGAGTCTGGGACTAATGTAGACTTCTGTGCAGAAATGTCTCTGCTCTTCCTGCTCAGTCATTTCCCCCCAGAAAATCTTTTCTTGTCCTCTTCATTAACTCCCTCCCCCCAAAATACCTCCAAAGAGCAACTTTTTCCCCTTCTCTAGACCCCAAATCTATCCCCCTATTCCTTGAGATTATGGATCTGAGATTGAAAGGGAGCTCAGAAGCCATCTCTAGAAATCAATCTATCCTAGCTTCATCAAATGCCGCTGATTCCTTGTTACAAATGGTTCCCTGAATCATGTCCTAAAAGCTAGATCCTTTGATTGAGACAGTCTTTACCTTCTCTTTCTGTACCACATGAGACCTTGACTGATCGGACTTTGGGGGCCTGGGGGCCCATATCTTGACTGCATAGTTTCTCATCCTTGACTCATTTGTTTTCTATTAGTAATCTACATATCTAGAATGGGTCTGCCCCTATCTCCTAAGTGTGGTCCAAACCAAGCTCATAAAAATAGTTGGCCAATAGACATTAAATGCCTTTCTTCTATATTTAGCCATGAACCCATTTTCACTGTCCAATCTCATTCATGAGCTATTAACTCTGCTTGGGACTGTTTTCAGGAATAAAACCTGTGATTTTGATAGAAAACTCCCTCTAAAAATTCAGTTAAGCAACTTATTTACTGTTTATCGACAACACCACTGAGTCAGGGATTTTGAACCAATGGTTCCTGTATTTAAAACTGGCTCCATGCACTATACAACACTGTCTCTTGTGGATTTTGTTATTACATGATTTTTTTTGATGATCTTTAATCAAAATTACAACTGGACATAGTTACACGTGATTTTCAACTTATTATAGCACAAGATCTAGCACAAGATAGGTAGTTAATAAAGGTTTATTGAGTGAGCGAGTAAGTTTCAGCCCTGAATGATTAGGTAAGACCGCGTTTACCAATTTTCATCTCTTCGTGTTGGCTTCTATCAAAAACCTGCATTCATTGAATTTTCTGAGATAATAGATCATGTAAACAAGCTAACAGTAGGTGATAGGAATGTGTTATCAAGGAAGCTGCTGTCTGGTTTATCTGTTCTTTCTCAAACATGTAAGTAAATAAGAGCCTTACTGCAAATAAACTCCATTTTTTGTTTTTTGTTTGGTTTTTTTATTAAAACATTTTATTTTCAAAATGTATACATGGATAATTTTTGATATTCACCCCTGTGCTCTAATTTTTTCCCTGTCTTCCCTCCACTCTCTCTCCTATCGGCAAGTGATCCAATATATGTTAAACATGTCCAATTTCTCTATACACATTTCCACAAATATCTGATTAAAAAGGAAAAAAAAATCAGAAAGATAACAAAACACAAGCAACAACAACAAAAATAGTAAAAATACTATGATGTGGTCCACATTCAGTTCCCATTGTCCTCTTGCTGAATACAGATGGCTTTCTTTATCACAAGACCATTGGAACTGTAAACTCAATTTTCTAAACCAACATTCAGTCTATATATTTTCATGAGCAAAATTATTTTTTAAGGTAACAAGGCATTTGTCTCCCAAGTCATCAGTCTGCTGTCTTGGGAAAAATAAAATTCAGCTACCATCATGCATGATTTCTTGCTTTTCCAGTTGCCTCTTTAATTATCCTATCAGAGTCATTGACATAAATATACAGCAGTCATAGTCATGGTTCTACAGATTTGTCCCTCATTACAGACTCCCTGTTTGTTTCTAGTAGTTGGAATGTTACTTATACCATCCTTTGGAATGACAGAGGGCCCTACGCCTGTTGCTATCCCCAGGACTCTTATATTCTTAAGCCTTTTCTTGTATTTATTAATTTTATCATTCAAACCTTGGTCTGCTGTCTGGAAATTTAACTTAAAATGGAATAATATTTGTATGGTCACCTTTGAGACCTTCTGGCCAGTCTACCTGGACCATTCTGCTGTTGTATACTTATTTAAATTACAAGAGTAGCAGGAAACATTTCTGCTTTCTGAAACCAAGGGATCTCAACATTTCTAGGGGCCTATCTTTTGTTGTATACTTACTAAGCCTTAGAAATTAAAATGTCATAATCTTGAATTGTCAACAAATCAATAAACATTTATTACATGTCTCTTGTGTGTCAGATAAAATGATAGGTGCTAAGGATACACATATAAATGAAACACTCTCAGCTGAATAAGCTTACATTTTATCAGAAAAGACTTCACATATACAGTTAAAAGATATGCAATACAGATACAAAATAGATAAAAAGTAATTTGGTGAGGAAGGCACTAGCATCTGGGGGATGAAACAGACTTCATTTAGAAAGAGGCATTTGAATTGAAACTAGATACTCTTAGTTGGAATAAAAGGGGGACCAACCTCACAAAGAAAAGAAAATATGGAGAAAAAATTGAAATAAAGAACATTTTTCTTATTTAAAAAATTAAAAAAAAAAAAAACTCCAAGAAGAATGAAGATGTTGGGAGGGCCTTATGCAACCGGCACTGTATAATTTGGCTTATCCTTAATTTTCATTAGTCTGCAGGAATTTTGAGCAAACTAAAGGATTTATCTTTCACACAACCTTCAAGACTGTCTTGTGGGCTTTAGTTGGGGCTAGAGCCTTTAGAATACATTGGAGATGTGGGCTTCATATAAGGTAGACCCCTTAATCCTCAAGATAGCCTAGGGATCTACCTCTCCTTTCTGTGGTTTCTGAAATTGACCCATACTTTACAAGTTGGAAAGATAATTTATTCTTAATAAATGAATCCATCAGCAAGCATTTATTAAACACCTACTATATGCCAGGTATTGTACTAGGTAAGGGGAATTCAAATACAAAGATGAGACAATTATGACCCTTACCAATTTTTTTCCTGTGATTAGATTTGAGATGACAAGGTAAAATCTGTTATTGTTCACTCTCTGCTGATTGCAATAAGACACGTTTTCAAGGTTGATCCTGGAGTACCCAATGGTTGCCATTGATCAAGAAAAGGAATATATGTTTGTATGTACATACATATACATATCTCTGTGTATAAATTATTGCCTTTTCTTTTGTTTCCAGGTTTTTTAGTGTGACTTTTTCCTATCCATATTTCGGTAGCACATTTGACCACAAGGGGCCACTACTGTCACTACCCTGATTTTATTCTAAATAAGAATTTTGCTTGTTCATCATAATGGTTGTGTTACTATACTGAACACCCGGTGGCGCTCCAATGAAATAAGTCTCCAGAGTTTTCAAAGCATGAAGACTTCTGTCCTGTAACTCAGCGCCTTTCTAGGGAGCAATTGGTTATTTCATTCAGGAGTGTAAGTATTGTGGATTGATGCAATCTGAGTGTTGGACAAAATCTCATCCACTAGGGAAGTTGCCCTGCTACCTGGGTTTGCTGTATTTCAATGAACCTTAATCAAAGGAATATGGAGAAATGGAGTAAACCACATAGCTTACTGAGTGATCCAAGGAGGAATAAAGAAATAAAATAAAATATTAGGTAGTCTTAAGTCATTCTCTAAGTTTGGCTTCCAGGAAGTTTCATTTGAAATGCCTCCCATCAGCTATTTCCTTGCACACAAATATTCATAAATGCCTTTTTTTACTGTCTGAAAATCCCATAAGAAATCCTTGAGAGCTTTTTTTTTTTTTTTTTTTCTTTCAGGAAGGACAAAATCTAATCCATTGAGGGAATTAAAGATCGAAGATGCCTTGTTTGTCTTGTATTCCTCCTCGAAAACAATTACTGGTGGTCTAGATTTGGAGCACATCTACTCTGGCCATTTGTCCACAATCATACTGCTCTGCTCTGTTCTCACCTCCATTGACCATTTTGGCTTATCACAGGTTAATGGCTACAGGACCAGAGCCGGCTTTTCCCCCCATCACTAACTTGCCTCTTCCCTTTATCTCTTCTCCATCTCTCACGGTTTATCTCCCTAATCTGGAAAAACTATTCATTTTCTGCTTTTAAATCATTCCACTTTGTGACCTTTTGTCTTATCTGATGTCTCATTCCCCATTCCCTGTTGTCATCATACTCCTGGCTGGCAGTGACCCAGATAAAGGCAAAGTGAGAGAATGTAATACAAAGAGTTTTCTACAGAGTTGTACATTCTGTACACTCAAATGGCCTGTCCTTCAAGCAATTTAAAATCCAAATGCCCATGTGCATGTGATTATTTGTGGAATATCAGGGTCACAGAATAAATAGCTTTTCATTAGAATCACGTCACATATGTGTGTGAAGATTTCCTGGCCATTGAAAATATAATTACATGCACTTCAGATTTAACTATGTGTTTCATAGTGTTGGTGCCCACAGTGCCAAGGATTCATAAGGAATTAGTAACTATCCTGTTACATCTGCCCATTCTTTTAAAAGAATGAAAGTTGACATCATGGTGACCTAATCAGTATTCTCTAATTATATCAGTAGCAGTGAGTTTAAAACCTCACTCATTTCTAGCAGTCATTTTTTTGTACAGGGATAAAAAATGGAGAGAATTCACTTATGTGTATGAGCAATGCCCAGTATGGAAACCCCCTTTCCACTGTATATTGGAAATTTATCTATTGCTTATTGTCTTAGTGATCTCCCTGGGATCACAGAGATGTCATGGGTCGCCTTATATCCTTTACATCTATATCTACCATACCAACCCTAAGTTCCTGCTCTCTCTTAACATTGTACACCCAAATATAAATCTCCCTATGTGAAAGTAAAGTAGTATTTTTTTTTCATAAATGTGTCTTTTTGGACAATTTATGCCCCATATTAATTAAAAGTGCTTCATTGTTATCTGAATTTACTGTGTATAGTAGCAGCTTATTGTTTTTTAGCTTTAAAAAAAGGCTTTTTTTAAGATGAAAGATGATTGTTTTCATTGCATTGGGGAACATGTTGGAGGAGAAATCACAAACATTTAATAGTCATCAAATATCAGCCTACACGGTCCACTCTTGCTGTTAGAGTCAGGCCGAAGCAAGCCCGGTCACCCAGCCCTGTGGCCTTTGGAGTGTCCAAGTCTTAATTCATATTCAGCTTGCTCACTAGAGTGCAGCAGAGAGAGAAATTCTACATGTTCCCTGTGGTTAGCATAATTGCAACAGAAAGTCAGATTACTAGTTTGAACTCTTATGGGAATAAAGAACTTTTTGTCTTTTTTTTTTTTTTTTTTGGAGGCAAGACATATACCAGTAAGATGAAGGTCAGTCTAATATGTATTCATTATCCCAAGCTACAAAATTTGTTATAATAAAAAGTCCTATTATAGGCTGGAACATTATATATGGTTGTTAATATAGTTTCTTTAAAACATGTAGATGAAACTCATTAGAAAATTTTAGGTATCTAGAATTTTCACATCTTAAGAGCCTGCATAATATGATCTCTTGTATCTTTCTAAGGAACCTATAAATCAGTAACTTATGAAAAATGTCATACCTGGAGTAGAATTTATTATGTTAAGAAAGCAAGGGTAGTAATCATGAACTTAGAACACAGTTAAAGCTGAAATAGATTTAATCAAAAGAGAAAATAGGGAAATTATGCTATATGTCAGCCATATTAATCAATATTATTTTAGATTATTTAAAATAACTAGACAATATAAGGTTGGAATATTGCTATGGCATAGGAAATGATGAGCTGGTAGACCTGGAAAACTATGGAAAGACTTGGACTTATGAATGTCATTTATCTTCAGAGAAACAGAGGACAAAAAAAAGCATAGTATGGTTTCACATAGATTTATATGTTCATATATATGTTTCATTATAGCTATGTATGTGTATGCACATCTGTTTCTGTATATGCGTATTTTTGTGTATGTATGTGCACATATATGTGTATATATAATATGTGTATGCATGTGTCTATATGTAAATGCACATATATGCATATATCTCAGGTCTTAATTGTAGTCTTCTGGGGCAAAGGCAGAGGAAGGTAGAAAAAAGAACAAAGTAAAAAGTATACAGCAGAGAACAAAAGAAAACATACAAGGAAGCAAAGGAAAAATGGACTGCTCTGAACATAGGCTTTCTTGAAATGGAAATGTATTGCTTTATAGTTTAAATCCTCTCTTATATTTTGCTGTGCACATGGCAATTTTTTCCTATTTTCTATTTAATTTTAAAATAACTTTTCCTAATATCCATATAAAATCATTTTTAATAGAAAAAGTGATGACTTTTTGGAAGGATGATAAGTCCTCACCCTTTCACCCTTTGTCCCCCAAAATGAATATGATTCTTGTTCCAACTTGTGAAGTTCAAATTTGATTAGTTCTGAGACTGGATTGGAGTTCTAATCCTGGTTTTGAATTATCCTGGATTTTTAGTGGACAATTTAGTGGATCAGCACGTAAGAGACAGGAAAGACGAGTATCTAAGAATGAATTCTGCCTCCAGCCTTCTGTTCTAACATGGACAGGTCATTTAATCTCTCTGATGCCTAAATCCCTTATCCATAAATTTAAAAAAGAGAATACTTTAATTATACTAGTGGTGTTTGCTTCCCAGGTATTGGGAGGATGTAATGGGGCAATGGGTGTCAAGTGTTTTGCAAACCTCAAAATATTTTGTAAATGTAGTTATTTTTCTGGATTCACATAAAACAAGGCCCTGACACCCAGATTTGAGATTCTTCCTAATTTTAACCATCCTATTACAATCTCTCAGGTGGGAGTTGTCAATAAAGAAAGCAAAAAGCTGAAGGAAAAGGAAGCAAATTATGTAAATACAGTATGGGGTTTATTTTTTATCTTGGTTTTTTTTTTTTTTTTTGAAGTTTTGTCTGTGATTAGGGGCTTAGGCCTTGATTAAAAGAAAGAATTGTGAGAGAAAAAAAATAAGATGAATCTCTATTGAAATAACTTTAAAAGTTAAACTTTTCTTTTCAAACTAGGCAAGTTATTTTTTTTCATTTCTCTTTCCTGGGAATCAATATCCACCCTCACTGAAACAAGAGTTTTCGTATTTCTATCACCATAGTGTTGAAATAACCTGTACTGAAAATCATCACATTTCTAGATGATGAAACATATTTCCCGTCTCTTGGTAGAAAGGTGGGGGACTACAGGAGCAAAATATGGCACAAGATGTTAGAAGAGATTAATTTGTAGGATAATGGTTTTGCTGGCTTACATGTGAGAGTTTAATGGTTGAAGAACATATCAGCAAACAACTGTAATGTGAAAAACAAGAGACATTAACATCCCATTAAAAGAAGAAAGCAATTGGTTTATTATAGTACATAATGTTTGATTTTGCATATCTTTTAGATCCCATTGTTTTTAGTATTTTTTTTCTGTAAAAATCTACCCTGTGGGCCTTTTATAGATCCAGGCTGGTTTATCTTATAAAATAACTATAGGTGAAAGAAATTGAAGGGGAAAAAAATCCATGAAACATTGCAGATATTTTAGGCTGTTTCTTTGGAGAACATTGAAAAATGTTGTACCCTCTTTCCAGTCAATATTTATTAACTCTCCTTTTATAAAAATAGGACTCTGCAATTTTTCCTATTTGCAAAAGCAAGAAAAATAGTTTGGGCTGTTTTTATGAGGTCTCACAAAGTTTTTTACCTCTCTTGTGTCTGATGACATAGGGGATGAGAGTAGGAGAAATAACATTGAAAGGACATAGTGATTCATCTTTTTTCTTTGTCTCTCTTACTTTGCTAGACAAAAAAGTTATGTTTATGTATTATCTGATTCATAGGAGACTTCAGGTCTAGGATTAAGAGTCTAGGTATTGAATGAAACCATGTAGAAATCTAGAAATATATGACTTTAGTCCCAGCTCCTCTCAGAAGCCTCAGAAATGATTGGAGCTGGAGAGGAGGATAGTTTCTTATAATACCTTTTACCTTTACTAATATACTCTTCCTTGGGGGCCCATCTTTTGTACCTGAAGGTGATGTCTACTTCTCTAGAATAATACCCGATGTGCCCAGAACACTTTAAGGTTTACAAAGCATGATCTATTGTGGTCTTTGGCTGTATTTCTGATTACATAACAATATGGCATCCCAGAGATTTGGGAATTACAATAGGCCCCACATTTCACATTTACCAGCAGCCCAGCCTTTCTCTAAGGAATTGGAAAGGAAAAAAAAATAAGTAAAATATACAGCAGAATTCACTGAGTTTTTTTTTTATTTCTCTTTTCTCCCAGACCCCTCCCAATTGTTAATTTTCTCTTTTTTTTCCATTTTCTTATCCCCAAATTATGTCTCTTTCATTTTCTTCTTGAGAACCAATTTTTTTCTTTTTTCTTCTACATATGTGTGTGTGTATTCAGTAATAGGAAACCACAGGAAAAGTAAAAATTAAATTTCTAATCATTTTCTTCTTGAGAACCATTTATTTTTCTCTTTTTTCTTCTATATATGTGTGTGTGTGTGTGTGTGTGTATTCAGTAATAGGAAAAGTAAAAAAATTAAATTTCTAATCACATATATTATGTTAGAATGGTTATTTTTGGTATTTCCCAGTCAGAAGACTTGAGAGGGCATCCAGGAGCTCCCCTTTTCTTCTAAGTGTATAAATCTAGGAAGAGTCTCAATATGTGGGAACATAACTATTTGTTTTGCCTTCCTTGGTATTAATATCCAAGGAAAATGTCATGTCATGTGAGAGCAAATACAAAGGGACACACACAGACACACACACACAAACACACAACTCTGACCATGATGATAAAAACAAAACCCAATACAAGCATTTGTACTATAGTGTATATTACCTATCTCTCTGTCACTTCATGGTAATCAAATTAATGTCATTCCAACAAAAAACAAAGAGGAGAGATTTAGTATTGAATAATTAAATATCTGTTCATATTGAAAATCCCAACTTAATGCTATTTGTTATATAAAAATATGCATAGACTTCTCTTATGTTACTTAGGTCATCCATTAATAAGCAGTGCCTTTTGGGGAATTTTTATTTTCATCCAGTTAGCTACAATATCTCTTAAATAGCAGTAATAACACTATCATTTCAGCAAGCAAAGTCTAGTCCTGCCCCAAGGGGACATTTAGAGCTTTGGTGAGTTCTTTAGTACCTCAGGAAAGATGAATATCCTCCATGAGGGTTCAGTATTTGTTTGCCTGGGGACTAGGGGGTCTGCAAATGAACCTTACCCTCTCACAAAAAAATACAGTGAGCCAGCCTTTCAATCAAGAGTTATTAATAACATGCAATAATCATCAACTTTTGATTCCTCCAGGAGAAGAAAATTCGTGGATAGTGTGTATGAAGCAGTCTGCTTATTATATTAAAGATTTCTTAATTGCTATGGGACAGTTTTTGGGAATTGTAATGATTTACAAATTGGGGAACAAAGCATTTATTATTACTAATAGACAAAACCAAAAAAGAGAAAAGCTTCAATTAGTATTTAAAAAAAAAAACAAAGACTTACTACAATGATAAGCTAAAGCATCATCAATAAAACTATTAATAGTGATGAAGACATTTCCTCTGGTTGATTTATGCTTAAGAGAATGCAATATTCCACTGCCATTTCTTTATAAATAAAAGAATAATCAAAGGAAAATACTTCCCCATTTCCCTACTCTACCTAAATGTTTCTATTCATCCACTTTCAGTTTAATGTTTTAAGTTTCATAATCTTCAGGAAGTCTTCCAAAATCAGCAAACTTAGGCACATGTCCTTGGTAAGATATCATTTCAACATAAAAAAAATGAACTTTGACTTAATATTTTATAATTCTATGAAAAATTTCCCCAGAACTGAATGTTATAGTAGAAATGTTAGAGTATAAAATGTTATAATTAGAAAGGAAATTTGATTTGGAATCAGGGAGTGTAGGATCAAATCCCATCCCCAGCACTAAGATTATTAAGCCTTAACAGTTGAAAGGAAACTGAAACGCTCTCTTATTCAGCCCCCTCATTTTATATATGAGAAGACTGGGTCCCAAATACTTGAAGTAATTCAGCCAAGTTGCCTTAGATAAAGTGATGAAGAAGAAATCAGAACCCAGGTTCTCTACTTCAAATGCAGTACTTGTCCTATGATGCTGTGCTGTCCATTGTACTTTACAGCGTTACCAAGTAAATTAACTTTCAGTTAATATTAGGATAAAACAAGTCCATATTCTCCACAGTGTTTGGAATCAGGACCTCATATTCATTGCTTCTTACTCTGTAGCACGAGTAAATCTAAAACCACTTGACCACATTTTCATCTACAGAAGAGAGAAACTAATATTTTCACTGTCTATTTCAAGTACATAGTAATGGTCTACTCTATCCCTCTCCTTTTACAAAAAGAAAAGGTAAAAACATTTATTAAACACCAACTGTGTGCTAAGCACTTTACAATATTATCTCATTCCAAGCTCTTAAATCTGTATGGATGCATGTGGGAGAATTGAGATGGGGCCATCAGGGAAGAAGATTTTTTAAGATTTTAAGATTTCTGGCTTCTTCCTGATGTTCCTTCATGGGAAACACTGCTGCTAACTGGCCGGAGCTATCCAAGGGAAGTTTGTGATTCTGCTTTGGCGAAGTTGCATCGACCAGTAGAAAGCCCTCTGTTTTAGTACAAATTTCAATATAAATGTAAGCATTTCATTTGTGGCAGCCCTTTTTATAATGGCAGGAAACTGGAAACCGAGTGTATGCTCATCAGTTGGAGAATGGCTGAATAAGTTATGTTATATGAATGTTATGGAATATTATTGTTCTGTAAGAAATGACCAGCAAAATGATTTCAGAGAGGCCTGGAGAGACTTACATAAACTGATGCTGAGTGAAATGGTACACCCAGAGAGAAGACTGTGGGAACTGAGTGTGGATCCCAACATAGCATTTTCACTTCTTTTGCTGTTGTTTGCTTGCATCTTATTTTGTTTCTCTTTTTTTTTCCTTTTTTGATCTGATTTTTCTTGTACAGCATGATAATTGTATAAATATGTATGCCTATATTGGATTTACATATATATTTATCATATTTAACATGTATTGGATTATCTGCCATCTAGAGAAGGGGCTGAGGGGAAGGGGGAAAAATAGAACACAAAGCTTTGCAACAGTTGATGGTGAAAAATTATCCTTGCATATGTTTTGAAAATAAAAAGCATCAATATTTTTTTTAAAAAGTAAACATTTCATCCAAAAAAACCACAAATATGATCTCATTTGACCCTTACAACAGCCTTGTGAGGTAAGTGCTATTATTATCTCTATTTTATAGATGGATTAGACAGAGGTTAGACATAGGCAGACAGATGTTAATTGACTTGCTTTGGTCCCACATCTAATAAGTGTCTGAGGCAAAGTTTGAATTTAAGTCTTCCTGGTTCCAGGCCCAATCAGCAATTTGGCTGAGGGAATTTAAGCATCTTGCCCAAAATCACAAGAAAGTAATCAACAGAAGCAAAATTTGAATTCAAATTCCTTGAACTCAGAACCAGTGATTTCTCTTTCCAGTGTGCCTTGCTTACTCATAGGGTTGCAATGAGAAAAGTCCCTGTGTAAAAATGAACCCTTATCATCATCATCAACATCATTACCATCAACATCACCAGTGACTTTTAACATGGTGCTATTTAATAAACAAATCTCTCATTATGTTATTTCTCTTTTAGAAGTGGAAGGATCACAGCTAATCTTCATCTTGGTGTTTTTAACTTTGCACAGATGTACATACATTTCAGTATCTTTTGATACCTAATCAAGATGTAAATCATGAGATTAGGGATGCTTTTGGGTTTCAGCAAATGCACACAGCAGGCTGTTAGGGAATTAAATGGGCAAACTCAAGTCTTGTTGACATAATGCATTAGCCAAGGATATGGATGGCAACACCTGGTCACCACAGTTATATTTGTCTTCCCTGCAAAAGTCTCCAAATTAATATTCCCTCCACCCAGCTCTAATGATATTTTTCTACTTTTATACCTTTAGAAAATTCTCATATTATACAAAGTTGAAGCAGTAGAAAATAATCTGTTTACAATAAATGATAAAACTAAAAAGAAATTTTGGAATTTTATTTTTCTGGTGTTTTTTTCTCAAATACATTTAGACTCATTATTTATTTGGATGTGTTCAGTCATCTTCTTGGGATTAAATAAAACTCTGGTGTTAGTTATCACAGTTTATGGATCCCATAGGCTACAAAATTTGATTCTTAAGGTTGTCTTCCATTCCTTTGATTCCCACCCTTGATCTTCACCAACTTCTATTGCTTCTTCATCTGTGGTATAAATATAATATATGATATTGAATGAAGGCTTTGAGATTTCTAGTTTCTTGAAACTACAAAAAGGGCTTCCACAAATGAAATGTTTACATTTATATTGAAATCTGCACTAAAACAGAGTGCTTTCTTCCAGTCAATGCAACTTTGCCAAAGCAGAATCACAAACTTCCCTTGGGTGGGTCCCGTCACTTAGCAGCGGTATTCCCCAAGAAGGAACATCAGGAATAATTCCATATATAGATAATTTCATTTGATCACAATATCTTGTTAGATAATCATTGTAATTATTCCTATTTTACAGATTTAAAAAATCTGTTGAATGATGTGACTTTCCAAAATCTCATAACTAGTAAAGGCCAAATGTATTTGACCTAGTTCATCCTAACTCTAGTTCTGTATCTTACTGTAATATGATCACATTGCCCCTTATTTGCCCAAAGTTATCTCTTAACAACTGAAATCTCCTTGCTACTACTAGAAATTTCAGGATTTGATACTTGCTAGGTGCCTGATTTCTTTTCCTTCTGGCACACAGAGAGGACAAGAAACATAATTAGATCCAGCTAAGCTTAGAAAGGTTGCTATATTGTGTGTCTGCTGTGATGACTTAAATTCACATAACAATAGGGAAGATTTTTTTGTGTGAATCCTGGGGTTCAGTTCATCAGCTCTTCTGATTAAGAGTCGGTTTTAGGTAGGGGCTATGACTGGAATGTGCCCAGGAGACACTTGAATCTGACAAAAGATGATACCACGAGTTTGATCACTGTGTGATTTAAGCACTAGCAGGAGCCAATCACATTTCCTTCTATTGTAAAGATATTTTTATTTATTAACAACAACAATAATAATAGCTATTATTTGTACAATGTTAATGTTTTCTCAGCTTTGCAAAGTATTTTACAAATGTTATCCCATTTAATCCTTACAATAAACCTGGGAATTTAGGGCTATTATTATCCCTATCTTACATATTTGGAAACTGAGGTAGACAGAGTAACTTGCCCCGGATCACACAGCTGATAAATGTCAGATTTGAATTCACATCTTCTTAACCCAGGAAAATAAGTTCTACCTACTGTGCCAAATTATTGCCTAAGGAAGGAAAGATTAGTTACATTTGGTTCAGCCAGCCAGTAAGCATTTACATGCTTATTGTGTACTAAACATGGTGCTAAGCAGTAGATGATGCAGGGTATTTAGACATCCTATTAAAAGGAATAAAGTTGAAGCCTCTGTCCTGCCTCTGACATATTATGTGTCCCACACATGACCAGTAATGAATATTTCAGGCACATCACCAAAAAGATGCTACCAGATGCTATGGGATTAAGGGGCATAGTACTTCATAAAACTGGCTATTACAGCCAAGAAGGACCACCCCACACTGACAAAAGTCATTGATCTTTTGAAATAGAAGAAGCTACAAGAACAACTTGAAATGATCTGGCGCATTTCTCCATAGCATTTATTCAAGAACTCATTTTTTTTCTTCTTCTTTCCCAGCTCCAGCTCCATTGTAGAATAGGGGTTGGAAGCAGGACTCTATTTCGGGTGAGAAGAAGGGTAGATATCAGGGTGAGAAACCAACCCCTGGAGCATCTGTGATGTGGCCATTTGTTTCAGTGCCAGCTCTTAGCAATTCCTAAGGAAGGATAAGGAAACAGTGGCTACTCAAATTTTAGGGACCAGAACACATATAAATTCACGTTGAAGACATGGGATCCTTCAGTTTATTGCTCTTTGGGGTTCATTTCTCTCTGCCTGCAACTAGTTTCCATCCACCTTGGGAAGAGATTTGTCTTAGTTCTAAAATATAGCCATAGCTTTCTGGTCTGAATCTACACAGATTCTTTAGGTTTAGAGCATTAGCAGTATAAGCAGGATTTATCCAAGGTGGGAAGTATAAGGGAGAGAGAAAAACAATCAACAAATTGGCAGACATTCGTTCCAAACTTACTATGTGCTAGGCACTCTCCTAAGTGCTGGGCATACAAAGAAAAAGCAAAAATACTCCCTATTCTCAAGGAGCTAATATTTTAATGAGGGAAGAGAACATGGTTAGAAAGAGACCCATGACCTTGCAGCTGTGGAAAAAGGAGGAAGCATCCTATAGAAGTTAACATTGAGCTGTCCTGAAGGAATCTAGAGATTTTTGAGAAACAAATTATTATAGGGGGATGGCATTCCAGGGATGGAAGGCAGACAGTACAAAGTATGGAGACTAGAGATGGAGTATTGTATGGGAGGAACAACAAGAAGGCCAATTATATGAAAAATAGTGTCTTTTCTTACAGAATTTCTTCTTGAAAAATTCATAGAAAGACGATTATTCTCTGCCAAAAAAAGGAAAGACAAAAATCCTTCCATACATATTGCATTGAGTAGTAGTGGAAAACCTGGATTCAAGTCTTGCCATTGACAGGTACTGATTATGTGACCTTAGACAGGTAATTAAACTTCTTAGTCCCTTGGCCAACTCTCTAAGAAGATAAGCTACCAAGGGATTGCTTCCTGAATTTTGATGGAGTATCCACATCAAGAAATTTCACGTCTAGACCAGAAAACAAACAGATGATGTATGGATATATAGATGATAGATAAATTGATAGATAGAAAGAAAGAAAGAAAGAAAGAGAGAGAGAGAGAGAGAGAGAGAGAGAGAGAGAGAGAGAGAGAGAGAGAGAGAGAGAGAGAGAGAGAGGGAGGGAGGGAGGGAGGGAGGGAGGGAGGGAGGGAGGGAGGGAGGGAGGGAGAGAGAGAGAGAGAGAGAGAGAGAGAGAGAGAGAGAGAGAGAGAAAGAAAGAAAGAAAGATGGATAGATGATTGATAGATGATAGAGAGATAAATAGGCATCCTATATTCTACAAATATTTTTGAGTTTTATATATATATATTTAATGATATGCTATATATCCATCTTCTGATCTTCTGATTGGTTGATCAGACATTTCTTGGGATCAAACCAATAGGTTCCCATGGGAACCTATTTCTTCCTCTGGAGGTAGCTGTCTTAATAGCAAAATGGATGGGTATGAAAAAATAAGGCAGGGATGTAAAACATTCCTCTTAAGGTGTTTTGACCATTTTCTCTCTTAAATTTTTGCTAACCCCAAGAAGTAGTAGATAATAAATCTAGCATTCCTTCTGCTAAATGAGTGTGAAATATCCTAAGGTCAGTCTTCATTGTTTTTTAGTTCCTAAGAAATTCCAAACTATTTATCTCCTGAGGGGTATTATTTTAAGGCATTTTTTATTTTCCTCAATTACATGTAAACAAAATTTTTTAACATTCATTTTTTATAATTTTGGAATTTATAAATTCCTTCCCTCCTTTTGTTCTCCTCCCCCTTCCTTGAGAAAGCAAGCAATTTTATACATATTTTACATGTGCAGTCATAAAAACATTTCCATATTAGCCCTGTTGCAGAGGAAAACAGACCAAAACAAAGAAAAAATGCAAGAATAATAAATTTTCAAAAAGTATGTTTCAATCTGCATTCAGACACCATCAATTCTTTCCCTGGAGATGTGTGCATTTTTCATCTTAAATTCTTCAGAAAAAGTCCTGGATCATTGTTTTGCTGAGAATAGTTGTCATTCATAGTACTTCATCATACAATTCTGCTATAATTATGCACAAAGTTCTCCTAGTTTTGCTCATTTCACTTTGCATCAATTCATGTAAGTCTTTGCAGGCTTTTCTGAAAACATCCTGCTTTTCATTTCTTATAACATAATAGTTTTTCATCCTTGAGGTATTATTAAAATTAAGAAAACCATAACTCTTAATTGCAAAATGAATATATGTTGTCCTGGATCTGGATTTTGCCAACATTTTTATTTGAAGGTTCTTAACCTTGGATTCATGAAGTTAAAAAAAACAGAATATTGATAATTATTTCAATAATATTGGTTCCCTTTGTAATTGAAAGTATTTCATTTTATGTATTTATAAGCATTATTCTTAGAAAGCTACATCAGACTACCAAAGGGATCCCATGGCACAAAAGTTTCTTGGTTTAGAGAAATGAAAATAGATGGTCTAAATAAGATCATAAAGATAAGGACTGAACCTGAGAGATACGAATGGATAGAGATAGAGACTGGATTTTATCAATATAAAGGACTTTTGAATGAGAGAAATCTTTCTATTAATGCCAGTTGGCACATTCTCTGCAAATTATAGTCTTGAGAGTTGCCTCTGTGATATGTCCATAGTTATACATAGTCAGTATATTTTAGAGGTGGGATTTGAGTACAGGTCTTCCTGGTCCTGATGTTGCCTCTCAAGATATTAGAATATTGTTGAAGACACTGAAAGAATAAGCATTTCAATCAGCCAAATGTTTATTGAGCCTTATTGTGGATAAGATACTAACCTTTTAAACAAACCCAAATACCTCCAAATTTGGGCTTCAAAACCAAAAAGAAAGAAATCCAAGCAGCTTGCAGACTGACTTAGAAAAACACAAATTAATATTGTCTGGATTGTATTATGGAGTAGATAGAGTCCAGGACTCTGGTTCAAATGTGACCTCAGACTCTCACTAGTTGTGTGACCCCAAGCAAGACATTTAACCTGTTTGCCTCAGTTTTCTCAACTGTAAAATGAGCTGGAGAAGGAATCAGCAAACTTCTCCATTGTTTTTGCCAAGAAAACCCCAAACAGAATCTTGAAGAGTCTGACATGACTAAGCAATGTTGTATCATATACTTATTTATTTTGTTAAGGATTTCCCAATTACATTTTAATCTGGTTTAAAAGAGTTTTGCAGGTACTTTTCCAATTTGACTTCTCTGCCCCTAAAGTACTTAAGCTTTATTTGCATATAATTTATATGCTAATTATAAGTAATTCACATATCTTTTTTATAATGAAATAATTTCTGTAGTTGCCTGAATAACTTTTCTAGGCAGCATCATGTTAACTGAATTTGAGATTCCTTAATCATCTACTTTATCTCTAGCTGTAAACACTTCCTCAGACTTTATTTCAGTCCTACTGTCCCCCTACCAGCCTCTATTTCTTCATATCAAAGCTAAAGAATAGGATCATCTCTACAAAGCTAAAAGAAAATCTAATGCTGTCTACTCCAAGATACTCAGGAGCAAATGAAATACTTTGCAAATCTTAAATCATTATATAAATGGGAGCAGTTATTATTATGACTAGAGCGGATAGGTGGGGGAGTGGATAGAGCAGTAGTTTTGGAGTCAATAGGTTGTTGTTGTTGTTTAGTCTTTTAAGTCATGTCTGACTTTCCACTGCCATTTCCTTCTCCAATTCAGACTTGAATTTAAATCAAACTTTTAGCTGTATGAGGCGAGTCATTTAACCTTTGTTCATCTCAGTTTCCTCAACTATAAGGTGGGGATATAATAATCTCACCTACTTTTTGGAGTTGTGAGGATAAAATGAGATAATATTGTAAAGGTTTTACAAATCTTAAAGCATTATATAAATGCTGGCTGTTATTAAATCTGTGATGTTTTGGTCCCATATGAGAAAATACAGTAATCTTGCTCAGGAGCTCTAAGAGCCTAGATGATGATCCCACAGGGAAAAGTGCTGTCAACCTTTTGTTCTGTGATTTGCTGTTTTTTTTGGAATGTTGCACAGCTCCAACTTTAAAAGGGTCAAAAGGTGGATTCCTTCAATCCGCTGAGGATGTTAAGAACTCCCAAATGATTATTTCCCCTGCTGGTTCCTCTTCTCCCTCCTCCCTTGGCTGAAATCACTGCTTCCCATTTAACTGTTCTTAAAGAAAAACTCACACGAAGGATGCTCAGGAAGTACGGTACAGGTGCAGTACTGGGTGGGAACCTTGACCTTGTATGGGGAAATGACTGACACAGTAAAATGGAAGGGACAATTTGCTTTTAGCTTGATATTCTGGGAAGAGATTTAAGAGCCCCAGAGTATCAGGGACTCTTAGGATTGTCATTACTGCCAGCTTATGATATAACTTTTTCTTGTCCTGAAGTGACAGACTATGGAGAAACACAGTTCAGGGCGATTTCCACAAGGCTCATTGTCCTGCCTCTTAGCTAAGTTTTCCCTTCCAGAAACCATATTCCTGGCTCCATGACCCCATCTTTCTTTGAAATTCTACTGAAGCAGCTACCTTATACCTTCCATATAAGCTGCATTAAGGCAGTTGTCTATTTTTTTGGCACTTAATAAATATTTATTGATTTTTTTCTCAACAATATCTTATTTTTTTCCAAATACATGTAAAGACAGTTTTCAACATCCACTTTTGTAACACTTTATGTTCCATATTTTTGTCCCTTCTTCCCTTACTTCCCCCTCCACAAAACAGCAAGCAAACTGATTTGGTTAAATATGTGCAATCCTTTTAAACATATGTCCATAATTGTCATGTTGTACAAAGCAAAGGGGGAAAAATCATAAGAAAGAGCAAAAAAGGTGAAAATACTATGCTTTGATCCACATTTGGTCTTCATAGTTGTCTCTTTCTCTGGATGTAGATTTTCCATTCCAAGTCTATTGGAATTGCCTTGAATCGCCTCGCTGTTGAAAAGAGCCAAGTCCATCACTGTTGATCATCACATAAACTTGTTGTTACTATATACAATGCTTTCCTGGTTCTGCTCATTTCACTCAGCATCAATTCATGTAAGTTTTTCCAGGTTTTTCTGAAATCATAGGCAGTTGCTTTAAAAGAAAAAAGTGGTTTTGCTATCACTGGAGGGCATTTCAGTTTAGTAAGCATTGTAATACACAAGGTAGGTAACTCACCTGCACTTCAAATCCTGATGATTATTTAGATTCTCTTAATTTCAGTTCTACAAAATACCTGGAACACAGAATGATAAATTCATAACTAGAAGGACACCCTTCTCATTTTACAAAAGAGGGAAACTGAGGCTTTAAGGGTCATATAGCTAGTGAGTGTCTGAGGCAGGATCTAAACTATTTTTTTTCTGAATGCAAATTAGCACTTTATTTACTTCACCATCTATCTAGTAAGCAGTCAATAAATGATTTTCCCTATTAGTTCAAGACAGCAAAGACTTATTAAGTAATTACTCTTTGTACAGTACTAAATATGCAAAAACATAAATGAAAATAGTTCTTGCTCTCAAGGAACTTACTTTCTACTTGAGAAAACAATGTGTACAAAGATAAGTAAATATATATAGAGAGAGTATTTAATACATCTATGGATGGATTGATAGGTAGGAGGTAGATAGACATAGACAAATAAGCAAACAAGCAGATAGATAAATAGACATTAGACAGAAGCAGATTGATAGATGGATAGATAGATAAATAGATAGATAGATAGATAGATAGATAGATAGATAGATAGATGGAGAGATAGATAGATAGATGGATGGATGGATGGATGGATAGATAGATAGATAGATAGATAGATAGATAGATAGATAGATAGATGATAGATAGATGGATGGATGTTTGGATAGATAGATAGATAGATAGATAGATAGATAGATAGATAGATAGATAGATAATTTCAAGTAAGAGTGCCCAAGAAAGGCCCCAGGAAGAAGGTGGCCCTTTAGCTGAAATTGGTGCTAGGAATCCCAAGAGACAGAGATGATGAGGGAAAACATCATAATAAGATACAGACCAGCAGAGAGATGGAATATCAAAAACAGTTAATCAAGAATTCTGTTCTACAGTTCTAGGCACTTAATGTTGACAACTGACTTTTGAACAGTTTATGACAAAGATTCTCCAGAAGGCATGACATCAACATTGTAAAATTGAGCAATTTTAAAAGACATAAAAACTCAATGCAATAATCAATCATGATTCCAGAGAACTTATGATAAAGCATGCTACCCTCTAGCCAAAAGTTGATGGCCTACTATGTAAAATGAGAAGCACATTTTTTGACCAATATGAGAATTTGTTCTGCTTGATTATGATTATTTTTACAAGGTTTTTTTTCCCCACTGGGAGAATAAATGCTTGATAACTTAAATATATACATAAACATGTGTATGTGTGTATATAGAGACATATGTAATATGTATTCAGTCATAAATATGTATATATATATATATATGTATATCTATGCATATGTAATTTGTGTATATAAAGATGTATGTGTGTATGTATATGCAAATTCTAATGAAACAGTTAATTGCCCAGAAAACCAATCACCTCAAAAACCAATAGCAATTAATCTATTTGGTTTTATCTTGACCTTGCAACAGGCTAGGCCTAATTCCCATCAGACTAAACTGCTATCTTGGGCTGGGTGAAATGCCATCTATAGATCTTCCTTTCTGAGCTTCAAGTCAGATTCCTTCTTTCCCTCATGACACTGTCAGAGTCCTTGACTGCCCATTTCAGTTTGCCTCTTCCTACTCATTGGAAGGGTTACAACTAGCACTACCTTCTTGGCCAGTTGGCAAGGAAAGGCTTTACCTGTCTGTTTTGGACAGCTGCCCAATAAAATGTTCACTCTGAGAATGACTGTGTCACTCTACTTCATCTCTCAGGATGCATAATAGTAATACACATGTAGCATATGAGTTTTTACAGACAAATCACCCCTAAATAATCTCCCAAACCCTCTTTTGTACACAGCTCCACTCCAGTTGCTTCTCCAAAGCTTTATCTGTTTTAACTGTTGTCGGGTGGCTGTTTTATCAAAACTCCATCCTGCCTCCTACCTCTGCACCCAAAATGTCTCCAGAAGCATCTGTTTTCTTCATGCCTCTGTCCAGCTTAAGGGATCATTTCTTCCAGATCATTATTTCTTGAATTATTGTCTCTTTTCAGTCAAACATAGGTATGAAATGAGCAAATTTACAGCAATTACATTTTGATTACTTTGGTCCCAGCCAGACGAGGATTATTATATTTAGTGTGTCTTCTTACTCAAGGGATTACAAATCTCCCAGTAAATTAACAACCTACAAACCTACTACCAATTTATGTAGACTTTGAGAGGAAAATGTGTATGTGTATGTTTGTGTATATATGTGAGAGAGACAGAGACAGAGAGATAGAGACAGAACAGAGATAGAGAGAGAGAAGAAAGAGGAGAGAGAGAGAGAGAGAGAGAGAGAGAGAGAGAGAGAGAGAGAGAGAGAAAGAGAGAAAGAGAGAGAGAGAGAGAGAGAGAGAGAGAGAGAGAGAGAGAGAGAGAGAGAGAGAGAGAGAGAGAGAGAGGGGAAGAGAAGGTAACACATAAGTCTTAACAGCAAGGGAATAGAAAGAAAATTAATTTCTTATGATGGTGCTCTGGATTTTCTACACTGTGGCTATATATTCCCAAGGAATGCTATATGTCTTGATACTGTAGGATAATGACAGTATGCAAAACCATCCTGGTTTATGGTTTTCTGAATCTATTGGGAAATTTATAGCCCATAGTATCAAAATTTCAAATGTTAAGTGTACAGCCCAGATCTTGTCTCTCAAACATTACCCTACATTTGAGGTCTATGGTGGGTGTGGATTAGCAGCCACTTAAAACCATAGCTCACAAGCCCCCACTGACATAAAAGACATTTAATTAAATAACACAGCAAGATAAATGATAAGAGACATTTCCCCCAGACACATAGGAGCATACTCTTCTATTTCTGTACCAGTTGGGGAGGAAGCGTATTTAATGAGTACATTTGACTAGGGAACATGTATTGCAAGACACACGGGTAAGGAAGCATATGGCCAGGGTGCCAGTGTACCCTGTTGTCCAGGGCAACTCAAACCTTTGATGCACAGAGTTTCTAGGTCCTTTGACTACATTATCAGGTGAATTGCTTTCTCAGCTAATCAGGGGCTCTCTATTTCTTTCAGCACATTCTTGCAATGCTGGATGCCTCTGCCACTAAAGATTTTTTTGCTGGGAAGTCTACTCCATTGATTCTCTGCTCCCATCTGCTGGAGTGTAACTTTTGGCTACTACAGGTTTAAAAGGGGGCTAAGTTCCATCAGTTATGACCAAGGAATATACATCCAAACCCAGAAGAAAATTTAGGATAAAGTTGGTTTGGAAGGCTGAGTTCTGGCAGTCTATTCCTTAGTTCTTTGTTTTAACTTATTACCTTTTGTTATACCTTTCTGCCCATCAAAATCATGTCTCCCCACATAACAATTTACACTAATGGAGCATTTTCACTCAAACTATTGACTGCTTTACAAGAAGAATTTTTTATTTTATTTTTAATTTATAGAATAAAACAAGCATTTCTAAGAGTACTATAAAAAGATGATTGCTCAGGAAACTCTAATAATATTATGCACAACTTCTTATTCTTTTCTATACAATAAAATAATCATGCAAATTTTTCCCTTCTTTCTCTGTCCCCCTGCCCTACAGACAGTTACCATTAGACCCAAATAGGTGTGTGTATATCTATGTGTTCTCTTTTTGTATATTTATACACACTTATAAACACACATATATATGTAAAATTATTCTATATATACTTCTATTTATCAGTTCTTCTCTGAATGCAGATAGCATCTTTCTTCTTATGTCCTTTAGAGTTAATTAAAATAACTTAGTCAGTCAAAATTATTCTTATTTCAGCATTGCTATTACTGTAGACAACATTCTCTTGGTGGTTCTTCATAATTTCATATAAGTTCTTCCATGTTCTTCTAAGACCACCGAGCTCATCATTTCTTTTAGCAGAATTGTATTCCATGACATTCATATGCCACAACTTGTTTATCTATTCCCCAATTGATAGGTGTCCCTGAAATTTCTATTTCTTTGCCAACAGAAAAATAACTACTCTAAACATTTTAGAACATATAGGTTCTTTTCCTTTTCCCCTAATTATCTTATTATATCATATTATTATAGCCATCCTCTATAAATATGCTGATTTCTACATTCGTTATTGGAATTTTCATTGCCTACATCTATCATCCTTTCCCTCCCAAAATGAGGGTTTAGAGAAGGGGGAAAAGTGTGTAAATGTGTGTGTATATGTGTGAGCATGTGTATTTTATATCCACCACAAAATTAGATCAATCCAACAAATGTTTTAGCAAAGTATTTATATGTACTGGTTCACTCTGCTGTGGCAAAAAATATGTTCCAGGCCAAATTATTATTTAATGCCCAGTTAAGGCAACTGAAATCACTTGATGTTTATGTGGGCTCCCTTCTCCTTCTCCCCCATTTGTATTCTATAGGCTTAGCAATTGGTAAACAGCTTAGGTCTTGTCTGACTGGCAGCTGCCAACTGTCTCCGGGACGTATGTAATGCAAAATCCTGTTTCTGACCTCAGCTGCCATATGTAGTTGTGAATAAAGGGACAGATTGGAAGAAACTCAGAGGGATGAATGAAGTGCTGGGGATCACGACCAGGTCGGACTTTAGTTAGAGTCATAGACATGGCTCCTGAGGCAATGTGATGTCATATGGGTTGGGCAGGCTCCTCCATCCTACAGAACATCTTTTCCTAACCTTCTGATAATGCTCGAGCTTCCATTAGCAGACAGAAAGGCTGAAAATTCAAACAAAAATGAGATAACAAAAGGTTATATTTGTCCAGTAAATTCCCTCTGGGGGATGTTACCTTCGTGTCCACTTTGATTTTTAGGTATGAAATGGGGGGGAGGGTGTCTATGCATCCATGCATGGATAATGCATGGCATGTGTGCATTGTGCTACAATTTTCTAAATATATGTATGTGCATTGTTCTGTGTGCAAATATGTGGTACATGCAGGTATGTGCATGTGCATCATATCATGGGTGTTGTACACATATCGTGTTCATATGTGTGATGTGTTGTACATCTTATCACATATGTTATGTGCATATGTATATGTTCTACATGCAATTTTGCACATACATTGTACATACATGTATATGTGCATGTATTGTGGGTATTCTATATATATCATTTGCATATACATAAACATATCCATGTGTGCTGGGTGTTGTACATGTGTGTTGCATGTGCTGTGTACATGTATGTATATGTGTGCTTGTGACCAAAACCATGCAGAATATTGAATTGTAGAGTGGGCTATGAATGCACCATTATTCATGCTTCCTTATTAAGGCAGCTAAGTGATGACGTGGATAGAACGCCAGGTCTGGAGTCAGGAGAAGATCTGAGTGGGAATCCTGCCTCAGACACTTACTAGCTGATTGATAGTCACTGGCCCTCAGTTATCTCATTTGTAAAATGGGTATAACAATAGCACCCACTTTACAGGATTGTTGTACATATCAAATGTGATACCATATGTAAAGTTCTTTAAAAAACTTAAATCACTATCTAAATGGATAATTATTGTTGTAGTATTTAACAGTTCCCACACTGTTATATGGTTTCATACACTGACGTTAGGTGAGAGAGTATCATTTTCTTCTCTGCTGGCACTAAGAACATCCCTGTAATTTTTGACCCTTGGCAAGCCTTTCATGGGAGCCAGTCAGCAAGCATTTACCTAGCATTTACTATATGCATAAAGGATGCAAAAAGGGCGAAAGTACTCTCTGCCCTCCAGGAGCTCACATTCTGATAAAGCAGTATAGTGTAGTAGAAAGAATGCTACACATGGAATTAGAAAACCTGAATTCAAATCTTGACTTTGCCAGATACTTCAGTCGGCAAGTAAATATTTGTCAAGGGCTTTACAAATATGCTAAGGGCTTTACAAATATTCTCTTACCTGGTCCTCACAATGGCCCTGTGAGGTAGGTTGCTATTATGATTTTCATTTTACAATTGAGGAAACCAAAGTAGATGGAGTTTAAGGGACCTGTCCAGAATCTCACCGCTAGTGTCTGAGGCTGGATTTGAACTCAGATTTATTGTGCTCCCTCACCCAGCTTTACCTATTCTCCTGAATAAAAAACACCATAAGGGCAAGAAAATTAACTCCTACTGACTCTGATCTCTTTGTGCTCCAAGACCATGAGCTACCAAGAACACAATAATCCACATTGGTAGAAGGAGCTCCTAGACCACTGAAATCAAATATAGAGCCTATTTTCTAGTAGTATTAATAGTAACTGTAGACATCATCATCATCATCATCTTCAGCTTCTTCATCACCACTGACTGACCAGAGTCATCATCCTGGTGGTGGTGGTGATTGACAGTTGTAATGGTACCAGCAGCGATAGAATGTTAACTCCCCACACTAAGCTGAACATAATGGTTCTAAAAGATACAAAATCTCTATTGTAGGACCCTTCTAAGTCTGGCTTACAAGACAGGAGAACTCTTAAAACCTATCATGGAAAAACCCAGTTCTATCCCAACAGCAAAGGAAGGTCCCAATAAGTGTCAGATTTTCCTAATGATATGACAGCTGGATGGCTCGGATTCAGGAAGTCATGAATCTGAACCCTGAATTTCTGCTGCACTATATTACTTGATCAGAACAAGGGAATTTGAATACTTCTGGGATATGGGACCATAGGCAAGTCACTTAATATTTCCCATTTTCTGTAAGATCAGAAATTATGAATGTGGATTACCAATGTCACAGAGCTATTGTGAGGATTGAATTCATTAAGTGACAAGTACGTTATAAACTTAAAATCTTAACTAAATGTTACATAAAAGTTATTATTAGCTATAGGGAGGATGGGATACGGGATAAGACATGCAGGTGCAGAGTGTCGGGTGGCCATCAAATATTCAAACAGAGGAAAAAAGCCAGACCTGCAAATTCTTTATTTTGTTTCCATTTCACTGGACCCTATGTAAACAAGGGATTGGAAGGGGGAGAACAGTTTTGCTCTAACTGGTTGAATAGACATGTCTATGGGAGCCTGTCACTGATGTTTTTCTAAGATTATCAATTTCCTTCCTAATTCAGTTTGCACAGTAGATAGCAGAGCATTGTGGACAGGAAGGAACTTGAGGTTTACTGTTTTAATTCCTAGGAAAAGGGCCACCCAGTGGTAACTGACTCTTACTGAGATTGCCTCTGGATGGGTTCACCAGGCTTAGTGATCACAGCCTTGTAGGCAGCAAGGGGCTTAAGAGAGGCATTCTTCCTGCAGAAAAGGGATTTCCCTGGAAGCATGTGGATTACTATCCCTGACAACAGGGCACAGGAGGGCTTCTGTGATTCTTTGGGTCGGTAGAAATAGGAGTTGTCATATTCAATCAAGCCTAAAGAGCAGAAATAATTTATGTGGATTTCTGTTCGCAAGTGTGGCTCTAAGCGCTCAATTCTTCTGTGACACTATGCTTGATTTCTGGTGCTAAAAAATAATCTTTTACTGGAAACTCTCTGATCTTGCCTCCTTTATAGTGCTGCTGAGTAAGTATATAAAATGGGGTTCTAAATGGATTTAAGCACAGAGAAATGAAGAGTATTGTAGGCATTTTTGGGGGTAAAGGGTTGAGATGGTATGTATGCAGTTGGCCAGAATAGGGGAAAAGAGATTTGGGGGAGAGAAAAAAGAAAAGGGTTGCTGGGGAAACTGAGGCCTGAGATGATTAACTGAGTTTGGGAAGGAGCCAGGAGCCAATACAGATTGGTAATTGGGGTGTAAATCATTTCAAAATCCATCAAGTCCTACGTCAGTGGTACTATCGCTGTAATATTAAGCATTTGGGACCTGACTTTCTGATAGATGACTTCCTCCTTCTGACTTACCCCATGCTATGCATACATATACCATATACGTGGATGATGATCATTTATGCAGCTTTGGGGAGCGGACAAATGGAGTAGCTGCTAACAGCCCAGCTATTAGCTCTGGACATTGAGTCTTTCTTTCTCTTTTGTGGAGGGACCATCCAAAAATGAAACTAGGACCTCTTTCTAATTATATCTTACTCATTGTAAATAAGGGAGCTGAATGAATATGATGTTCTCTACAGTCTTTTTCAACTAATTCTCAGAGATTCAATTTCTTCATCTATCCAATGAGGAGTTTTCTGCTGTATGTGAGGATTGTGGAGAGGCACAGAGGTAGGGAAGATAGGGAGATGGCATCAAAGCCAGGAAGATTTGGGCTCAAGTCTCACCTTTAGCAGGGACTGGATGAATTTTCTCAGGTAAATCATTAATCTCTCAGTATTCAGGACAGCTCTTTAAGGCAAGCTGCATGGGTGGAGGAAGTTCCTTCATCTAGGAGGTCCTTATACAAATGAAATCCCATGAAGAGTTTATCAAATACATTAATAATAAATACTGGATTATTAACAGAATGCTTAATGGCCTTTTTAAAAATTACTTTTATATAGGAATAAAATGCTTTCTAGAATCCTAAAGCTCTTTAGGTGTTATTCAATTAATTCAATAAATATTTCTGATGGGACTGCCTTATAATTGAGTCCTGGACAATTTCGGGTTTGCCTTTCCATATCCTCCAGACTCCTGTTTCTCAGTTATCTCCCTTCCTTCCATCTACCTACTTATTTCTGTTCTGCCCCTTCTCTGTTAACCTTGCTCTTCCCCAAATCCCTCTTCCCAGTGCTCCCTATAACACACATTATTGCACACTTCTCTTCTTGAAATGTTCCAGGCTACAAATTGTGTCCTCTCTGATTAGCCTGTGAACTCAGAGGAAAGAACCCAGTCATACTCTCCAGATCTCTTCCCTTCTTATAAAAGGACCTTCAAGGCTGGGTCTAATATTGGCCATTAGCTCCTAGGCTGAGCTAATTATGGAGCTTCTGCAGCTGCCTTGAAGCTTGGACCCACGAGATCCAGAGCATTGTGTCTTCCTTCCTTGTCCAGAAAAGCCTTGTATTCAAGTCACCTTGGTTCCATCCCTTATCTATGCCTTCCCAGTTCTGCCTTAAACATGAGTATCCTGGCTGCTGTTTGAGGGAGTTAGCAGAGTCTAGGGGCTACTCTAGAACCCTTCTTATTGGCTCTACCGCCCGTTCCCTTGGGTGTCTCTTTCTAAGGTATATAGTTATAAAATAAAAGAGCCTGTTTCCTTCTCAAGGACTAACTAGTTTATTTAATTCTTCTATAATGCCCTTTGAGACAGGAATCTGACCCACCCACAACTTGGATCATTCTCTGAAAACTTCACCCTGGTCATCAGAGGCCTCCACAAGCAACAGATTCTTTCACTCCCACCACTTGATTGTTTAAAATCTAGCCAAAATGGATTACTCCCTAGCCTTTGTTCTCATTCTGCCTCCTCTATCTATCTCCATGCCTTTGTTCACGTTATAAAGTGGCGCCTAGGTGTTTAATTAATGTTTGTTGATTGATTAATGTTATGGCTTCTGTCTGAAATGGATGTTTCCTGAACTCACACATCTTCATTATTTAAATGGTTCCTTTTCTTCCAGTCTTAATTAGGGTCTAACTTCTCTGTAAAATCTTCCTTGGCCTCCCACCCCAACCCCCAGCGAGTAGGGGTCTTCCATTCTTTCATTTTTTCATAGATTTCCATGTGGACCTTTTCTATACTTTATCATATCTATGTTATAGTATTTATTTTTATGTTTCATCCACTAGAATAAAGGATTCTCAATGGTGAAGGTTAGATCCCTTTTAAACTTGCACAGGCAAACAGATGATGAGTCTACTGCTTTATTTTCTCTTCATTACATTGTTTTTATGTCTTAAATGCTTTGCTCTTAGAATTCATGGATCTTAGATGTGATCTGTGCTAGTGGAGGCTTAAGTCATGGTTCATATAATTGATTACACAAGTGGTCCACACTGAACTTAAGAAAAGGAGAAACAGTCAGATGATGAGACCCAGTGTTCTATTCAAATGGAGGACCATCAGCCATACCTCTCAGTGAGTGTGTATGCTTTTCATGCATACTGTGTATAGGATATTTGAGTCATACTAGGCCCATAGTTTGTTTTATGTATGACCCCTAGTTAAATGTCTTGTGCTATTACAAGTGTGTATAACCTGACCTCCTCTTTCTGGTTGCTGAATGAAGCACCTTAGAAATCATCTAATCTAATCATCTAATAGTTAGCTCAAGTGCCATATTCTATACTAAGTCCAATCTGATGCCTGGCATTTAATAGACACTTCGTAAATACTTAGAATTGATTACTGACCTCCTGAATTACAAGTCACCCCCAAGAGTATTTGTATGTTTTGTATATAATTATCTATGTATTTATATTGATACCCCCACTCCAATAGAATATAAAGCTCATTGAGATTAGAAACTTTCTTTTTTTTTTCTTCCATTTCCAATTCCAAGAAGAATACGTCTTTTATACTAGATAAATTGTTAAATGTTTGTTGAATATACAACCTACAAACCAAGGAAGGTGGAGGTAGTTGAAGGTAATCTTTTGTGTTAAGCCCAAGTATATGACTGTACTCTTCTGAAAATGAGAAAATAGCAATCTTTTAGATTCCCTTTATCTCTCTCTGTTTCCTTTCATTAATTTGCCCAATTATGCACAGATATTATTATGTTGATGTTGACTATAATATTCTATATCTGTGTAGCATTTTTTTTCAAGGTACAAATATCTCATTAGATATATTACATTATCTTATTAGATGCTCACAAAAGTCTATAATATCATTATCCCCATTTCAAAGAAGAAAACGGCTATAGGATGCTATTTGCCTAAACCTCACAAAGTTTGGGAGTCAAGATTAGGATGCAGATCTCCTGACTCCTAATTCAATGCTTTATGGACCCGCCCTACTCTGTAGTACTTTCTGAACTCACACAAGCAAAGGGATAAGTGCCCTTGACAGGGCAGAGAATTAAGTGGGAATTCCATTTTAGTGGGCAAAGTACCTCCCCTATTCCAGTTACTTAGATGGGGTCTTCTTGAACCTTAAGAACTAAATGAAGAATGGGAAGGATATTGAATGTTAAAGATGTTAGTTTAGGAAGGCTATCCTTGACTTAAAACACATTGTGATAGATGCAGTGGAAAGGATGTGACTGGAGTTTATAGACTTGGATTCAAATCCTATCTCTGATGATTACAATCTATAAGACCTCGGGTATCTGATTTCCATGGGCCTCAGTTTCCTCATCTTTAAAATGGCCAGCTGGAAATGTAATACCCCAGCATAGGATTAAAAGAATAGTCAAAGAAACTATCAAAAAGAAGGAAAGCAGGAAAGTGAACATCTAATGGATGTTAGGATCAAGTGGGAGTGATATTTAGTGTTGTCAAAAAGCCTAAAACATGATAATGCTTTGAAGACAGGGGCAAATCAGAGAGTGTAAATGAGTGTAAATAGACAAAATATTAGACAAGAAACTTGGGTTCTCATCTAGATTAGCTACTAACTAGCATTAATCCGGGTGAGTCTTGGACTAGATGAATTCTAAAGAACCAACCAATTCTGATAGTCAAAAATAGTTTATGATTATTTGAAGCAAAGCAATCATCCAACTAACATTTTAAAAATACCTACTATACATTAGGCACTATTTTAGGTGCTAGGGATTCAAATACGAAGAACAGTCCCTCTTGACATCATTGAAAATGGGGCTGAAAGAAAAACAAAGATGATCCCTCACCTCTTTGGCTGGAAGAGGAAGAATGTAGATGGATTTAAGATGTGCAAGTGAAAGGCTTTGGGTTTAGGCAACAGTCTGGAAGTCTGGAGGACTGGGAGAATGAATCAAAATTGACTCTGAAATTTCTAACTTTGGAGGTCATTCCCAGAGTCTGCCAGTCATAGGCAATAGAAAAGGTCAGCTACAAAGGCTGGCAAGGGAGTTAGAAGAAGGCAAGGCTCGGCTCTCCCCAACTGTCTAAACAGCTGTCACTGACAAATGGTATCTGGCCCTTGGCTCCCTCAGCTTGTCATTCTGCACTATCCCAAGTAAAAATTGTTGAGGAAGAGGCAGTCTACTTTCCTCCTCCAAATGTATGAATGCGGTGCCAATCTGAATTTTTAAACAGAAATTACTTACTTTAAGAATAATATTTGGACTCTGCATCACATGCTTTAACTACTTAATTCTTCACTTAAATGCATTTTACAGTTTTTTTCCTAAATTCAGATTTATGTCAGCGCATCTTATTTTTAGATCCATCTGTAATATTCAAAGGCTAACATTTTTATTTGCTTTAAGGTTTACAAAGAATATATCATATGACATATGTTGTCTCATTTGCTCCTCTCAACAGCCCTGTAAAATGGATGCAATTATTAAGCCCATTTTACAGATAAGGAAACTGAGTGTGAGAGTGTAAGTGAAAAGCCCATGACCACACAGCTAGTTAATATCTAAATAAGGATTCAAACTCTGATTTTCTAAGGCATCTAGTCCCCTCATGGTATAGAAAGACTTATTTGATATCCTATTTAAAATAAGGTAACTGCTTGATATCTTGTAATGCTTACTGATGAATCTTGAGACAAAGGAGGGATTATCAATTCAGCTAAAGAATATGGTAGATTGAAAAAAATCCAGTCACAAATATATCTTGTCATCTTCTGTCAAGTAGGTTTCAATGTGCACCGAAATGAGATGCTTTCTTTCCCTTCATCACCTCAATCTGTCCTCCACCCCTTCAATTCCCACCCAGCCCCTCATTCCATCATGGACCTTCAGTCTATGTGGAACTTCTGCAGAATCTTACAGAAGAGATTGTGTATCCTCCTTCTTCCATGTTCAAGTCTTGAAACCTCACGTTTCACAGCCCATGACAGGTTTATAGTCGCGGTTAACAAGGGGAAGAAAACAAAAAGAAAACAGAATGAAACAAAAGCTGGAAAACACATCCCACAGCAGGATGATAGCATGGAGAAAAGAAAAAGCTTCACATAAATGATCCATAACAAAGGTCGGCTTCTTGGAGAAGAAATCAGATCTGGCCTGTCCTTACTTCAATACTTTTCATAACCAGGATTGAAACAAAGAGATAAAAAAGTTTGGAGTTTTTGTTTTATTTTTTCCCAGCTAAAAAGCAGGGGGAGAGGATTTCTTCAGTATTTATGTTCTTTTTTTTTTTCTTCTTGTTTTTGTATTATAGCTTTTTATTTACAGAACATAGGCATGGGTAATTTTTTCAGCATTGACCCTTGTAAAACCTTCTGTTCCAACTTTTCCCCTCCTTCCCCTTACCCCCACCCCTAGATGGCAGGTAGTCCAATACATATTAAATATGTTAAGTCCAATATATGTACGGTATTTATATTTTTATGCAATTTCCCAGGGCTTCAAGGATAAGTGATTTTCCCATAATCACAAACGAAGCATGTTAGAGGAAGGACTTCAATCTAGTCTCCTGGACACCGCGGTCAGCCCTCTCTCCCACTATATGAGGTCGCTCCTTATTATATACACCCACAAATAAATGAACTGGAAAACAACATTTTAAGTGATGGTAGAAACAGGTGTCTTTCTTCTCCCGTTATAAATGAAACCACAGGCTAATTAGGAATAAACTCAGCCAAAGAATGTGATAAGGAAATGAATAATTAAAGTTTCTCTGACCTGGTCAGCAATTTTGAGAGACATCCCAGTCAGTTTCTGAGCTAAGATAGCATCAAATAAGGCCAAATGAATTTGGACTGTGAATGTGAAAATGAGGGAAAGAGAAGTTGTTTTTTCTTTTTAAATTTTGTTTTTTAAGCAACCCAGGGCAGGACTAAAGAAACATGCTGGTGAGAGATGAGCATGGCAACCTTAGGTTCTCAGCCCTGGAAGTCTGACTGAGTCACCCACTGCCAAGCTGAAGGGCAGACCTCATTAAGGACTCAGTTGATTTAATTTTATTCTTGATCATGAAAGTATCCAGAAGCTGTTTCAAGAGGTAATTTAGAAGTAGGCATTTGCAACTTGAACACATACTTTTGAGCATGACCAGGGCCAAACTACTGTCATCCTTTAAGAGAGAAGTAAGCCTTTTATATAAACCTTACCTAGTAGGGCCCTCTCAGCAACTGTGTCTGGCAAAGTGTATTCACAGGCACTTTCATTTTTCCAAAGAGTTTGGCTTGGGTAATTAAAATACTTTTATTGTGATGAGAGTCTTAGCCAGATAACCTTGAGATCCCTCTCAGTTCCATTTTTCCTGATTTGGGAGAACTAAAAATTTAGTCACCAGAGTGCCCTTTGATTTTTCCTAGCTCCATCTGCTCAAAGATTTGGTTCAGGCTTCAAATGTGTCTCTGCTCAATTTCCTCATCCAGGTTCGTCATAGTGTCTGCTCATAGGCAGATTTTTCATGCACCATGGCAGTATTTTATAGGAACATTTTGCAGACTTTGTCAGGGGAATCGGAATGCCAACCATATCTTATGCCTAAAATGTGAGATTTCTCAAGGTGCCCGGCCTCTTAGAGCCTTTCCTGAGCCATCCAGCAATTCTCACCAAGGAGATTGGCTATGATACAGCTGGTCCTGTTTGGCTGTTAGGTGATGGGTAAGTGCCGACTGCTTTTTAGGAAGATAATGCCCAGGGTACTGTGTTTGTGATACTATCTTTTCTTGTAATTAGCTAAATGTCATTATTTCCTAAATACTAATGGCATGCTAAGACTGAATAGTTCATAGAAGACATTTGGATCCCAAGGGCTGTAAGATACAATAACCAAAAAAAGTCTTTTTAAATCAAAGGTTGAAGTGCTAAAGAAAACAAAGCTATGCGAATAAATAGAGGACTATTTGGACTGCATTTGTGAAACTATAAATAGCAAGGAATAGTTACTAAATAGAGCTTTAAAATGAGGTTAGTAATTTGAATTTTATTGTAGAAGACAAAGAAAGACGAGGAATGTTTTCTAAATGAAAACAGTCCCATAAAGATGTGGCTAGATATTTTTGGTGGAAAGTTGGTGAAAATCTGGGAAATCTTTTTGATGAGAAGTGCCTGGAAGTGGGCTGGGAAAGGGAGAGAATCCTGACTCATCCATTTACTAATTATGTGACCCAGGGAAAATACTTGTCTGCTAAATTTCAGTCTCCTTATTTGTAAAATGGGGATAGTGATAGTCCTGTGAAAATCAAATGAGATCTGATGCACATAAAACATTTTGTAGACCTTAAGTCCAGACGGAAGGGAAGTATTATTGCAGACTAACATTTTAATCTATGAAACTAGGATCTTTGGATCATAAATCAAGAGCTGGAATGAATGCAAAAAGCATTTACTAACTGCTTAGTGTATATCAGACACTATTAAACACAAATAATACAAAAGTGATCCGACCTCAAGTGTTTTCATTCTAATAGAGAGAAACAATCATACATATATGCAAGCAATAACCACCAAAAGGGGTATCTGGAAAGATACAGGGATGTTGAGGTGATCTGTAGGGAAGGCTGTTGACATGCCTTCAAAAGGCATTCTTCACTTGACATATGAAGAAACTGAGTCCAGGGAAGATTGACTTTTATATTCTATTTCAAAAGAGAATATAAGATGGTCTATAACCTCAATATTGTGAGAATAAGTAAGCTAAAGATCATTCCATTTCCATATTTTTGAATAAAAGGAGAAAAATGTTATCTTGGGGGAGGGCAATAGGGAAGGAAAGTTATAAACTTTTAGTAGTGATTATATTCCATAAGGTACTTTAAAGTTTATGTAGCTTTTTCTTCACAACTATATGAAGTAGAGTAGATCAGGTATCAGTGAAAAAATAGAATAAGAATCAAAAAACAGGGGAAGCATAGATTAAGTAAAAAGTCCAAGAGTTGGTGTGAAGCATGTAATTTTTGCTTTCTGAAACAGGGAATATAAGGACATTAATGAAATTTGTAGGGGCTACAAAACTAGATTAGAGGTCAGAAGTATTGGAAAAGTAGATCTCTGGTTAGAAACTAGGCTGGGCAATTTGATGTCAGGTTCACTTGGCAAAAAAACATAAGCATATGTATCTAGAAGAAAAGTGTCCAAAGCATATTTCTTGGTCATTAATAATCTTAAAAAGAGAACATCCAAAAGGAGGGATTTTCAGTGTGGCGTGGATAGCAAACCATAGGTTTTTGGTTTGTGTTTGTTTTTGAAACTAATTTCTCTATCTCATCTAGTCTGGAAGTGCAATGACTGCTTATAAACCTAACTCCACAGCTGATTAGTGTGGAAGCTTTGATCAGTTCCTTTTCTGATCTGGACTGGGTAACATAGTTCCTCCATTTCTAATTTACTCAATCAATGAGTCTCCATTCTCCCACACATACCCTAACTTGTATGGACTATAGGGATGTGCCACTGTCTGGCCCAAATCATAGATTCTATAGAGCATAGATTTAATTTAACTAGAACATAGTTTAATCTGTGTGGAAGTAAATCAAAGACAGCAGGAATGGCCCCTTTTCCTCTCTTACTTCTCTTTTTCTTCTCTTCCCCTGCCAGCCATTTCCCTCCCCAAACCAAATGTATATTTTACAATTACAATGATAATTTTAATAAAAATATCTGTATTCAGTTTACTTATGGAAACTACTGCTCCTGTGTGGTATCCCAGATATGGACCCAAGGACCCCGTATTTTTACTGCTGGTGTTTACAGCAGTCAGAAGTTTGTCACCTTAAGGATGTCTCTTGAAAAAGAGTTTCAAGTCTGTGGCTTGAAAAGATATATTTGGCTTCTTCTTCTTCATGAAAGCATGATAATTTTCTTCAAATTTTTGAAGAAATGTACTATTCCCCATTAATTAAAGGTCTTCAAACAAAACATAGCCATTTACCAGGAATATTGGAGAATAGATTCCTGTTTGGAGCCAGGTTGGCCCAGATAACATGAGTTCCGAGATTCTGCTAAAATTATTCCCATCACTGGCATTATGATGTTATTATACTAAAGCGCTGTTTTATGCTTTTCATCTGGAGTTGGCAAAGTACAGCTAGTTCTGTATTACCTCCAGGAGCTAAGAATAGGGTTATTTTTACATTTGTAAATAAAGTTTTATAGCATTAAAAATGTACAAAATCATTCTTAGCTTTTGTATAAAAGCCTGCAATGAACTACATTTGGCCCTCAGGTATATATTTGCCAAGCCCTGCTTTATATCATGTTCAGTGTAAAACATTCGGTGTGTTCAAGTAGTAGTGCTGCTAACTTTGCCTTGCTTCCAAGTCATGGATCAACAAAAATATTGAGGGTGCATTTGGATCTCAGGATATTTGCCATTAAGCATAGAAATACTTATTGCCTAAAATCTTAATAAGAAAAAATTGATACAGGCCATTACCACTGAAGAAACTTTACCAGTTCTGATTATCTGTAATTTAGTTTTCTGTGTTATTTAAAGGTTTCATGGCTTACTCAGGGTCACACAGCTAGCATTTGTCCAAGGAAAAATTTGAACCCAGGTTTTCCATACTCTGAGGTTAATTGCTATATCCACTATAATCCATTTTTTCTCAGAAATATAAATATATAGTTTTGTTTATAGAGTATTAAAAAACAAACATGATGCAAATATCTTACAAAAGAGCACTAAGAATATTCTTATGAGCTATGTCTGTAAAATACGAGCCAAGATTTTGCTTGTTTTTCTTTATTACTAGGGCTTAATATACATAAAGGACTTTGTTATCAAAAGGCAATAATACAACTTATTTTACAAAAGAAAAGAAAACATCAAAGGACAGCAAATCATATTTTTCTCCATGTGTGTCTGAGAATTAATCCTAAACTAAGTTTTTGTATTTCAGAGCTAGTTTTTATGGTTGTAGTAATAGTAGAAGTAGTATTAGTCATTGCATTATCATCATCATCATTGTTGTTCATAGTTATGGTTTCCATTCGTTGTTAACTGTCTTGTGATCATCATAGCATGTATAGCTTTGTATTAACATTAATTTACATGATTAATTTAGTTGTACTAATAGCAAAAATCAAATTTAATCATATATTTCCCTTTGTCTATTCTATAAGATTTGTGTGAATCACCTATATTTATACACTTAAGAATAGATCCGCGTTTAATCCAATTCAGCAATCATCTATTGAGCACATTAACAGAGGCACTGTGCTAGATACCTAAGATACAAAGATAAACAAAATATCCTGTGCCATTATGAAACACAAATTATTGAAATAAGCCAATGTTTCTTCAAAATAAGCAAGGAATCCCCAAGTTTTTATTGACTACCTCCTTTGTAGCTTATGGCTATAGGATCTATAAGAATCTGTGAAGTACATCTAGTCTGTCCTTTGGACTACAAATAGGACCACATGTAAGCCATCCATGTTGATTTGTTTTATTTTACACTTAAAGATTTTCAGGAACTAAAATGATTCCATACTATTTGAAACTAATACATTTGATCTCTCAGTTTTCCCTTTCATTAGGAAATGAAGACAACAAGATCATTCACCTGAGTTCCTTTATTCTTAGTCATTTCCATTTTGTTTTATATGAGTTTTGGTTCTTAGAAGAATACAAGGTTTAATGAAATTAGCTTTTTGTGAGGAATTCTACCTTTTATGTTCACAAGCAAAGTTTCTTCAAGTATCCTTGTTTGTTCTATGTGTGCAAGGGGGAGTTGGCAAGGCAATTGGGGTTAAGTGACTTGCCTAGGATACATAGTATGTATCTGAGGTCAAATTTGAACTCAGATCCTCTTGATTTCAGGATCAGCACACTATCCACTATGCCTTCTATCTGTCTTAAAAGAGATTTTATCATAGAACCTATAAACTCTCTCATCCTCCTTACCCCCATAGAGCTGTCTGTAGATAATCATAGAATCATAAATTCAGAGTTAGAAAGTTCCCTAAAGGTCATCTAGTTCAACACCTTCATTTTAAGATAAAACAACTGAAGCTCAGAAAAATTATGGGCTGACAAAGGTCACCCAGGAAGTAAATGAAAAAGATAGGATTCATACCCATGTCCTCAGATTCTAAATCCTGCTTACTTTCCACCCAAGCACTCCTGCTGCATTCCTCCAGAAAAATCACATCCTCTGCTGCCCAAGTGTCTGATTGGACAGCTCCTTCCCAACCCACCATAATGAGAGCTCAAGCCATCCATCTCTTCATTTCTCACCATGCTGTACCACTTCAGACTTATTCAGAATGTCCCCATATCTGATGCCTTTTTCCCCTTTCCTCTCCCACTTTTATGTGTTGCCTTCCCTATTTGAATATAAGCTCCTTTAAATCAGGACTGATCTTTCTTTTTGTTTGTATTTATCTCAATTCTTGGTACATAGTAAGCACATAATATGTCAACCAGCCAGAATGGGCTCTTTTTAATTAATTTAATTAATATTCAGAGTGAAGAAAATGACATTTGCAAATGAAAGCCTCCCCTCCTAAGGAGGTGGACTTAGTGCTGCTAAGGCTGGGATCACTCATATACAGGAGAAGCATAAGCCCACAACACAATAATTCTTATTAGATCCTGAGATAATTAGCATCTCTAGGAACAATACTGGTGTTCTTTAATCCCAAGGGAACAGTCGTTGCCTCAAGTTTTGGGAGGTTGTAGCCATTCTGTGGGGCAAAGAACCAGAGATCTATGATAGGAACTGGAGTACAGTTCCTGTCAGTGACAAAGAACAGGGACTGTGAACATGTGATGGACAGCTCTGTGAAATAAAGAGAGATAAATCCCTAATTGCTTGCTGATTCAAAGGATACCAAAGGATGAGGTCATCCAGAGCACAAAGGATTATTATTATGCCAGGCTCAGGATTCAGCCTGTTTGCTAGGTGTTAGCTCTGGAAAGCAGGGTATCTCCAAAATATTTTGACAAATAAGTGCTGTTGACTAAATATACCAAACTATTTCTCATAGCATTAGAGAATTTAAAGGGATTCAGAGAACATGCAGGTAATTTTTCATAATGATAGGTTGACCTCTCTCCTTAAAAAAAAAAAATACCCTGGATTTATCTATAAGGATTTTCATTGCTGCTACAGGAGATTGTGTAAGCAGAGAGCTGGAAGAGTTCCTGATAGCCACCATATCCTTTCCCCTTATTTTACACTTGGGAGGACTTAGAAATGAAGTGACTTTCCAGAGTCACCGAAGCAGTGAAAAGCAGAATTTGCACCCAGGTTTCCTGATTCCACTTCTGGCATTCTTTCCATTGTTCTTATTATTCAGTCATTTTCAGTCATGAGTGACTGTATAACTCCATTTGGGATTTTCTTGGCAAAGACACTGGAATGGTTTGGCATTTTCTTCTCCAGCGCATTTTACAGGTAAGGAAACTGAGGCTGACAGGGTTAAGTCACACAGCACCACTGATAATCCTAACATTCATATGTTTAAGGCTTTCCAATTTTCAGGAACCCTGTTATTCTTTTTTTTTTTTTAAGGAAAAAGAGAAATGACTGTGCAAATCAAAACATCAATAAATGAGTGAAAAAGACAGCCTGGAGAAAGAAGAGGGGAAGGTAATTTTTAGGCTTTAAGGAAAATCTCATTTTCACCATGAGATTTATAGACCATGCTGTTTCTTTGGGGAATGGATGCTAGTGGGTTTCCCAGAATAAGGAGATTTTCTTGCTTTGATGCTACCTGTATGTGTTATAGGACTGGCGTCAGTGCATTTCTGTAATGCAAATACACAGCACGAACAGATGTGGTATTCAGACCTCCAGAGAGAACAAGGACGCTTTTGGCTGCAACATTCCTGGTCTGAAGAGCTTATACAATATATTAGGCAAATGTCATAATGATCCTAGTGCCCTGGGGTCCCAATTAGAAAAATGAATAGTTCTAACAATCAGCTAATTAAATAAAGAACGAGTCAAATATTAACCTGCTTAGTCAACGAGCTGTTGTTGTAATGAAAATTTCATTCAGATGATGCAAGTAGCTCATACGTCATGTAACACCAGTTGCTGGTCTTCTGTGATTGTTTTTTTCCATCCAAAAACAATGTTGAACATAAACACGTTCGAGTAGGGTTCTTAATCTTTCTTGCATGTTTCATGGTACCTTTTTGACACCTACAGACTCCTCAGAATAATATTTTTAAATAATTGAAGAAAAAACCTTTGGACTCTCCAGAATAATATTTTTAAATAATTGAAGGAAAAACCTTTGTACTCCCCAGAATAATATTTTTATTATTAATAGATGTACCCACTGAAATCTATTCACTGACCTCTTGGGATTCTCTTTACCCCAGGTTAAATTTTTAGAGCATTATAGAATATAGGTAGCTGTGATTTGCCCTTACAGATTAGCAAATGTTGACGTAAGGTGCTTCTTTTTGAGAGGCTGTGCACTTGTATTTTACATGCAAACTACATTTGGAAGCTTTTTGCCTAGCAACACTGTCTCCTGAGAGTAGTTTAGACATGGAAGAACCATAGTCACGATCTACCAGTAAAGGAAAGATTGCTCACAGCTCTTCCCTTTCGAAGGCAAGCAGTGCTTGTGACTTAAAAACATTGCTTTTAATACCAAGTTCCTTGAAGGGCACTTCCCTAGGGGCTGAAAATTTGTGAATGTCAATTTTTACTTTCACATCTCTCTTTTTTCTCTCTTCTTTTCCTGCAAAATGAAACTGAACTGCCTGGTATTTAGATAGCCCAGGATACAATGATGTTTCTGAGGCAACAGCAGTCATTTGTAACAAGAACAAAATAATATTGATGAGTGATTCAAGATAATTTGTTTTACTTATTTCTTCATCACGATGAGAGATTGAGCTGTTGGACAGTTTACATTTGAAAGGATACTCCTGAAATAGATTTATCCTGCAATAGATGGATAAGATTCTGCCATGTTCTAGACCCCATGTTACGCTTCAGGTTCAAAACTGAAACAAAATGAGACACTTGACAATCTAGAAGTCAGCAAAAGGAGATTTACAATCATTCAATATTCAATAAAGCTTTGATTCATTTGGGGGTATCACCCCTGTGTATCAATTGCCATGAGGGTATGCCTAATAAGAAGCATGTGTGAAGTCCAAGGAGCCCCTGACTCTTTATGGACTGACCTTTCTGTCTGCGTGACCTGAAAGGTATACAAAACTGATTTATCTTGTTTCCCTTTGAACAACTAAATCTTGAGGACAGTTCCAATCCTTAAAAGATAGACCAGTCTAGCCTATATGGGCTTTTATCATTTTTATAATACTCATGGTGATCTTAGGTTTTAGGAGAATTTTCAATCCTTTTAGAGCCTTAGGTGTGGCATTTAGAGCATAGAATTTACTCAGTTTATTAGAAATTTTTGCCATTAATTCAATAAATATCAAGAGAGAGAGGTCCCCATATAAATGCTGAAATTCATAGTCATAGATCATACTTTATTTTTTTCTTTATTTTTTTTTAATTAAAGCTCTTTGTTTTTCAAAACATATGCATGGACAATTCTTAAACATCAGCCCTGCAAAACCCTGTGTTCTAATTTCCCTTCCTTCTCCCATACCATCTCCTAGATGGCAAGTAGTCCAATCACAGACCATACTTTAAACAATGTCCCAAAGATGCATTCCATGATCACAAAAAGGATTGAACAGAAGTATATGAGTAATTGATTGTAAATGTTATCACTATTATAATATTTGATAAAATTTTAAATCCAGAATGCTTGCTCTTTTGATTTTAGTAGCTTTGTCTTTATCCATAAAGGGCCCCAAATTAATAGTCTAAAATATCAGTCTACATGAACTACTACAGAAAAGTGCCCATCTTTATAGAAAAGCTTGATGCTATCATTATATCATGCAATGTAGGCTGCTAGAGGTAGACTAGACTCTCCAAGGATAGGAGAGTCAAGTATAATCATTATCAGGTTTTATCAAACTAGAAATAATTGAATCATGGGCGTGTTTACAATTTGTATGCTTACTGTTTGAGGACCAATCTAGCTAAATAGAGAGAGACTCATTACCCAAGAGTAAGCCATCACCCTTTGAATCTTCGTTGGCCATATTGAAACCCCATGGAAAGATCAAATGTTTAAAACAGACCATTGTACAACCACAGTGATAATGGCAAAGTGGGAAAAAGGAAGGCGAGAGCAGAATTATATAGTTCTTAGACAGTCTACAAACAATTTAACTATTGCTCTTAAATCTGAAATCTTTATTGACTAATAGCATAGCCTGAGTTGATCTACCTTTATTATTACTTTTTTTTTGATTCATGAATAAATTGGATTGAAACATGGCAGAATTTACATAGTAACTCTTCCAGAGCCATCATAGTCTACTAGCAGGACTAGTAGTCAATTTGACTGATGGTGACTCAAGATGACTTCCATATTGACATTTTTTGCTATAAAGTAAGACCAGAAGGCCTAATGAAGTTGCCACAAATTGGAAAAAAATAACTCATAAGTTCTTCATCGAGAAGTGTATAAGAAATTAGTTTCGTCCTTTACTTCAAAACTACAAAAATATTTTGTGGGACACTTCCTCATCTTTTCTTATAAATATTACAAAATAAACTACCATGAAGGTCACTATAGTTGTGAACCCATATTTTGTGCAGAGGAGGAAGAGTAAGAGAAACTCATGGAAAACTGACAAAATTCACTAAACTTAATTAATGTATACCTTTATACTTAGTTGTTTCAATGAAAAAGATGAGTATTGGGAATGTGTTGGAGCACATGATTTGGGACCAAGAAATGAAAGAGGCCAATGCATTTTCAAGTTACTCTGAAGCATCTGAAGCATCATATCTTTATAGGAGAAATAGATTTTAAGGAGAAATGGAAAACACTAGCTATGGTGAGCACTGAGAAAAAGAAGAAAGAAAGAAAGAAAGAAAGAAAGAAAGAAAGAAAGAAAGAAAGAAAGAAAGAAAGAAAGAAAGAAAGAAAGAAAGAAAGAAAGAAAGAAAGAAAGAAAGAAAGAAAGAAAGAAAGAAAGAAAGAAAGAAAGAAAGAAAGAAAGAAAGAAAGAAAGAAAGAAAAAGGAAGGAAGGAAGGAAGGAAGGAAGGAAGGAAGGAAGGAAGGAAGGAAGGAAGGAAGGAAGGAAGGAAGGAAGGAAGGAAGGAAGGAAGGAAGGAAGGAAGGAAGGAAGGAAGGAAGGAAGGAAGGAAGGAAGGAAGGAGAGAGAGAGAGAGAGAGAGAGAGAGAGAGAGAAAGAAAGAAAGAAAGAAAGAATCCTTGTCTTCACAGAGAGGAAAGTGCTAGTTATAGATGTTGGGCTAGAACTAGCTCTTTGTCTTCATTTAGACTTTTGACTTGTCATAATCAATATCATATTAGCAATATGATGAGATAAATAAAAGAAAATAAGATACTGCTTGTGATTATCAGAGCACCAAATCAACCTTTGCTAACTTTAGTGTTGAGAAATGAATAAAAAGTAAAAACATGACTTTGTTTAACTGATGCAAAGCAGCTGGTACAATGAAGGGGTTCCTCTTCAAGGAACCACCAAACTATGCCAATAAGCACTTAATCTCTTAATAAACATAAGTGTAGAGTTCAGGATCATTTACAAAAATAATAGAGGAAAATGACAGATCATGACCAGTATTGTCTCACAAAATGCAAAAAGTAAATTGAGACAAACAAATAAGGTTGTAGATTTTTACATGCGGTCCCACTAAATTAGAAATTTCAAAGGATTTATAAATGCAAACAGGACAACAGAAGTCAAATAGATCAATCTTAAATTGTTTCTATACTTAATCCATTTTGATCATTCATGAAAATGGAACCATCACATATAGACTAAGCCCTTTTAGTATCCATCAGACCATGTGAAGAAATAATAATAGGACTTACATAGATGAACCCAGGAAGAACAGTTAAAAATGAAACTTTTAAAGGCTCTTAGGGATCTATTTGCAAGAAATTTCAATGAGGGAAAATGGACAGTGCTTTTACCAAGAAAAAAAAAAGAGAAACCATCAGCAACTATTAGTCCATATTCTTACTTTCTCAAATCCATAAAATCTTTATGAGAAAGGAGTATGTACACATAATTTTGAAGAAAATAAAAAGGGACTTTCACAGATGGTTTGGTTTCTTACAGCAAATCTTATCTTTATAGTAAGGTAGCTTATAGAGGTATGTGGAAAATCTAAAATCCAGCTTTTGTTTTGTTTGATTTTTTTTTTGATTGTCAAGGATTATTTGACTTTGTGGAACAAAGTACATTTTTTAAAACTTTAAAAGCTCCCCTCAAACAAGCTATGAAGGGGTTGTGATCCAAACTATGAAATCATTGTTTTTAATCATTCAGTTATGTATGACTCTTCATGATCCCAAATGGACCACAGAACAATAATACTGCCCATTGGGTTTTCTTGGCAAAGATACTGAAGTGATTTGCCATTTCCTTCTCCATCTCATTTTGCAATTGAGGAAAGTGAGGTAAATCAGAGGTGACTTTCCCAAGACACACTGTTAGTAACTTTCTGAGGCTGTATTCAAACTCAGGTATTCCTGACTCCTGGCTCAGTGTTCTATCTACTGCACCACTTAACAGCCTCCAATGAAGTCTCAGTCATCTAGATACTTATGTAAATAGGTACCTAATCTTACTGATAAGGAATAAGTGCATTGTTCATAAAGGAGAGATCACACAGCTTTTTTTAATTATATGTCATTCATTTTCTCAAATGGATTGTAAGTTTATTGTAAGAATAATAGCTTCTGTTTCTTTGATGCCTCCCACAACACTTGCCAGTGTTAAATATGCACGATGTACCTAATAATAACAATAATAATAGCTAGCATTTACTTAGCACTTTATAATTCTCAAAGTAATTTATATAGTCTAGCTCATTAGACATTATTGTTACACCTCATATTATCATAGATTTTGAACAGGAAAGGATCAATCCTTTCCTTGTACAGATGAGGAAAATAAGGCTGGAAAAGTTAAGTACCTTGCTCAAGATCATCCAGAGCAAGATTAGAACACAGGTCCTCTAACTCCAAACTCAACAGTCTATAATTGTTTGCAGGAAATTTCCACTTGCATGTTCTACTGGTGCACCAGAATCAAAATGCCAAAAATTGAATTCACCATTATCTTTCATGCTCATTATTGTGGTTGGAGCCATTATCCTCCTGGTCACCGCAGTCATTCCTTACTGATTCCTCTTCCAATACATACAATTAGATACAAATTCTTTTTCACTTTCATAATATTTCTTGTATCTGTGAAACTCTTTCTTCAGTCCCTCATCATCTCTTGCCTAGAATATTGCAACAGGCTACAAAATAGTACTTGATTTACTTCCTTTTCCAATCCATCCTTCACTGTCTAACAAAATAGTTTTCCTAATGCATCCCCCTATTAAAAACCTTTAGCGAAAGAAACAGAGACACACAGATAGAGTTCAGCTTTAACTTAGGTTTGCTGATCCCAGGTTCATTGCCCTTTTCCATTGGGCCATGCTGTTTTGTCCTGTTGCCTCCTCTCTCTGTGTATTAATGTAGACTGAGGTCCTGTGGATGCTAGCACCACAATTACTAAAGACCCCCCAAATATTCTTGCCACTTTTGTCTTTAACATTGTCAAATAATTTAACAGCAGAATCTTATATGATTTTATCTCTGCAAATTACATTAAAGAATAGACATAATCATTAACATTAATATAAAGCATCAACATCTGTTTCATTATTGCATCCTCAGGACCATGGGACCTTCCATCTGACTTGCAGCAGTGTTGTCTCTGTCATTAAAATGTAGCTTCTTCACATCAGAGACTGTCATTTTCCTCTTTGTACCCCCAGTGCTTAGCACAGTGCTTTACACTTAGTAAGAGCTTAATAAATACTTTCTGTCATTTATTAATTCATTGCATGATCCTTCATTCCCTAGTCTATTTGAAAGTGTTTATACAGACTCTTTAATTGTTCCTAAAGCACACCGATTGACTCTAGTTTGCCAAATCACACTCTATTTTATATTTATGTACAGATCACATCCACTTCAGTCTATGATAAGTCCCTTGAGGGCAGGTACCATATCATTCATATTTATATTTCAAGTGCTTTGCATAATGTCTTCCCTTTGTTGTAACTTCTTGATATTTGTAGAACTAAATATCCAGTGCTTGAAGTGGTAATGGGTTGTCCCCAGGTTAGTTAAAGCTAAAGCTAAAAAGAACATCTAGTTGTTGTTTTCTTTTTTATCACTGGTAGGATGAGGTTCCAAAGAGTGATGTCCTTTTGTTATATATTATTGTATGTATTCCAGATGACTTCTTCTCTTGTCCAGACATGCCTCATTATGCAGCATGGAGCTCATTACCTTAGTTTGACAGCTGACCCAGTTCCCTCATTTCACAGATCAGGAAACTCAAGCCAGAGAAGTTAAGTGACTTGTCTAAGATTATATAGACAGTATAAGACAGAGCTCACATTGAACTCAGAATTGGAGGTTGCACCCTCTGACTCAAAACCTCTGCCTACATTCTCCAAGAATATATCAGTAGAATACCAAGAGCACCAAGGAAAGGCTTGAAGTACAGACAGGCTCAGGATAGACCACAAGACTGTTATCCAAGGAGCAGCTGAGCAAGATTCAAAAAGGCCCATCACCAAATTGGTTGAAGAGACATGAATTTTTGGCTTAGAACAATTCTAGAAGAAAATCTACTAAATTACAGAAGATGGAGTTTGTTTTGGTGGAGGCAATTCCCACATCACTGAGACAACAGAAGAACTAAAATATCACAGAGAGAGAAATTTTGTACTCTCTATATTACTACCATTCAAAAAGCATTTATTAAATAATTCCTATGTGCCAGGCAATTTGTGGTTGAAAGCTACCTTCTTGACTCTATCAAAAATAACATCCAAGAAAAGGACCAACATGTGCAAAAATGTTTACAGCAGTCCTTTTTGTGGTGGCAAGGAACTGGAAACTAAGTGGATGTGCATCTAAATAAGCTGAAAAAGTGATATATGAATGTTATGGAATGTTATTGTTCTATTAGAAACGATCAGCAAGATGATTACAGAGAGGCTTGGCTAGATTTACATGAACTGATGCTAAGTACAGTGAGTAGAACCAAGAGTGTATCATACACAGCAACAAAAAGATTATAAAACGATCAATTCTGATGGGCGTGGTTCTCTTTAACAATGAGATGATTCAGGTCAATTCCAATAGACTTGTGATGGAAAGAGCCATCTGTACCTAGAGAGAGGACTATGGGAACTGAGTATGGATCACAACATGGTATTTTCCCTTTTTTGTGATTTGCTTGGCTTTTTCTTATTTTTCCCCTTTTTGATCTGATTTTTCTTGGGCTTCATGATAAATGTGAAAATATTCATATAAGAATTGCACATGTTTAACAAATAATGGATTACTTGTTGTCTAGGGGGAAGAGGTGGAGGGAAGGAAAGGATAAAAATTTGGAACATAAAGTTTTGCAAGAATGAATGTTGAAAGCTCTCTTTGTGTATTTTGAAGATAAAAAACTATTATTTTAAAAAATAACATCCCCGAGCTTTTGTAAAAAGTTAAGTTGTATTAGTACTTCTCAGGTCTCAGCTCAGACACAAAAGATTCATTTATTCTGAGTAAATGTTTTTGTTTTTAGTTTGACAACATCAATTTTTGATTTCTATTAAACAAAGAATATTATTCACTCATTGACTAATATTAATGATAGTATATATTTTAATAATACATTAAATCATACATATTTCATAGTACAATAGTACATTAATGATTACAAAATACTTTCTACATGTTATTACATTGGCCACCCTCGAAGTTCTGTAGTCATACTGAATGAGACGGAAACTGAATCATGAAAAATTCAAGTCTCTTAACTGTTATAATCTAAGAGAACATCAACACTCTATAATTGATATAACTCACAACTCTTCTTCTGTGTTAGCCACCATTTTCAGTCATTTTTGGAAATGTCATGATTATTTGATCCTGGAAGCCAAATCTAGGAGGCAGAAATTTACACACAGGGAAAAATCTCATTCAATATATAAAACCAACTTCAGGAATTTTTATAGATCACATTCTCATATTTTTCTCACAGTCTGAAAGTCTGTCAAATTGCTAATAAAATTGTATAGGTAGTAACACCCCATCCTAATGGAAAACTTGTCTGACTTCTTGGATGGTATTATTTTTTTACACACTAAAAAGTGTTCCAGGCATAAAAACAGATGTGTTTTTGGATCGTTAGTTCTTATCTCTCTTCAAAGAAATCAAACGGGTTGCTTATAACTTGCTTTCTGACCAAGTGAATAGAATGGCTTAATTCCTGTTTTGATGCATGGATTCTCTTGATGAAAGCTAAGCTAAATGGATAGTTGAGATACTTGATGAGGCGAAAAAAAGGTTATTTGGAAGTTATTGGATGTGGAGGTGAAATTTAAGCCCACCTCCTTCTTTTATTAATGCCTTTGTTTTAATTTATTTTGTGACAGGACAATTAAATACCAAGGTAATCTTTTATGATCAATTAGTCTATTGACCTCTGTTTTATTATATTATAACAAATATGGTAGCTTTTCACCTAGCACTTACCTATTGCTTGTTATTACTAATATGTATTTTCATTCTATACAACACAGCAGCCTTTCTGCTGAGGAGCACTATAGGACTAAATATTATCCAATTTTCTTTCTCTTTTTCCTTCAGCCTGGCCTACACAGTAAGGGTGTATTTGAAGGTGTATGAATAGGATTTAAATTTTTTCTTTTGTCATTGAAAATTAATACCCATCAATAAACACAAACTTTTCTATCAACATTGAAGGACAGGAATTGTTTTCTGGATGAGATACATTATTTGTGTAGCGGTTTTACTATTGAGGGAAGTGTGAAGGATGGATTGTCCAGCAGTGATCTGCTCACCTAGATTGAGACCTCCCCACGCAATTTATCTAGAAGAGTGTATAGCAGTTTGACAATGGAAGAGGGAGAAAGGACTCAATGATTCCTCAAATCATTGTAATTCCTCTGAATCTCTAGCCCCTCAAATTATTATTAACTTCTGTAAGGGCATAGCCTTGGGAGAATGCCACCTATATGACATTTCTGTGCTGAAGATGGTAGGGACTGAGAGGCAAGGTGAGCAAAAGTGATCTGGACATAGGTAATGCATTTCAGTGAGTGAGCAGGTCACCAGGTTGAGGAAAAATTGTGATATAGAAATAATGTCTCATGGAGTCTTCAATCTAGAGCTGGAAGGAACTTTATAAATCATCTAATCTCCTTTGACAGATGAGGAAACTGAGACCCAGACAGGAATTTGACCAAAGTCATACCAAATAAAAAGTGTAAGTTCTAGCCCATCAACTCTAAACCAAAGTCTCTGTCTATTATATTACCAGAACTCAATTCCTAGGAAAGAAGGAGGGAGGGAGGGGGGAGGAAAAAAAGGAAGTAGGAAGAAGAAGGAAGAAAGGAAGGAGGGAGGAAGATAAAGAGGAAGGAAGAAAGAAGAAAGGAAAGAGAAGGAAGGGAAAGAGGGAGGAGGGAAGAAAAGGAGAGAGAAAGAGGTCAGGAGGGAGGGAGGGAGGGAGGGAGAGAGGAAGAGAAAGTCTAATTAAAATGGGCTAAATTGTGAAAAAAATACTTTTTTATTCAGTTTCTACTGGCAGTTAAGTAGAGAATGAATTGCTTAGTTAATTTTCTGATCCTAAGGCTGAAAAAAGAAAGACTTTAGCCCAGAAGGAATTTCTACCTTTGGGAGAGTCTGGGAATAGAAATAGAAGAAAATGTGTTGTGTCTCTATTACATGCTGATTAATTCTTCTACTTTTATTATCATTTATCTAATTCAATTAAATGCTTATTCCAGTATATCCTTGATCTAGAATTAGATCAATGAAGCACAGCAGTCAGTAATGTAAAGATTAGGAAGAGCAAGGAGAATGGGGACCAAAATCCAAAATCTAATCATTGGAAATACCAGCCCATACCTTAGATCAGGGGTTCTTAACCTGAGATTTGTAAACTTTTAATAAGACATTTGTAAAATCTCATTTCCTATAAAGGAATTCATGTATCCTCCCATTTTAAAGGAGACATACATAGCATGATTTTAGTAAAGAGAATTATGAAGAGTTCTTTTCATTAAGACTTGTCCTTAACTAGCTCCTTTATTCTAGGCAAAGCTCCTACTTCTGTCCTCAGAAGTCAAGCAAAACCAGTCTCATCCTTTTTTCAGAGGACAGTCCTTCAAATATTTGAGAGAGCTAGCATGTCTCAACTGAACTTTCAATTTTAAATTAAACAACCCCAGTTTCTTCAGACTTTTTAAATATGGCATGTTCTTACAGCCCACTCCAGTCACTTTACCTTGGAAGATGATTACTGTGTTTCTAAAATTCACTCAGAACTGGACACAGTACTACAAATGTAGTCTGAACAGAGAACAGTACTGGGAAATTATCATCCCCCTCATTCTAGACATCTTGCTTCTCTTAATGCAGCCTAAATGTTTCACTTCCCAGTACAAGTCATTGTTAATAATATGCTAAATCCTGCCTGTACATCTTTTTAAATACCTTTTGAATTGTTTGTAATTTTATTTAGCTCTTCTGCAATTTTTATGTTTCATGATTTATAATAAATGTCCATTAATATTTTTGTCCATATAGGGGGTTGATTAGGGATGCTGGACCAGGCATTTATCCATATGAGGTCAATACAAGAGAAAATCTGGACCCAGCCTCTTGAGATAAGTTCTGCTATTAATATGACTTAGAAGATGTTTCATATAACTTGGAAGCCAGAAAATAATTGCCTGAGGGGCCAATGGTATTCCTCTAGGAAGCTGAGGATGTACCTTATTAAAATCAAGATTGTCTTTTGTTAAGTCATAAATAAATATTCAGAGAAAATAACGGGGTCTACTGTGAGACTGTAGTATTAGGAGGATCACTATTTCATTTGCCTATTATACACTTAACCTGGAGTGCCTAGGAATTCTGTGAAAGTCACAAGTGGGAAGGGACAGACTTCTTAAAATAGAATTGAGATTTGTTGATGACCTCTGAAATGAAAATCTACAATAAATAGGAATACTCATTTATCCAGTAGACAAAGTATTGGTAACCTCAGTGTTATAGACTATAAAATAGAAACATGATCTTTGAATCTAGAGCCTTGTGCTTATTTCTTTTGAATTTTACTAAAAGCTTTGTTGGCTCTTATTTAATATACAATAATTAATGAGTCTGATAATCTGATTTAATGGACCCTAGTTGATTAGAAGCAATGTTAGTAAAAAGGGATATGGTGTCTTTCTGCCTCCTCCACCCCCAAAGAGTCACTTTTTTTTCTTTCATCTTGATTCCTGGTTATGGCCTGAAAAGGCCTCTTGCCTATTTTCGCCAAACTCCCACCAAAAAAAGACCTCTTCTTCCCAAGCTACCTTTCCCATGGCTTCTCTCTCATTCCTTAAAATGATAAGGAGTTCTCTCCTGCTGTTCTATCTCTTCCTCATCCACCCCCTCTCTTTCTTTGTTTCTCTCTGTATCTTGCTCTACATACAATACACATATAGACAAACACATTCTCTAAAATATATGTTACTACTTGGATCTTTTGGATTGGCTTTGTTCTTGATAGTAAAATTGTCTCTTTTGGTCATACCTGTAGACCACGTAGCCTGGGACCATGGAAGCCCTCTTGGAACCTAGTTGTCATCTCAGATCAATTTTGCCATCCAGTTCTAAATTTGAACTCATAGATAAGCCTACCTTTAGTCCCTTTATTGGATCAGCTTAAATTGGCTACCAATAGAAATGAACCAGCTTCTTTTGTCCTCTGTTGTTAGAAATTCAAGTTCTTTTCTGGGGGCTGATTCATTTGCCATCTTTGAGCTGTTCTTTTTTCTCAAGGATCGGATGCAATGTCTTGTTACAATAGCAAATTTATGTATACAAAACCCATCATCAATATTCTCACAAATATCCCACCTAGAGGATTTTGTTACTGTTATTGTTGTCTGTTGTTAGTGAGTGCTTTTTTGTTGCATCCAACTTTACATGATCTCATTTTAGATTTTCTTGACAAAGATATTGGAACGATTGCCATTTCCTTTTCCAGCTCATTTTACATGTAAGGAAACTAGAGCAAAAAGGTTAAATCATTTTCTCAGGCTCACACAGGTAATGTCTGAGGCCATGAAGAAGATGAGTCTTCCTGACTCCAGACCTGTCACTCTACTAAACCATGTAGATGCCCATACCCAAAGAATTAGGCAGAATCATTTGATCATATTCATCCAATAGAAAGGGGTCCAGGAAAATGTCTTTTTTCTATTTTTCTTTTTTTATTAATTTTATAATTATGACATTTTTTTGACAGTTCATATGCATAGATAATTTTTTTTCACAACATTATCCCTTGTACTCCCTTGTGTTTCGAATTTTTCCCCTCCTTCCCTCCACCCCCTCCCCTAGATGGCAGGCATTCCCATACATATTAAATATCTTATAGTATATCCTAGATACAATATATATATGCAGAACCGAATTTTGTTGTTGTTGTTGTTGCAAAGGAAGGATTATATTCGGAAGGTAAAAATAATCTGGGAAGAAAAACAAAAAAAAACAATGCTCACAGTTTACACTCATTTCCCAGTGTTCCTTTTCTGGGTGTAGCTGATTCTGTCCATCATTGATCAACTGGAATTGAATTAGATCTTCTCTATGTTGAAGATTTCCACTTCTATCAGAATACATCCTCGTACAGTATCATTGTTGAAGTGTGTAATGATCTTCTGGTTCTGCTCATTTCACTCAGCATCAGTTGATATAAGTCTCTCCAAGCCTCTCTGTTTTCCTCCTGTTGGTCATTTCTTACAGAACAATAATATTCCATAACATTCATATACCATAATTTACCCAACCATTCTCCAACTGATGGACATCCATTCATCTTCCAGTTTCTAGACACTACAAAAAGGGCTGCCACAAACATTTTGGCACATACAGGTCCCTTTCCCTTCTTTAGTATTTCCTTGGTATATAAGCCCAGTAGTAGTACTGCTGGGTCAAAAGATATGCACATTTTGATAACTTTTTGGGCATAGTTCCAGATTGCTCTCCAGAATGGTTGGATTCTTTCACAACTCCACCAACAATGCATCAGTGTCCCAGTTTTCCCACAGCCCCTCCAACATTCATCGTTATTTGTTCCTATTATCTTAGCCCAGGAAAATGTTTATAATATCAAAGGATAATAAATCTAAAGGCACTTATAGTAAAAGAAATGACAGTAGAAAGTGACTTCTAGATTGCATGACCAACGAGATGGACAACTAGACTTTTTCTGTAATCTTTTTTACCTCTCAGATCTCTCTAGAATATGTATTAGACACAAAAGACAAAGCACTTTCAACTGTCTTCATTGTCTTAGACATTAAGAACTCAGATGAAGGAATAATTCAGTGAACTAACAGAAGAGAAAGCTAGTCAGTAGTGGATGCCCACTGGTTAGTGAATGGCTGAATAAATTGTGGTATATGAATGTTATGGAATATTGTTGTTCTATAAGAAATGACCAGCAGGATGAATACAGAAAGACCTGGAAAGACTCACATGAATTGGTGCTGAGTGAAATGAGTTGTCCATGGCAATAGCAAGATTATACGATAATCAATTCTGTTGAACGTGACTCTTTCCAACAATCAGATGATTGATGTCAGTTACAATGATCTTGTGATGAAGAGAGCCATGAGAGAGGACCATGGGAACTAAATGTGGATCACAACATAATGTTCTCTTTGTTGTTGTTGTTCACTTGCATTTTGTTTTCTTACACATTTACTTTCTTTTTTTTAAATCTGATTTCTTTTGTACGGAAAGAGAATTGTATAAGTATGTTTATATATTTTGGATTTAACTTATATTTTAATATGTTTAACATATATTGAATTGCTTGCCATCTAGGGGTGGGGATGAGGGAAGGAGGAGAAAATCTGAAACAGAAGCTATCCAAGAGTCAATGTTGTCAAATTATATGTGCATATGTTTTGAAAATAAAAAGAAGGCTTTATAAAAGAAGAGAAAGAAATCTAGTCAGTAATCTTTAATATGTTCACTCAGCACCCCTATCCCAACTGCCACATGAGTTGGCTTACAACTGAATTCCTCTATGCACTTGTCCTTCCGCCAGAGCCTAAGAAAACCAAATGGGAGGAGGTTGCTTTGACGGGGATATCCCCGTAGAGAACAGCACTCTAACCTGCAGCATAATCCAGTCAGAGAACTGAGCAATAAGAGGGAAGTGCAATAAGATATGTGTATTTGAATGAGGTTATAATTTCAATTCTTTTACTTACCCAAAGTAAGTTAAGCTCATCTGTAAATCTAGGAGGTAGCTAAGAGTTCATAATAGCATAGCATCATATAACACAAAATATCTCCTTTCTAATAATTTAGAGAAGTAACTGATTCTAGTATTGGTGCCCCCATTTTATAGAAGAGGAAATGGAATTTCAGCTAACTTTGAAAGAAGGAGCTCAGCATTCAACCAAGGCCAGTTCTGTCCTTCCAAAATCACTGAGGACACTGAGATTAATGAAAGATAAATTTCTCAGTATGGGAACAAGCTGGGGAAGTTTTGAGGTCTAACACCCAGTGAAACCATCATAGAGGGGAGGAAGTCAAAAAGTGAGAAACAGGAGGAAATTAGAGAAGGGAGCAAAAGAACCCTAAAATTACCAAAGATCTCAAGTGAAAGAAAACTCAGTTAAATATCTTTTTCCAAAAGGAAATTTATTAATAAATAGGGATCTCCAGATTAGATTAAAGAGTAAAGATATCTATGAATAAATATTGCAAGAAAAGAGAAAATGAATAAAAACCTGATGACAGAGAAAGCCATATGGATTTCTAAGAAAGCATAGGATCACATCAGAATGTTCTGAATGGTTTAACCGCCCAACATTGAACCGAACACAGAATTGTTTTGTTATATATTTCAATAATTGTGTTGAGGATCCTTTGTTCAAGAAAACAAAGAAAGGCATATGTTTCAAAGATTTACATTAAAATTGTTAAAATAATTTTGGCATTTGTAAAGTATGCTTTATTTTTCTCAGTAATTTACTCTATGTATAATGCTTCACAGATGAAATATGCCCAAATAAATGAGGCATTTCTCAAATTTCTTTGTTCCTTCTCTGCTAAAAATTATATACTTAGTTTGTCTTTCATTGGATTCATTCTTCCTACAAGAAATTAGAGAACCCAGAACCAAATTATACATTACAGAATTGAAGGGGGTGGAAGAGCTTCACAGGAATTCCCTAGTCTAAGCCTCTGTCTCCTGGCAAGATGAACCTTACCTGTACAATTCAATGAAGGCCATTTGTGGTTTAAAGAACACAGAATTGGGAAAATGAAGGCATGATTTCAATTCTTTTACTTATCCAAGGTAAATTAAGCTCATCTTTAATATCTAGAAGGTGACTAAGAGTTCACATTAGCATAGTATCATATTATGTACAAAGCATCTCCCTTCTAACATTTTAGTGAAGTAACTGATTCTGGTACTGTTGCCCCCATTTTGTGGAAGAGGAAACTGTTAGATTGTGACTTACCCAGTGTCAGGCAGATAGTGGCAGAATTTGGACTCAAAATCAGATTTTCTGATTTAACTAGTGTTCTTTTAGTGGTGGACTCCATAATTCTTAAAGTCCCTTCTGCCTCAGGTTTCTAGGATTCTAAGTTTCATGAGTAAGGAGCCTCTATGATTTCCCTGGTCTTAGGCTTATGAGTCTTCATTGCAAAACCTCTCTTACCAGCACTTTTTTAGAGATAAGCAACCCCCATGATCTCCCTCCTTATACAACTCCCCCTTTTTCACTTGTGATATTGATTAGAGGGGGAAAGACAAAAAGAAAAGAAAGAAAACAACCCTAAAAATACAAGTTAGTTTGCTTGACTTTCTAAATAGGAGACTTTCATATGGCATACCACCTAAATTCAATTTAGTTCAGCAAATTCATTAGGTGTCTAATATGTTCAAGGTTCAAATTTTACAAAATCATACAGTAAAATGGAATGAAAAAGCATTTTAAGTCCATACTATGTGTCATCCACCATAATAAATTCTGAGAATGGGGGTAGCTAGGTGGCGCAGTGGATAGAGCACCAGCCCTGAATTCAGGAGGACCCGAGTTCAATTCTGGTCTCACACACTTAACACTGCCTAGCTGTGTGACCCTGGGCAAGTCTCTTAACCCCAGCCTCAGAAAAATAAAAATAAAATAAAATAAATTCTGAGAATAGAAATACAAAAGTGAAGCAGTCCCTTCCCTTCCACATAAAGAAGGATTCAATTCTATGACAGATGGAAGGTTCACATAGTCCTTAGGGTCTGATAGGAAAGACAAAGAGATTGATGTGAAGATTCCATAGATGGTCAATGTATGTCAAAATCTTTTCATGAGGCACTGGGAAAATTACTCGTATTTATGATGGTGAAAAGAGACTTTTAAATTTATTACTGATTAATTTAAAATAAGCTATTTGCTGGGACTTGGTCATCTTTTTGTTGTACAGAGATTTACATAGTAATGATATATATTGTGATTTGTGCAGTTGTCAGTTCTTTTGGCAGGGAGAAATATAGTCTTCCTCTATTCCCCAGAAGAATGTTTTCCTAGGTCATAGAGGAGTCTATAAATCTCTAACTTTGTTTAGAGTTCTTCAGAAGTTTTGTTATCTAAACATCTTTCTATCTATAAATAGATAGAGCTCCTCCCTATCTATCTTAAAGCCAGGGAGAAAAAATAACTTATGGTTGCTTAAGTTCTTTGCAGAGAATACATCAATAAAAATCATTTATTAAGCATATAATGTGTCAGAAACTGTACTAAATATTAAGGATGCAAAACACCCAAAAACATAAGGAAGAACAGAAACTTCCCCTTTCCTCCAGGAGCTTACATTCAATTGGGAGATAAAACATATGCATACATAAGTGTGCAGAGAATTTCTACAATTTAGTTATAAGTTAGCCTTAGTGGAGATGGTACTAGTAACTAGAAGGACTATGAAAGACCATTTTCACAATAGGATGCTTTATCTGAGTGTTGAGGAAAGTTATGGCTTTCAAGAGGCAGCGATGAAGAGGTAGACATCCCAGACATGAGAGATAGCTATTTCAAGGACATGGATATCAGAAGCAGATTGTCATGTATGAGGTATGGCAATAAGTCAATATGTCTGGACTACAGACTAATGATTCTATAGAATAGAATACTAGATGACTGAAAAGATAGGAAGGGGTCAGACAATTAAGATCATTAAATCTCCAATGAAATTTATATTTGATCCCGGAATCATTGGATTTATGAGTAGGGCAGTGACATATCAGACCTGTGCTGCTGGAAAGTCTCTTTGGCAACTGTGTGAATTATAGTTTGGAGATGGAGAGGGATCAATTAGGAAGTTATTGCGGTAGTCCTAGTGGTAAGCAATAAAGATTTGAAATATTGTGATATGTATGTGAATGAAGAGAAGGAATTTGATGAAAGTCATGGCAATAACAATGATAAGACTCGGCAACTGATTAGAAAAATGGAATTAATAGTGGTACCTTGACAGTAATGGACAATCCAAAAAAATGTGGGTGGGTTGTGGGAGGGTGAAAATGTTGTTTTGCTTTTGATTTGTTGTGTTAGAGTTGCCTACAAGACAACTAAGTAAACAGGTACTTAGTAGACATTTGGTGATTAGAGATTAGAGTTCAGAAGAAAGATTTGGACTGAATATATTTATCTGGGAATTATTCACTTAGAGATGACAATTGAACCATTGGATACTGATGAGATTATTAAGTACAGCATATAAAGAATAATGTGAAGAAAGCTCAGTTGAAATACTTGTAGTAAATATAAACTTAATGATATAATTTATAAATGAAAATCCAGAAAAGGAGGTTGAAGAATTACTCTAATTTGGCACTTCATCTTTGGTGTCCATCCCTTTGAAATGGTTGTCCCCCATTCCTGGAGTGCTCTCCTCCCTAATTATAATCTCTTTGAATCCCTAACTTCCTTCAAGATTCAGCTTTTCTACAAGACACCTTTCCCCACTTCACTTCTTTTCCCCCATGACTGCCCCTCTCAAATTGCCTTTCACCTATTCTGTATATATCTTGAATGCACCTAATTATTTACATGTTGCCTCCCTCTGAGAATGTAAACTCCTTGAGAGATGGAACTCTTTTTGCCTTTCTTTGTAGTATGGTGCTGGCACATAGTAGGCACTTTGTTGACTGACTGAGAACTGAGAGCAATGTCACAAAAATTCAAAGAAGTGCAAATACCCAGAAAATGATGTCAATAGTGTCAAATGCTACATAGCAGTCAAAAATGACTATGGTTGAGGAAGGCTGTTCAATTTGAAAATTAAGTGATCTTTGGTAACTTTGGGGGGAATAATTTACATTGAATGATGAAGACAGAAGCAAAGTTGAAAAGGACTTAGAAGAAAGTGAAATTAGTGTCACCAAATGTAAAATAATTTGTAAACCATTAACATGAAAAAATGCTACCAGAATATCTCCTTTGGAACCATCAAAACTTTTCATTAATTATCTTCTCAAGTAACTTGGAGAATAGAGTTCAGTGTTAGAAATGGATGGAGTCTTAGAAATCTTGGAATATAATTCATCCAGTTGAGAGTTATGACTCCTACACAACCTTTACTCTCTTCTCCTACTCAGCAAAATAGGGGGAAAATAACATTTTGATCTCAGAAGATGTACCTAGACTGGGGTTCCAAAACAACTGACCAAGTGACAAAATCATGCAGTTTTGTGTCTTTATCAGTAGGACCGTCATCTCTAAGGAGGCAACCCTTTCATACCATAGCGTGTAGATAAAACCAAAACTAGTGTTTTTGTTTCTTTTCAATTAATTTTGTTATTGCAGTAAATATGTAGCCTTAGAGCTCCCCTTCAGCAAAAGATTCCAATTAATATTTTTAAATAGAAAGAAAAGCTAGCATATATTACATTAACTCATTAGAAACATTCTGGTATCTTTTAGATCCCAAGAACATGCAGGTAGGCTCACAAGTATATATGACTATCTATGTGAACCTGTTCATTAATATTTCATAGATGTATATGTATCTGTCCAGTTTATATTCACTTATTTCCACCATGCAAATCTGACAGCAAACACAATTGATTTAGTCACCCTTCAGCGAAATAAAAATGTATACACTTCCAGCAGCAACATCAAAATGTCGTATTCATTTTTCTCTCCATTGTTGATTACATTAATATTTAGCTGTAGGGCAAAATTGTAGCCATATAACAATCTATCTATCAAGAGTCAGGAAAAACTTGTCTATCTGTCAATTGAAATGATTTGATAATAGCATATTTTAGATTCATTGAGAGGAAAAGGAAAGACCTTTTTTTTTTCCTTTGTGAATGTTTGTAATAGATTTGAAAATATGAGCTTGAGAAATGAACCATATAAATTAATTAAATTATGCTTTAGCAAAGTAGTCCTAGAATTTTGGAATGGAAAGGAAGCTTAGAGATCACCTGGGTTGACCACTTCATTTTACAACTGAAGAAACCTAGACTGAGAGAGTAAGTCAATGGCCTCAAAGAGCATATATTCTAATGGGGAAGATAATATGTAAATATACAAAATATATACAAAGTAGATGCAAGAACTCATTAGCAGTGAGAAGGATGGGAATGAGGACATTTGACTATATTCTAAGAGAATCTTCCTAACCTTTATAGTTTAACATTCAGGAAGAAAACCTTCTTTCTTCACTCATACACATGCAAATTAGATCAAACAGTTTAAAGTTCCCCAGTTTTAGTGGTGAAAAAATATTCAATCATGGCTGCAGTGGAGAAGAGAGATTTTCTATCTGTAATCTAATCTAATAAACCCAGTCCCTTGCATGTAGTAAGCACTTCATAAATGTTTTATCTATCCAATATTTTTTTCTGAGTTCTTATACACATCTTCGATAAGATCTATTTGTACTTTGGCCTGGATTCTTATTAAAATGCTCATGTCACCTGTAAACAAGAAACAAAGTACTATGGGAATTATTCCTCTTTCTTTTTAAATTAAGACTTTCTTGTACAGTCTACTTTAAACTTAAACAAGGAACAATATTCTGTTTGGGTTTTTTTTCCAATTACTAATTTTCCAAGTTCTATGGAGCAACTCAGAATTAACATCTCTCTCTATTTGCAAGATTTAGAAAAAGAATATGGATGCTGAGTTTTTAATTAGGTAAAGATTATGAAGAGGGAGTTGAATATATACTAAGCAGGAAGTCAAAAAAGGTAAAAAAGAGAGTGGATAAGCTGTTTGAGAAGCCAGGTTTAATCAGAGATTTGCCTCTGATTTGTCATCTGGCTGATAGCTTATCCTCCTTGGACCTCCTTAAGCATCTGTAAAATGGGAAAGATAATGCCATCTGTATTTCTACCTCTGGGAGAAATTGGCATTATCCTGTGCCTTAAATAAAGACTTGTTCAAATTGGGGAGGTATTTTATAGGACATCCTCAGGAATCTGCAAAACTGGTCTCCTGTGAGGAAGAAGGGTGACAAACAAGCAGTGTTCATTTTGTGACATAGAGATGAGACCAAGCAATAAGGGATGACCGTGATGGATGAAAAAGATAATTATTTTTTCAGCCCAGCCTGACATTGCACACCTTGTTGGAGACTTGTTGCACTGTATTAATTTCTGAACTTGCTTCCAATTGGTTTAAACTTCTGGTTGTTTCATATTCCTCTGAGATATTTATGTATTTAATTTGGGAAAATACACCGGATTGTGTGACATGTGCACAGGGAGAATTTGTTTCCTTGACAGTGATTACTTATATTTATACGGAACAACATCACAGATGCATTAAATCTAGATACTGAAAGGAAATTGCAGCCATAAATTTCATTTACTAGAAAAATAGACATTCACCCCCCCTTTTTTTGGATGGCCTTGATCTTTCTGGTATTGAAGAAAAGATTATTTAGTCTTTTAAAAATAGCAACTTCACCTAAAAGTCATGTATTTTTTGATAATTTAAATAGCACAAATGATTTTTTAACAAAATCTTGGAAAGCATTCTGTTTCCACTCACATAAAGTGACCCAGAAAAATCAAAAATAATGAACTGTAACTTCTATTTAATTAAAAGTCTTCTGCCTTGTTTACTAAGCCATCACCAGTTGCAGTATGCAATGAAAACCATAGATAAAACCACCAATTTGGATCAAATGAGCATAACTTAAATGGCATTAACTTTAGGTTATGAAACTAGAATTTTATATGCAAAGCTGTTTGCTTCTTAAGATTGCTTCATTTTGCTATTCCTCTCATAATTTCTTTTTTCCTGTTCTTGATAATTTTTAACTCATTAAAAAATCTGTACCAATGGTTTCATCACTGAAGAGAATTCCTCCACCATTATGTAGTCCTGTAATTTAGAGTTAGAGAGTGTTGCCTAGAGCACTGAGGTTAAGTTTATTTGTCCCCATAATCATACAACTGAGGATCCAGAGTCTAATGCCTTTGTTTTATAGGTGAGGAAACTAAAGGCAAGAAAATTATAGGATTTACCCAAATGTGTACAGTTAGTATATACCAGGGCTACATTTGATATCCAACTCAGTGCTAGGTGAGTTATCCATGTAGGAAGCACAGGTTGAGCCCAAGTCTTCCTGAGTCCAAGACTTGCTTTCTCTCCACTACAGCATATTAAAATAACATCATGAAAACTTACATGAACTGATGCTGAGTAAAATGAGCAGAACCAAGGGAACACATAATAAGATTGTGTGATGATCAACTGTGATGGACTTGAGTCTTATCAACAATAAGGCAATTCAAGACAGTTCCAGTAGACTTGGGATGGAAAATACCATCTGCATCCAGAGAGAAAATTGTGCAAACTGGATGTGGATCTGTGATAACCACGTTAGCACCCTGGATACCTTAGAATCAGCCTGAATCGGGATAAACAAAAGTCCTTAGTCTTTATTCTTGGTCTTTAGCAGTAGAAGTGAAGGGAATGGCCAGGTAGGATCTCCGCGACCTCACCTCTTTGTCTCCTGCCCAGAAGTGACCCTGCCTAGTCTTATTCCACCTTCTAGTCCCTCCTACAATTCTCTATATACACCAAAAGATTGAACCAGCACAGAACAGTGGGAAGGGCCATTTTTCAAACATATGATAATAGAGAATTGTCCAATCAGTAATTAGCCTTAAGTGCTGAGTTGTCCAACCTCAGTGCATTAACTCAAGAGTTTCAGCCCTTTACATAGATCAAAAAAACATAGTATTTTCACCTTTGCTGTTGTTGAGGTTGTTGTTTGTTTGCTTTTTTTCCCTCTCTCGTGTTTTTTTCTCTTTGATCTTATTTTTCTTGTATATCATAACAAATATTGAAATATGTTTAAAAGAATTGCACATGTTTAACTTATATTGGATTGCTTGCTGTTTGGGGGAGGGGAGACAAGGAGGAGGAAGAAAAACTTGGAACACAAGGTTTTCCAAGGTGAATGATGAAAACTATCTTTGCATATATTTGGGAATTTTATGCATGTTCTATTTTAAAAAATAACATCATGTAGCTACATTAATATTTGAGAAGTCAATCACAGATTCTACCCATTGGCAAATTATCATCTCTGTAGAGTTTCCTAAGTGTTTTTACTTGACTTCAATATGATGATTTAGAGTGCTTGAAATGCAGAGAAATTCAACTTTGATTGTAAGACTTCTGGGATCATTACCCAATTCGTCCTTGGGGAGTAAAGTCATGTTTGTATGGTTGTGGTTGTGCATCTTCCTTTGTTTCCTGTCCTTCTAGATGATCCATGACATAGGAGATCCAGAAGGCTCATATTTAGAGTGTGATTGTTCAATTTTACATACACTGAACCCTGTGACAAGCTACATTTTTAAAAGAGATCAAAGTTTCAGAAAAATCAAAGATAGGGAAAGAAGGGGTCTGGGTAAGCATTTATTAAATACCTACTATGTGCCAGCCAGAATTCTAGGTGTTTTACAAATATCATCTCACTTGATCCTCACAACAACCCTGGCAGATAGTTGCTATTATGATTGTCATCATTTTATAGTTGAGAAAACTGAGGCAGATAGTGGTTAAGTGACTTATCCAAGATCACACAGAAGTAAATATAGTCTGAAGCTGGATTTGAACTGTAGTTATTATAACTCCAGGACCAGGGCTCTGTCTATCACATCAACTACTTGCTATATAAGGATGTCTTCAAGTATCTGAAACATTGATTAGCTTTCTTCTATTTGGTCCCAGAGAGCTGACCTAAGAACAACCAGTAGAAGTTACAGAGAAGCCTATTTAGACATAATGTAAGAAAACCTTCTACCAGTTATAATTCTCCAACAGAGATTTGTCTTGGAACATAGTGAGTTCTCTCTTATTAGGGACAGGTAGATGGGACAGTAAATAGAACATAAAACTTTGAATCAGAAAGATCTGAATTTAAATTTGACCTCATCAATTTACAAGTATGACTGGGTAAATTAACTTTTAGTTTCTCCATCTGTAAAATAGTTAATCATAGCCCCTACTTCCTAAGATTGTTGTGGGTATTAAAATTAGATCATATTTATTAAGTCTTTGCATATCTTAAAGAGCTATATATTTACCACTGTTTCAAGAGGTTTTCAAAAGAAAGCAGGATTACACTTACTGAAGAAATCAAAGTGATTCTCTCAAACAGGAGTAAATTGTCTATGAATCCTCCTTCCAACTAGGAGATTCTATGATTCTGTAATTCTGAAGACACTTAGGGAACTAGTTTTAATATAGTTATCTATTTGATTTTAAACTAAAGGACTGGGTAGATTAATGTTCATCCTAAATAAGCTTTTATTGTCTACCTAGGAATAACTGAAATATTAGGAGAATTTCTGCTCAGATGATCATTTCTCAATAATTTCTAGAGCATATTGCTGTAATAATAAATGGTTAAATATTATTCATCACTAAGTATTGGCACTGTCTTAAACTATCAACTTTCTAGACATTACCTTCTGTCTTTATAGAATGAGTCACACCAGATGGATTTACATGTGAATTCTACCAAACATTTAAAGAACAATTAACCCTAATGCTATATAAACTATTTGAAAAAATAAGGATTGAAGGAGTCCTACCAAATTCCTTTTATGACACAGACATCATACTGATACCTAAACCAGGTAGGTTGAAAACAGAGAAAGAAAATTATAGCCCAATCTCCCTAATGAATATTGATGCTAAAATCTTAAATAAAATATTAGCAAAAAGATTACAGAATGAGTCACATTCTGAATCACTCTCATTCTCACTGAATCTGGCTTCCTATCATTTTCATTGCTTTTCTCCTTCAGTCTTCCTTCCCACCATCACCAATCCCAACTGTCCTGTGATTCAATCTTTTTTTAATAGTATTATCCCCAATTACATGTCAAGAATATTTTTAGCATTCCTTTTTATTAAAGCTTTTTATTTTCAAAACATATGCATAGATAATTTTCAACATTTACCTTTGCAAACCTTGTGTTCCAAATTTTTGCTTCCTCCCTTCCTCTCCACCTCCTCCCCTAAATGGAAAGTAATTCAATATATGCTAAACATGTGCAAAATTCTTCTATACATACTTCTACAATTGCTACAGAAGAAAAGTCAGATCAAAAAGGGGAAAAGAGAGAAAAAACAAAATGCAAGCAAACTACAACCAAAAAGTGAAAATACTATGTTGTATTTCACACTCAGTCCCCACAGTTCTCTCTCTCTCTGGGTGCAGCTGACTCTCTTTATCACAAGATCATTGGAACTGGCTTGAATCACGTCACTTTTGAAAAGAATCATGTCCATCAGAATTGATCATTATATAATCTTGCTGTTGTTTAATGTTCTCTGGTTCTACTCACTTCAGTTCATGTAAGTCTTTCCAGGCCTCTCTGAAATGATCCTGCTGTTTGTTTTTTTTTAATAGAACAATAATATTCCATAACATTCATATACCATAACTTATTCAGCCACTCACCAACTGATGGGCATCCACTCAGTTTCCAGTTCTTGCCACTACAAAAAGGGCTGCCACAAACATTTTTAAGCATTCATTTTTACAAGATTTTGAGTTCCAAATTTTTTTCCCTTCTTCCATTCATTCCTTTTTTCCTTAAATTTGATATAGGTTATGTATATGCTATCATATAAAACCTATTTCCATATTAGTCACACTTATGAAAGAAGAAACAGGTCAAAAGGAAAAAAAACATGAAAAAATAAAGTAAATGAAAAAGTGTGCTTTCAACTGTATTCAGAGTCTGTTGGCTCTTTATTTGGATTTATTTTCCTTCATGAATCCTTTGTACTTCTCTTGGATCACTGTCTTGTTGAGAAAAGTTAAGTCATTCATAGTTTAAATGAACACAGTGTTGCTTATATTGTATACAGTGTTTTTCTAGTTCTGCTTATTTTACTCTGCATTAGTTTGTACAAGTCATTCTAGGTTTTTCTGAAATCTGCCTAGTCATCATTTCTTGTTGCACAATAGTATTCCATAACATGCATATACTGCAGCTTGCTCAGCCATTCCCCGATTGACGAACTCTCAATTTCCAACATTCTATCACTATGAAAGAGCTGCTATAAAAATATTTTTAACAAGTAGTTCTTTTTTCCATTTTTTAATGATCTCTTTGGAATACAGACCTCTTGGTATTGCTAGATCAAAGGGTATGCACATTTTGATTGCATTTTGGTCATAATTCAAAATTGCTCTCCAGAATGGTTAGATCAATTCTCAACTCTACCAATAGTGTATTAGTATCCCAATTTTCACACATCCCCTTCAATATATATCATTTTCCTTTTTTGTCATATTAATCAATCTGATAAGTGTGAGATGGTACTTTTATTTGCATTTTTAATCAAAAGTGATTTAGAAGACTTCTCATATGCACATAGATAGCTTTGATTTCTTCATCTAAAAACTGACAATTTTTCAATTGAGAATGGCTTGTAATATTATATAACTTTAAATATTTTCCACATATTTTAGAAATTTGATCTTTATCAGAGATACTTACTTAAAAAGATTTTTCCAGCTCTCTCCTTCTAATTTTGTTTGCATTGGTTTTGTTTGTATAAAAGCTTTTAAAAATAATATAATAAAAATTACATTATTTTGCTTTTTGTAATGTATCTGTAACTCACTTAACTTCTTTAAGAATTTAGATGCTGGAGAGTTAGTGCAATGGATAGAGCATCAGCCCTAACATCAGAGGACCTGAATTCAAATTTGACCTCAGATACTTAACACTTAATATTTACTAGCGGTGTGACCCTGGGCAAGTTATTTGACTCTAATTGACTCACCAAAAAACAAAACAAAACAATACCAATAATTTGGATACTATGCCATTTGATGCACATATGCTTAGTGTTTATATTACTTCACTGTCTATTATACCTTTCAGCAAAATGTAGTTTCCCTTTCTTATTTCTTTTAATTAGGTCTATTTTTGTTGCTTAGTTTGAGATCAGGATTTTATCCACTTCAGCTGAAGCATAATAGATTCTGCCTCAACCCCTTACCTTTACTCTGTGTGCCTTTTGGCTTCAACTGTGTTTCATATTGTAAACAACATATTGTAGGATTCTGGTTTTTTGATTCACTATGCAGTTGGTATCTTCTGCAATCTGACTTGAAAAATGGGAAATGAAATAACATAAAAATTTGAGAGCTTTGTAATGTGCCCATTTTCAGAGGAGAAATTTATTTAATAAGAATAAATGTAAGGATGTACCCGATTTAGACTTCAGCACTCTCACCTAATATAGATAGAATCTTTTTATGAGAGATTATAATGTCCAGGCTAGCTCTCTAGAGAGCCTCAGGATCAGTCAGAGTCAGGATCAATCAGTCATTGGTCTTTAGGAGGAGAAGTGAAGGAAGCAGTTAAGCTGCCATGTGGCTTGTCAAAGATTAATCCTGGACTCTGGAGTGCAAAGCCTGAAGTCTCCCTCCTCAGTATCCTGTGGCAGAGAGACTCTGACGTCTCTCTCCGTCAGCCCTCCAATCCTTGCCTATGACTACCTCACCACCAGACATTCAGCAAGCACCAATGATGAAGAGAGCCATCACATTACCATCTCATCTAAATATAGGTATATAGAACCATTAGCTCATATTGAGCAGGTAATTAGCCTTAAATCTCTGCTGTTTCAGATTCAAGTCCACCTTTTCTAAGTTTCAGCCCTCTATGGGAGATTTTATCCTATTCATCCCTCCATCCTATTTTTCCTCCTGTTTGTCATCTCTCTCCATTTATTCTTTCCCTCCTCAACAGTTTTTTGTCTCTATCTACCACTTCCCTTAGTCTGCCCTTTCTTCTGCCATTTCTTCCCTCCTTTTTTTTAAATCTCTTCTCTTCTTACTTTTCTCTTCAGTAAGAGAAATTTCTATATTCAACTGATGGAGTATATCATTCCCTCTTTGAACTAATTTTAAACTAAGTTTAAGAGATGTTAATCTCCTACTCTGCCATCTTCCTCTCAATTGTAATAAATCTTTCTTGCCCCTTCATGTAAAATAATTTACCCCATTCTCTTCTTTCCTTCTGCATTCAGGGTACTCCTCTTTCTCACCTTTATTATTTTTTATGTTACTGCCTCAAATTCATTATATACCCATACTCTCTTTCTATGCATATTCCTCAAGCTGTATTATTAGTGGCACAATTTTAAAGAATTTTAAGTATTATCTTCCCGTGTAGAGATGTAAACAATTCAGCTTCATTAAATCCCTTATGTTTTCTTTTCCCTTTTTATCTTTTTAGGTTTCTCTTGGGTCTTGATATTAGAGATCAATTTTTTTTGTTCATTTCTGATCTTAAAATCCTATTTCATTGACTGACCATTTTTCCCCTTGAAGCATTATGCTTAATAGCACAGGGTAAGTAGTTCTCAGTTATAGTCTTAGCTCCTTTGTCTTCTGGAATATTCTGTTCTATGACCTAGGATCCTTTAATGTTACAGCTGCTAAATCCTGTGTAGCCCTGATTGGGACTTGCTGATATTGAATTGTTTCTTTCTTGACACTTGTAGTATTTTTTCCTTGATCTCATAGGTCTATAATTTGACTACAAAGTTCCTTGAAGTTTTTATTTTGAGATCTCTTTCCTGAAGTGATAGTGGATTCTTTAATGCCTATTGTGCATTCTGGAGCCAGGATATCAGAGCAGTTTTCTTTAATGATTTATTGAAAAAAAAATGCTATCCAGGTTCTCCTTTTGAGTGTGATTTTTAGGAAGTCCAATGATTCTGATATTGTCTCTCCTGAATCTGTTTTCCAGACCTGTTGTTTTTCTCATGAGGTATTTTACATTTTCTTCTATTTCTTCATTTGAATTTGTTTGATTGATCTTGATGTTTCAAAGAGTCATTAGCTTTTACTTGCTTAATTCTAAATTTGAAGGAGTTATTTTCTCCAGTTAGCTTTGGTACTTCCTTTTCCATCTGGTCAATAGTACTTTTAGGGGAATCATTTTCTTCAGTTGATTTTTATGTTTCCTTTTCCATTTGGTTAATTCTACTTTTCAAGCACTTATTTTCTTTTTCCAAGCTGTTGAGTCTTTGAATAATATATTTCAATCACTCTTATTTCTTTTCCCAATTTTTCTTCTACCTCTCTTATATGATTGTTTAAGATCCTTTTGGAGTTTCTCCATGAATTCTTTCTGGGCTTGAGACCACTTCCTGCTTTTCTTTGGGGTTTTGCCCATAGATATTTGACACTGTTGTCCTATTCTGAATTTCTGCCTTGGTTTTTCTTGTCACCAAAATAACTTTATATGGTCAACTTCTTTTTTGATTGTTTTTTGCTCATTTTTTTGGCCTTTTTCTTTTCTTTTAAATTTGAACTTTGCTTCCAGGATGAAATTGGCACTGTCTCAGGCTTCTTGTGCAAGGCTTGCCCTGAAGCCCACAAAGGTCCCTCATGTCTGGTGCTATGCTGAGGGATTGGGACAGGGGTGGCTGGAGCTTGTGGAGGCCCTAAGGATCTGGCAGCTTACCTGCTGCTGAGCTAAGGTTGTAGTGATGGTTTCTAGCATGTGCTGAGGCTGGTAGGATGTTTCTGCATTTCCTCAGAAATATATTGAAACAAGTGGAGGTCTGACCTTGAACTCTGCCTGTTTTCCTGGGGCTTAAACCTGTCAGGATCAGGGGTGTAGAAGCTGTCTGTTTACTTAGGCACCCATAAGGTTGGTCTACCTGTTTTCCTGGAGTTGTGCTGAAGCTTGTGGGAAGTCTGGTCCCTGAGAGATGCCAGTTTGCCCAAGGCTACAATGAAGCACATGGTGTTTCTCAGAATTTCCCTGACTATGTTGAGATACCTAGTAGGTCTCAGTATTGGCCCACTCCACCACAGTGGGGCTCAGGATCTCCACTGGTTTGTTGAGGAGGAGCTTGCTGCTTCTTACTGGAATGCTTCCCATCCTGGACTACATTCCTCTTTTACCGAAGGGAGACAGACCTTTCTTGCCAATCTTCCACATTTTTTGAGCTAAAAACCTGTTTTATCCTGCCCTTTTGCTGGTTCTGCTGTTCTAGGATTTGTTTGGGGGCACTATTTTATGGTTGTTTGAACGTTAATATGGGGGAGTTGCAGCAATTTACTGTTTAATTCACCATCCTGATTCCCAGAAGTTTGCAACTACCTTCCCCTCCACTCTTCTTAGTCCTTCCCAGCTTCCCCTCTTGAGCAAGAAGCTAAAATAGTTGTATTTCAGAATCTTTCAATTAATTTCCTTCTTAGTAGAAGAAAATCTATGCCATCTCACAACTATTCATCAGCTCATGAGACTAAGATGGTCCCTGGCTTTTAGTATTAACTACTCCCATTTTGAGAAATGGGAATTGGAATACGTTCCAAATCTGAGAACTATAATATGTGCCTATTTTCAGTGGAAAATTTTATTTAATAAGAATAAGTGTAAGGGTATACACTTAAGGGTATGCACTATTTAGACTTTAGCATTTTCATCTTATAGATAGGAATTGCTTTATAAAAGACCATAAGGAGCAAAGACATTGAATATAAAGGAAGGCCTTAAGTTTGTCAATGAAGCATTTCACTTTTTTAGAAGGGATCTGAGACTTCAATACCTTAGTTGCATATTTTTAAAAAGCTAGCAAAGATGATGAACTTCTTCCAGAGTACAATTTCTATTATAATTGTATCTATCTGCTCATAAGACCCCAATTGGAACCTGGGAAATATGACTAATTGGTTACCATAAGTAAGATGTGGTTTCTAACTGAAAGAACTTTGCCCTGAACCAGGAAGAATTCTCTTGCCTCTGTCATGTGAGAGATAAATCCCAGAGTTGAAGGAGGCTCTAGGGGAGCCTCAGAAAAGAGAAGCTTCTGACAGGTTTAGATTAAGAACAAGTACCTTTTCTGAAAAATCAGCAGTCTATCTGAAAAGAGTACAGTAATACCTGACAGACTAGAGCTTTGAGAAGGATACAAACTGCAATTACTCCTTGAAGAACCAGTCCATGGATTTCAGCAGATTGACTTGTTCTCTGCACACTGTGAGCAGTGCAAAGTCCAGCAACCAAATGAGCTGGTCAGCCCAGCCCAGCAGCAACCAGAACTGATAATGTGTCAGCTCAACAGCACATAGTGTCCAATTGGACAGGTATGAAGAGCAAGCTCAGCTGAGCTACCCACTTGATGGAGACGCTGTCCATAGTGAACTTCATGCTCATTTCTTGGAGATATGAAGGACATTGAGACCCTTCAGTTCCAGAATTAGGAACTGCTTTGGCTACGTGGGTTTCTTACATGGGTGTTTCATTGCAATCTTACTTTGTGTTTATTTCTGTTATTCCACAGCTGCTCTGTATAGTTGTGGGAAAGTTTGTCCTGTGTCTTAGAGGGAAGGTTTCCTCTCTTCTTCTTGTGATGCCGTTTAAGTAAGTGAGTTTTCTAAAAGCCTTGCCCTTCTGAAGATGACCCTGCCCTGAGCCTGATTCAGTGATTGGCGGTTGTCACCCAGAAGTTCCATATTATCAAAAGCCCCTCATCCACTCTACTTCCATTTCAGGGATGCTAAAGCAGCCACCCTATCTCCCCAGTATGTGATATCTTCCTCCATTATCATGTAAGCTCCTTGATAGAGGGGGCAATCTTGCTGTGTCTTCAAAACCTAATATAGTGTCTGGTACCTCCAGAACCACTATATTTTTTCTTATTATTCAGAGTTTGGATTATTTTTAGTGAGCTTTTCATTTCTATTGTTGAGGTCACAGTCAAATGGTCAAATATTGTCAAATGATTCAAGATTAGCAAATGATATGCTTTTTATCAGTGGAAATGACACCAAAGGCATTGTCATGTGCTTTATGGCTGCATGGAACCTTTACCTCAAATTTGGAACTGAAGCCTTCTATGGGCATTATCTTCTCATTACAACGGGAGTTCCTTCACATCAAGGACTGTTCCTTTTCTGTTTGGATCCCCAGTGACTTAACATAGTATCTTGAACATGGTAAGTGTTTGATAAGTTTTTATTCATTTAACTAATGCCCTATCTGTGTTCATAGTTAAATAAATACAAGTTAATGTGAGAGGAAGAAAGTAGTAGGAATTAATTTCACCTTGGCCAAAAACTGAAAAGTAAAAGTTAGTCAACAGGTAATTTTTTGAGTGACTTGATTCACTTCTTCCAATAACCTCTTATATGACATAAGAGACATCGGGGAATCATTTGGAGAATGTTGATCAAAATAGCAGGTTATTAATTATAGGGTTACATATTTTCTATCTCCAGAATTCTTCCAAACTAACAAATTTCAAAGCTACTACATAAAGACAACGCATTTGTAATCTGTAGATGTAGTTCTGCTAGTCCTTGGCAAGCAATCCTGTCTTTTTTGTGACCATTTACTGTGAAAAATGAGCTAAAAATTCATCACTGTGGTGGGATGTTAAGGTCTGTGACATTTAGCAAACAGCCTAGATTCATCATTGTCTGCATCCCATTTAGCTCCTCCAAATAGAACTGTGGTGTTTATTTCCAGGTATGGCCTTCTTTATGTGTATAACCCATTATTAACTCCTCTCAATTATCTATAATGTTTTGTAAAGACATCAGTAACGCTGCAGAATTGAGCCTTCCTACAGCTTAGTAGAGACGTTTTAGAGCTGTCTCACCTTCACAAAGGTCACAGACTAATAAAAGGAAAGAACCTTGGAAGGTCATCAAATTCAATTCCATTTTACAAGTGAGGAAACTGAGCCCAGAGAAGTCAAGTGCTTTGCCTGGAGCCATGCAGCTAGTATCTGAGACAGGATTTAGACCCAGATCTTGGACTTGTATAATTCAATGCCCAATCCTTAAACAGCTTCTCTCTAGTGACAGATTTAGTAAGTTCCAGAGAGAGGGAGGATTGAAATCCTGGTCCCCCTTTTCCAAATTAAGGACTCTACGTCCTATATGGCACTGCCTTTCTTACCTAATAGATAGGAAGCACTTTATAAAATATTTTTTTGAATTAGTATCAGTTAGCTTTCAATTTAACAGCTTACTCTTCCTCCCTTATTCCATTTTTTGCTGAGGCAATTGAAGTGGAATAACTTTCTCAGGGTCACACAGCTAGGAAATATTAAGTGTCTGAGATCATATTTGAACTCAGATCCTCCTCACTTCAGTGTTCTATCCACTGGGCCACCTAGCTGCCCCTCCTCCCTTATTCTGCTTTTCAAATGGCTCCCATATACACATCTCTTAAGATGCTTTTATCTTTGAAACTGTTGTTCCCTTCCATTTCTGACACCCTCTTTTTATTCTGTCCCCTGCATTATTCCCTGGTACCTAACACGCTGGTGTGCAAAGATTTTTCCTGATATTAACTTAAATTTTTCTCATCCTCAGTTCATCATATTAGGGATAATGTTGCTATAGCTGTTCTAGACTTTCCTTCCAATATTATTTACCTCTGCTAGGTAGGTCATTGATGTGTGTTACAGAGACCTGGGATTGATGGAGCGGGAAGAGATTTTGTTGACACAATGGCTTTAATGTTTGCCTAGGCCATCCATTGAGTGGGCAGTTAATTGACTGAATAAATCTCTTCCCTGGGTAATTTTGTCATATACTTAGTTTTTCCTGAGGGAAACATGGAAAGCTCAACTGAAGATTTTTTTTTAAATTGATTCAGTGTTTACATAATCTAGTCAAGTGATTTAAGCAACTAGCTCCCACTGTGGATAGAGCGCTAGTTCTGGAGGCAGAAAAACCTCTGTTCAAATTCATCCTCAGACATATACTAGCTGTATGACCTTGAGCAAGTCACCAAAGCTCACTTTGCCTCAGTTTGCTCATCTGTAATAAGGGTATAATAAGAGCACCTAACTCACAGGGTTATGATGAAGAGAAAATAATATAACATTTTTAAAGCACTGTGTTAAAATGCTATATGAATGCTATTATCAGTAGTATTAATTATTATTGGTAGTAATTATTATCATTATCATTATCTAGTGTCATACCAGGATACTCTGGCTAGTTAGATTTGTTTCCTCTCTGTTCTTTATATTGTCATAGACGTATAAAAGATATACATAAAATCAATATGTTTTACCCTTTACCAAGGAGCAGTAGAGTGTGGCAGGAAGTGTAAGTTTGGAGGTGTAGAGATAGATGTGGAAGGACTGAGCTTTTTAAGGCCTCAGCTTAATAGATGGCAAATGTCATCAAATGCAGGTAAGTCATTGGATGAATCCTGGAGGAGAGAATAAAATAGGGGCCATTGGCTGAACAGAAAGGCAATGGATCACATTCACCACAAATGAATAGGGAAACATTTTCAAGACCTCCAAGCAAATGCATAGACTCAGGGAAGACAAATAACCTCCAGTGTTATTAGGCAAATACATCAAGGAGTGACAACTTATGGACACTGCTTAATGGCCCTGTTTTAAACAACTCTCTTTCTCACACAAACAGAAATAGGCATTTAAATCAACCAGCAGACATTTATTAAATACCTACTGTGTGTCAAGCACTGGACTGAATATGGGAGAATTTTTTAAAAAGCAAAAAATAAGACCCATTCTCAAGGTTCTCACAGTCTAATAGGTCAGACAACATATAGACAACTAGGTACAAATAAGTATATGCAGAAAAATGGATTTTTCCTCAGAAGAAAGATTAAAGTGGCATGGGGAAGGTTTTTTGCAGAATGGGGTCCTGTAGCTGAGATTTGAAGTAAACCAGGGAAAACAGGAAGTAGAGACAAACAGGGAAAGATAACAGGTGTAGAGGATAGCTATTGAAAACATACAGAATGGCAAGATGGGAAGTTTCTTGTGAGAAACAGCATGGAAGCCAATGCCATTGGCACATGGAGGCAGCTTAAAGACTGGAAATGATAAAAAAAAAATACTTTGTTTCTTGACAGATTATCATCTCAAATTTGGTTCAGATCTAATCAATGCACATTTATACTACAATAGTCATTTTCTTGACACTGGCCCTAGGATTTTCATTCCTAGCACTGATATCTATGTGATTTAATAAATTTCTGGAAATAATAATAACTCTTATTGATCCTAATTATTGTTTTTAATGTGATCATTAATATTAATACTCACAAAAATACAACTAGAAAGCTCAGCTAACTAGACATTTCCTGCATTATAGTTTCATATCAAAAATAAATTACAAATAACCAAATGAAGACTTGAGATTTATCTTTTCTTCCCCCCAAAAAAATTATAATAATTTCACAATTTCATGGTATTTCATAGTACCAATACATATTCACTATTATCTTACTCAAACAATACTGTGTAATAATTATTGTTCATAATGATGATTGTGAAGCAAAATCTTGAAGTATTTTCTGAATTATGAAAGGCTCAAATATGTTTAGCATAGCATCAATGCTGTATGATCCTGTGTGTTAGAATTCCTTACTATATTTCAATTCCTGCTTCACATAAATAAAAATATTCATTTAATCAGGATATTCCAGTAACTTTTGGTCATTCTAGACAAATTGGCATTTGCTATATTTCCTATTTACTAAGCACCAATTTGGGAAGAGAACATAATGTATTCTTTGACCTATATTTTATAGTATGCCCTAAATTTATAAAGTTTATATTCATATTTCCTAAGTGCCCAGAACTGTGCTAGATATTCCTTTTCATATGGAAATCAAAGGTAATTCTAGAGCAAATCTTTGTCATAATTACAAAATTTCAGAGATGGAAGGATCCCTGAAGCCCTCTAGTCCAGGTTCTAATAATGGATACATTCTAGGGTTGGGGAACTTGGATGGGGAAAATGCATTTTTATTTCAATATAATTGGTTTCCTTTGAGATCCTATGTATTTAATTTAATGCATTTGAAAATATTATTTTAAGAAAAGTCTATAAGCTTTGTTAGACTGCTGAAGGGGCCTAGGACACACAAGAAGGCTAAGAATCTTTGATCTAGTTCAAGTAAATAAATATGTATTTAAATACTGGAGGGGAAAAAAGTAATTGCCTTTTATAACAGAGAACAAATAGTCATCTGACCTCTACTGTAAGATTTCTATTGAGGGAAGCCCTCTACCTTCTAAGGTACCATATCACTTTAATAACTTTTATTATTTGCAAGTCAATAAACATTTATTTAAGGATTGCTATATTCAGATACTGGGTTAAGCATTGGGGATAAAAATACACACAAAAAAAAAAGTTTTGTCCTCAAGGAGTTCACAAATTAATGGGAGGAGCCAACATACAAAAAGAAGTTAGGGAGGAGACAAGGTAGCTGGCATGGGGAACATGATGGAGTTCAGTTCAAAAGAATACAAGTAGATGGAAAATGAAGAGAGAGTTGGCTTGGGAACCCTTTTTAAATGGAGGCTTTGGGAGGACCCTTTTTTTACCTTTCAGCCCACTCACTAATCAGAGGATTACTAATCAGAGGGACAGAGGATACTGAGAATACAAATAAGGTATGAAGACCAAGGCTGATAAATTTTCTGATGATGAGGTTTCTCAGGATATGATATAATTCAGTCTGAAGTAGTACAACCACTAGGAAATGAAGAAGTAGCTGAGAAATATTTCCCAATATTAAGCCTAAATCTGTTTTTTTCCCCAACATGTTCCTTGTTCTGACAAACAAAAGAATTCTAATTCCTTTAATGAAATATTGATAATGGTTGTACAGAATTTTATTGAATGAAATTTGACCAAGAAATGTGTAAATTGGTACAGAGCTATCCTTGATAAAAAAAAAAAAAAACTCCATTCTCTGTGAGCATTGAGTAGTTAAATGCTTTACCCCATTTTATGTCCAATTTCAGAATTTCTCTGTGGTGTCCTATGTAGTTTATAGATGGAAAATTCAGTTTGCTTATTTCTAAATATATGAGAGTCAATAAAATTTATTAGATATCTAGTAAGTGGGGAATACTATGATAGATACTAGTTGGAAAGGAAAGAAACAAAAGATAGAGTTCCTGTTCTTGAGGAATGTATAATTTAGTCCAAACTATAATTATAGACTTTTTTCGCTATGTTTCATTCCAAAGAGGAATGAAGAAATTATCAGTGGATTCCAACTAGTCTGAATCTCACATGTGGAACCTTCACTTGATGCTTTTGAAGAGAGAGGTAAAATATTTCCTTACAAAAATGTGAAGACTAGTTATGTACCATGGGGACATTTAAGCAGCCAACATTTCTGCTTTTCCTTTTACATCTACCTTCCAGTTATTACTGAGCTACCCTTTTCCCCAGTATATATCATAAACAATTGAAGGTTCAGGCTGTATTACTAGGGCAGGAGCTATTTGTGTGATGGACCTCTGACAATCTGGTGAAATCTATGAATTTCTCAGAAAATGTTTTTGAAATGCATAAAGAAAACAGAGAATTACAAAAGAAACTATAATGATATACAGTTATCACAATTTAAGAAAAAAATTAACAAATTAATGAGTGCTAGATTATAAACCCCCAAGTATCTATCATAGTTCCTGGTACATAGTAGATATTTAACAAATATTGATTGATTTATTGAATCCCTAATATGTATTTTCTGTAAGAATAGAGCAGTTCTGGGATTCCAGTCATTTGCCATGCCCTCATGTATCCAGTAGGTTTTTTTTTTCCATTTTCATGTTCAAAGTAGGCTATTAAAATATTCAAACATGAGTGCAAGCCAATTCTTTCATGGCCCGCCCCCTTTATTTTTCTTACACTCATACACTGCTTATATTGTAGTGAAATAAGGTCACAGGTTTCAGCGGGATTTAGGAAGAGACAGAATTTGGGTCAATGCATCCCCAAGGGGAACTGGGCCAATTAATAGTCAATTACAATTACATTTTTTCTGTTTTGTTTCAAAGAGATGTCTAAATTTTATTTTAATACAAAATTAAAATGTACACATTTGTGACATTACACTGAATTTTAAATGTCCAAAATATGCTCTTTGTTGAATATAAAGTGTAAGATTTTCTTTGGCAAAGCCTCCAAAGAATTTCAAACTGTGCATGGGAAGCCGTTCTGTGAAATTCCTTAAAATACTTTAAAGGTAAGAATTTTCATGGGTCACCATGGAATTCAGCAGAGCCCCATAAAAATGCAATTTCCATAAAATATCAAGTTGTTCTATTTTTCAGCCTATTTATCTTTGTGTCTTTCCACCAGCTGTAACTTCACAATCATGTCATCTTTCACTTTTTATGTTACTTAGGGTTATATCCAGATGTAAATCTATACATTCATTATATCTCATGCAGCCTTTTTAGGGCCCAGTTAACCAAAAATAATATTTAAACTGGCACAGATAAATTCTTCTCTGAAGTTTTCTCGGCCAGTTACACCATGTTTTGTGGACTAGAATGAAATGAAGCCTTTCATGCATCTAAAATAAGAAGGTCATAAAGCCAAATTTGAGCCTTTTTAATTTAAAAAAAATTACTGTGCCTTGTACCATCTTAGAAAATTTATTAGACAAAACACAGTTTTCATAGTGGTTCATATAAAATAGCATGTCTTTTTTTTTCTTTGCTTAAGTAGATTTTCAAAAATATGGAAAATATGCTTCAGTAGAAAATTCAGCCCCAGGGTGTGTCCCATCAAATGTGTTTTGGCTGACAGAAGTAGACCCCATTATGGGCAAATCCTATAAATTAGCTTAAACAGAAATAACCCTAACTTTACCCTCCTATACAGCTCCCAGTGAGATAAGCCCAGAAAGTTTTATTGTCCTCCTTTTACATATGAGAAAGCCTAGGGTCAAAGAGGTTCATAATTTACCCAAAATCACATAATGGTAAGTGTCACATCTGGACAGCTAGGTGATGTTGCAGATTAAGTGCTGGACCTGAGCTGGGAAGATCTGAGACATTTACAAGCTGTGTTGTATTATGCAACTTATTTTTCTTCTCTAAGTCTCATTTTCTTTATTAGTAAAGTAGGAATACTAATAGCATCTACCTATCAGAGCTGCTTTGAGGACATGGCTTAAAGAGCTATATATTTGCTCTCAGAGGAATCAAACTTAAGTCCTATACCGTATGCTGATTTTAATGCATTACCAGATGTCCTTTCTGTTGCATAGAAGACAGGTGAATTTATAAGGTCTTCTTGCTTCCAGTGTTGAGTATCTTTATTATGGTCTTTACTTGCTATCAGGAGCTTGGCAGTTATCCTACCCAGGAGCCTCAGAAGTGAGATTTTTCTGGCCCATTTTAGAACAGAAAAACCAAGAGAGTTTCTGATGCTTTTTTTCCTCTAACTGAAATTCTATTCATGGGGAAACTCGTTGCTGTGCCTGAATGCTTACCATTTTTAAAAGACTGATGGCAGTGTGAATGGCCAAATATTGGTTGTTTTTTTTTCTCTCTGAAGTGCCTGTCTGAAATTACAAATCTCTAGTAAACTATGATTCAGTGTACCAAAAAATTGATTTGTACACAACTGTGCAGAAACACATCACCCATGTCAAAGCAAGATACAGATATAAGCAAAGGCTTCAACAATATCCCTGTTGCTTTTACTATACTACTAATACAAAATACTTTCTTAAAGCTTTTTGTAGCAGTGCTGATGTGTTTGGGGTTCTCCATATACCTTTTTATAAGAGAGGATGCAAACCTAAATTTCAGCTTAGTCAAGGTACAATTGTCAGAAATGTCGATTTTCTGGAATGTGAATTAATGAGGATTTTGTTGTATATAACTTATTATATACTTATTAGACTATATATATAAATGTTGATCAACTCTTACTCTAGTTAAACAGCTTTATTATAGGAGCAGTTAGGTGGCACAGTGGATAAAACAACCAGCCTTAGAGTCAAGAGAACTTGAATTCAAATCTAGCCTTTAGTGTGATTCTAGGTGAGTCAAGAATCAAAACAAAAGAAAACAAAACAAAAGACTCATCTCTGTCTAAAAAAGCTTAGCTATTGGCCCACTTAATTCTTGTTAACAATCAAATTCCAGTCATTATATTGAGTGATAGCCATACTAAATGGGGACATAGAAAATTGGAATGATATTTGTTTTCAACAATCTGATTGTGGAAATAATTTAGATCTACAGGAAGTATGATTAAAAGTTCTTACAACAGAAACATATGATCACAGTAGAAAGCTTAATGATTAAGATTAATTAGAGGGAAGCCCAGTCTGAATTATGGGAAAGTTTGAACTATAGGATTTTTTAAAGGAAATTCAGCACTATTGCTTTCATAATCATTCCAAAAATACTTTAATAGCTAATAAGTGTTTTAAAAAGGGTCCTGTCAGGCTTTGTTTTTATGAGCAAATAAAATTCATGCATTTGACACTTCCATGATTAATATGAAGATGGGTAATATTAAAATTTTGTACTTTTGAACAGTTTGTACTTTAAGTAGGCTAAATTTTTTCTTCTCTTATAATCTTGTTTGCATGGCTACGTTAATTTCCTTAGAAGTCTCCCCAATACACACACACACACACACACACACACACACACACACACACACACACACACACACACATTTTTTAAAAGAAATCCTACAAACTTAAACTTTAGCTCAACACAGATGGAATTATCATCATTTTTATTACTTGTTACCAGAAATAATGTTTTTGTAGTTTATAGGATTGAATGTAAAGATTGAACATGGATTTTGTTAGTATGAAAATCCATTTTAGAGAAAGTTGGTTTTCATTACTGTTTTGAATAGAAGAGGTACAAAAGGGTATTCAAAATAGGCACCCTCTCTAATACAATTCATTGTTGAGCTAGAATCTTTTCAAATAAACCAAAATGACTATTCCGCCTTCCCCATATAAGTATATCTTGTAGAGGAGATAGGAAGGGGTCAGAAGATCCTCTGAGTCGCCTCCAATATCATTACCTCACAAATTTTGGTTTCCATTATAATGGCTTCATGTAACTGATATAATCTAATGTATGAAAAACACAATTCCACCTTCTAATTCTTGTTGCAAAGAATTGTGGATTAGTGATTTTTCATATAGTTTTGTTAGTAATAAGATCATTTCATCTACTGTTAAGGACTTTCCATAGGCATTTATTTTTAAATACAATTTTCCTGCCCAACTTTGTAGAACTACAATTTTTACAACCATATGTCAGTATTAAGTCTACTAGGATTAAAATATCTCAATTTTCTTCTGTATATATATATATATATATATGTATGTATATATATATATATACATACATATATATATACACACACATATGTGTGTATAAATGTTATATGTATATATACATATATATTTCATATATACATATAACATTTTTCTTTTATAATATCAAATTTCTCTCAAAGTCTTCATTGGTTGACATGTTTGTATATAGGTAAGTGAAATGTTCAAATTTCTAAGTATCAAATTTAGGAGTTAGATGAATCCTAGAAGGACTTTCCTCAAGTAGGGGGAAAAACACAATTCCTGGCAAAAATCTGCTGATATGTCTCACAATTCCACAAGTAGAATTACTCTTTTCTTTTTCTCTTTTTAAGTTAATTTTTAGCATTCTTTTAAAATTTGAGTTCCAAATTCCCTACTTTTAGGGAAGGCAAGCAATATATCGATTATGTATATGAAATCATGTAAAACATATTTCCATATTAACTATACCACGAAAAAAAGAATTCAATTTGGACTTAGAGTTTATCAATTCTTTCTCTGGAGGAAGATGGCATTTTTTATCAGGACTTCTCTGGAATTATCTTGTATCTTTGTATTGATCAGAGTAGTTAAATCTTTTAAGTTGATCATCATTACAACACATGTCTCACTATGCACATTGATCTGGTTTTTCTTACTTCATTTTCATAAGTTCACATAAGGCATGTCATGTTTTCCCCCCCTGAAACCATCTCCTTCATCATTCTTATGCCACAATGTTGCTCCATTACAATCATATACTACAACTTGTTCGGGCCATTCCTCAACTGTTGAGAAATCTGCTCAATTTCCAACTCTTTCCCCACAAAAAAGCTACTAAAATCATTTGTGTACATATGAATGGTTGGACCAGTTCACACCACCAACAGTTTATTAGTGTATCTATTTTCCCTCATCCTCTCCGCCATTTATAATTTCTTATAGGTGTGTAGTTGTACATCAGAGTTGTTTTAATTTGCATTTCTTTAATAAATAGTGATTTAGAACATTTTCATATGATTATAGATATCTTTCATTTCTTCTTTTGAAAACTTCCCATTTATATCCTTTGACTATTTATCATTTGGGGAATGGTTCTTATTGTTTTATAAATTTAATTCAGTTCCTTATATATGAAGTTTTTATTAGAGAAACGTTGTAAAATGTTTTGTTATTAATTTACTGTCTATAGTAACTTTTAGCAAAATGTAGTTTCTGTGTCTTTATGTTTCAGATGTGGCTATTGTAAGCAATATATTACTGGAATCTAGTTTCTAAGGCATTCTACTATTCACATCTCTTTTATGGATGACCTCATCTTATTCACATTCACAGTTGTGGTTACTATGTACTTCTCTCCACCCTATTTTCTTCTGTTTATCCTTTTCTTTCTCTTTAAAAAAACAAACAAAAAAACCTTTACATCTTCAAAAATCTGTTTTGTTTCTGGCAACTCCCTTTATTTGCCCTCCCTTTTATCATCTCAACCCCCCTTCTCCTTCCTCATACATTATATCTGTTACCCACTATCCCTCCCATTTCCCTTTTGGGTAAGATAGATTTAGATTTCCCTACATGACAGAAAGAGAGATAAAGAGACACAGACAGACAGAAAGACAGCCAAGGAGACAGAGAAGAAACAAAGGAGAAGAGAGAAAAAGAGAGAAAGATTTTTTCTCTCTTTGAATCATTCATATGAGAGTGAAGTTCAAATATTGCTCATACCTACCCCTAAATCCCCCATCCATTATAAAAGCTCTTCATCACATGATTTTGAGAAAAATGTTTATGTCCTGCTTCTCTTTTCCCCCTTTGCCCAGTCCATCCCTCTTTTTTTTTTTCAATTTTTTTGGAGGTCATAAAAACCTAATCAACTTTCACTCATGTTCTCTATGTAGACTCCTTCTTCCTAACGGTCCTAATAATGATAAACTTTTTAGAACTTCCATGAGTTATCTTTCCATATAAAAATGTACACAATTTAACCTTATTGAGCATCCCTTTATGATTACTCGTTCATGTTTACCTTTTTATGCTTCTCTTGAGTTTTGGATTTGAATATCAAATTTTTTATTCAGCTCTTGTGTTTTCATCAGGAATTCTTGAAAGTCCTTTATTTCAGAAAGTATCCAGTTTTTCATCAAAGGATTAAACTCAGTAGGCTATTCTTGGTTTTAATCCTAGATCCTTTGCTTAGAATTCATAGTCCAGATCCATTGCTCTTTTAATGTAGAATCTGCTAAAAAAAAAAAAAAAAAAAAAAAAAAAAAAAAAAAAAAACTGTTATCCTGATGTGGCTTCATCATTCTTGATTTTTTTCTTCTGGCCACGTGCAATATTTTCCCTTTGACTTACATGCTCTAGAATTTGACCATACTATTCCTAGGAGTTTTTATTTGAGACCTCTTTCAAAATGTGATTGATGAATTCTTTCCATTTCTGTTTTACCCTCTGGATCTAAAATATTAAGACAGTTTTCTTTGATTATTTTTTGAAATGTGATGTGTAGGCTTTCTTTGATCATATCTTTCAGTTAATCCAGTAACTGTTAAGTAATTTGTCATTTATGTATTTTCCAGGTCAGCTATTTTTTCAATGAGATATTTCAGATTTTCTTCTAATTTTTTTCTTTCTTTTGATTTTGTTGTATTTTCTTGATTTCTCATGAAGAAATTAGCTTCTATTTGGCTGATTCTAATTTTTTAGGCATTATTTTCTACAGTGAATTTTTGCAGCTCTTTTCCCATTTAGCCAATTCTGTTTTTTGATTTTTTAAATGAATTTTTGTGCCTCCTTTAATTACTAATTTTAATTTTGTGATTTTTTTTCACATCATTCTTATTTCTTTTCCCATTTTTTCCTGTACCACTCTAACCTTTTTCTTCCACTCTTCCAGGAATTCTTGTTGGGCTTGAATCCAGTTAGCAGTTATTTTTGAGGATTTGCTTGTAGCTGTTTCCATATTATATTATCTAGTGAGTTTATTATGTCTTAGTCTTTCCTGCCACTGTAGTAGGTGTTTTATACTTGGATATTTTTTTTTAATTTGCTCATTTTTCCAGATTATTTCTTGACTTTGAATTTTTTTTGTTAAAGTTGAACTGTGCTCACCTGAACATGCGGAGACACTGTCATAAGTTTCAGCCTTTTTGTCTTTATTTTCAGAGCTAGAACTGAAAGTCTGCAAGTTTTCAATGTTCCAAGGTAGTATGATCTGAGGAAAGGTGTGTTCACTCTTTTCCTGTCCACATTTTGATCCAAATTCTCCATAGTTGTAAGCTCTAGTGCTTCTCTTGGCCCAGGAACTCTGACCAGATTCCCTACTCTTCTGCAGCCATATATGCTAGGGGTCCTAAACTGTTACTAGGCCCCTATTCCTTTGTGACAGACCACAAGTGCTTTTATCTACCCTGGAACAGCCACCCATAACTGCTTATAAACAATTAGTGCCAGCAGTACCCCATGGCAGCAAAAGGTCCCCTGTAATCTATTTCTGATTTTCTTTTTCTAGACTAAGAATGCTCACTGGTGTTGCTGCTGCCAGGCTCACAGACTAGCTCCTACTGGGTTCATAGATCCCTCCTCATAATGTACTCAATTGTTATAGGCTGAGAAAATGTCTCACTCCCACATTTTGTGCCTATGCTGCTTCAAAATTTTATTTGAGGAGTTATTTTAAAGTTGTTTGGAGAGGAATATTCAAAGAGTTCAGCTAGGTTGTTGCCTCTACTCTGACATCTTGACTCTGCTCCCTCGAGCTAATTTCTTGTTTTTCATTATGTGGGCTGGAGATAAAACGAAAATACCATAGCTATGAAATTAAAGAGTCACAGAGTTTGAGAGATGGATGGAACCTGTGCAGTCACCTAATCCAACCAATACCTGAACAGAAATCCTTTCTAGAGCATCACTGTCAAGCAGTTATTAAGTCTTCAGATGTAGACTTTAAGTGAAAGGAAACCTATTAACTCTCAAGGAAATCCATTCCACTTCTAGACATTTCCAATTATTAGGAAGTTTTTATTCACATTAAACCTAAATCTGCCTCTCTGAAATGTCTACCGACTTTTCCTCATTCTGTTCTCTGGAGCTACCTCAAGGCAGTCACCATATATCACTAAGTTTTTTATATACTAATAGAGGAAAAAATAGCTAATCCATGAAGTGTCTGTATTTATATTTCAGAGAAAGCAATCATTTGCTTTCCTTACAATATCTTGCCTTAATTTCTAAGTCTGGATTCACCAGTCTTACATTTCACTACAGGTATCCCTCCTCCATGGACAAGCTCAGATCAAGGCAGTAAAACATGGCCCTAACAAACTAACATATGACCTATTGTAGTTGAAATAATGCAAAACCCTGTTGGTTTGGTTCCCTATTCTCAACCATTTGGACCCAGCCCAAATCTAGAAAAATAAGTGAGAAGAACAATGAAGATCAATAAGAAGAGGTAACTCACAAGTTTTTGTCATTGTGAGGGAAACTGATCCTGATGAGTTCTACACCAAGAAGTATTAGAGGAATAAAAGGAGAAAAGAGAGAAAAGATGAAGGTGGAAAGGAAGCAAAAGAAGTCAAAAAAGAAGATAACAATAGGCAGAAAAGATAGACATTATAAGATGCAATGGAAACAATGAGAAGCAGACCTGTCTACTATAAGAGGTGAAATTGTAAAATGGTAAAAATCCCAAGAGAGAAGATAGCATAGCTGGAGCTGTTCATTGTAAGAGTAAACAATCGTATATACTTCAATAATCCAGGAAGCCTCAATGTAATAATTACAGCACTATATGATGAATGACAAACTCTCTTACTCCCTATAGAGTGTAAACTTACTATGTAAAGAGATAATCCATGAATTGGATTATTTTTTTTCCTGCTCTGAGACAGCCATTTGGTCTTTAGCCGTGATACACATATAGAGACGAACTTCTATTCCCTTAATGTTATACCCTGTATATAAGGATCTAACACAATTATTTGAGTTTCCTTCTCCATTGTCCCCAAACCTTCTTTCTCCTTCCCAAAATTGTTTTCTTAAACTAGAGATTCTTTTGTGTTGTGGACTCTTGGCAGTGTGATGATGTCTGTGGACTCATTAAATATAGCATACTTCTTTTCCTCCCTGTATCCTGCCTTAGCATAGCAGCAGATAGAGCTCTAGGGTTCTGGAGTCAGATCCCACTTCTGATTCCTTCTTGCTATGTGCAATCTATTTAACATTAATAAGCCTCATTCTTCCTATTGGTAAGGAAAGGTTAATACCTATAATGGTTTTCTAAAATATAAGTTGTAGGAAAGGCACTGGTATGCTTTGCAAGATGACACTTACCAACAACAAGATGAAGCTCCCTACACCAATGAAATCACAGGTTCAGGTTAAACAATAAATTATCTGTTGCCTCTAACAGAGAGGATTGTAATAAGGCTCACTTGTAGCATATGGAAAGTGCTTTGTAAATGTCAAAGCAATATATAAAATCAGTTATTATTTTTATTATAGCACATAGAAGATATTTGATAAATCTTTGATGATGATCCCATCATCATGACATTCCGTGTCAGGAAGAAAAAAACTAGACTGTCCATCAGGAGAGAATATAATATACTTTCTAGACCTTGGATCTTGAAATCAGGAGAACTGGACTTGAGTCCTCATTGTGTCTCCATAAGAAAGCCTTTTCACTCATTGTGCCTATTTCCTCATTAGCAAAATGGGACTCTAATATTTACACTTCCAGTCTCATGCTGCTTTGAGAAAAGTGTTTTATAAACCTATATAAATACTATACATACACATATACACACATATTATATAATATTCAGGTAGGGAAGGATGAGATGCATATTTAAGATATTATAACAATGGTTAAAAACAGGAAAAGGAAAGGGGGAGGGAGCAAGCATGTATTAAGTACCTACTGTGTGACAGGCACTGTGCTAAGCACTTCACAAATATTTTTTTATTTGATCTTCAAAACAGCCCTGGGAAGTAAGTACTATATTATTCCCCCCTTTTTTTACAGTTAAGGAAACTGAGGCAAACAGAGATTAAGTGATTTAGGCGATCACACTATTAGCAAGTAGTTCTGAGGCAAGCTTTTTGTTCAGGTCTTCCTGGGTCCAGATCCAGTACTTTATCTACTCTACCACCTATCTACAAGGATCTTAGAGGCTATTTGATCTAGCCACTTTTTTGAAAAGATAAGGAAATTGAGTCTCATAGAAATTAAGTGACAGTATTAAATATTATGAAGTATTAAAGGCAGGGTTTATACCTAACTTAAGTCTAGCACTTTCATTTTTATACTGTAATGGTATAAATAAAAATTCAACATTCAAAGAGTTTTACTTCATTTATATGGAATGTTCCCTTACCCAGAATACCTCATTAATTTACCTAAGTTGTTACTATAGAAAGACATAATCTGTGAATTTGATTTTTATTGTTCCTGCTTTGAGGAAACCATTTGGTCTTTACCCATACAGTCAACAATATACACATAGAGAAGGACTTTTATCCCTTTAATTAAATTTCTTGTATTTAGAGATTTATTTGTGTTTCCTTCTCTACTGTCCCTAAACTCCCCAGCTCCATTTCAGAATTATATTCTTAAGCTAGACATTCTTAAATTTTTTGGTGTTCTATGGAATCTTTTGGCAGTCTAGTGAAGTCTGTAGACTCCTTAAAATAAGGTTTGCTGTCCACATTCATTATTGAAGAAAATGCTAAGTTTAATGTAGGGGTTAGTGAAATTAAAGATGACATTTTCCCTTTTCATGGATCCCCTGAAATCTATCCATGGTTAGCTTGGGGATCCATTGAGTCTAGGTTAAAATACCTGATCTGAAATGTATCATAATTATCCAAAACATATTCCATGTAATATGCTTCTTCTACATCGGTGATTCTCATAGAAGTCATTCATAGCAGGAGGAAAAACTGGAAGACCAGCTTTTTATCCTTAAATAGAAAAGACAAATTTGATTTACAGTCTAGAAGCCATTGCCATAACCCCTACTCCAAAAACAGGGATATTTTCTGTCTCAGGTATCTAGCTCTTTCCCCTTCCCCACAAACTCCCTTTCCTCATATAACTGACTTCACTCAAATCTCTGTCTTCTTGTCTGGCTCCTCTAACAGTTTTCCTTCTGAAAGTAAGATCTGAAATTTCAGGATCATGCTTGGCTGGCAGACAGAATGTATTTTCTAAAGAACCAAGTTTTTGGAATTAAGATTTCAACCTGCTTTTCTGGCAGCCCTTTTCAGTTTTTACTTTCTCCTTAGAAACTAAATTAGGAATACTCAAAGTTCCCTTTTAAATAAAGTTAAAAATTAAGTAATCTTTCAGTCTGATTAAAATGCCTAGACCTCATGCTTATTTGCCTGCCCTGAATTAAGTATAAAGAATCATGTTGAAGATGATTTTACGTCACTTGTCAGTAGAGAAACAATTGATCAATAATTCATTTTAGATACTAGTGTCTATAATTTCTGTTTCTACCAACATGGCCTGAAAATTGTGAGGATATTACTATTGATCCCTGAAGTGAGGTTTGTTTTATGAGTTGTATTTCTACTTCCTCTAATGATTTTGCAGTTATCCACAAATCTTCCTTACATAGTTCCCTTTTTGACCAATGGTATACATTTTCAAGTCAATAAGTCAGGCATTAGATGCATGCTGAATGCAGTCTGTGAAATCTAACTGGACCTCATGGCGTAACTGAACCTAAGACTATGAAACACTATGGAGAAAAGTCAAAACTCAAAAGAATGGAGTTTAGTGCCAAAGAATTCAAGAAGATTCTTGATGTTATGCTGAGTCATAATGAAGATAAGAAGATAGGTGATAGAATTCAACATAAAGATGCCTTGTTTAGGATAAAGTTATATTGTGATGACTGGTCCTATCAAAAATAAAATGTCCCAGACATGAACTTGTACTGAAGTAAAGGGACTTGGCAACAAAGATATTCGTAGACAAGTTGTTAATAAAAGCATCGGATCATTGATTTGGAGTTGAAAGGCATCTCAGAAGTCATCTGGTCCAGTCTCCTTGTTTTACAAATGAGGAAACTGAGGGAGTTCAAGGTTACCCCAAGGCCACAGAAGCAGTAAGCATCAGAACTCAATTTTAAATCCAAGTCCTCTGGGCCCAGAGCCATTGGCTTTTCCCTGCATTATGTTGTGTCCCCTGTTAAACATTACTTTATTTCTAGGCAGAATAATAGATAATAGATACAGATTATGACTTTTATCCTCTGAGCCTTTTCTACATGAGTAGTTTTTCCCCATATGTGTTTTATTATCTCAATGGAACAGTAAGGATCCTGAAAAAGATGATGTTCCTCAAATAAGACTCTATTTAGTTCTATGAAACTGATTTTGTACACAGTGACTTTAAATTAATTTGTGATTTATTTTTTCAAAGAAATGTAGATGTTGAATAATTTCAAACTCTAGCAGAGACACCCTGGAAAACACATTTCTTTAAATGAGTTTGTGTGACTCAGAATGGTGAGAAATCACCATTAATAAAAAGCTGGAGATATCTCTAGGAGCAAAACAAAAGTTTATTATGTTCTTGAGAGAAATGGGCCTCCCTCCAGTCGAGCAAGCAATAGCAAGGAGGAGAGGCACCTTTTGGGACAGATTTGACACTCTAATCAGGGGTTCTCAAACTACAGCCCATGGGCCAGATGCGGCCGCTCAGGATGTTTAATGTGGCCTGCCGGGTTATGGCAAATGGTCTGAGGGGCAGAGACAGAGTGTGAGGTTTTGTTTTTACTCTAGTCCGGCCCTCCCACAGTCTGAGGGACAGTGAACTGGCCCCTATTTAAAAAGTTTGAGGACCACTGCAAATAGTCCCTAATGCAAATAACCCTCTCTCCACTGATCCTTTTCCTCATTGGCTGAGGGTCTTACATTCTAAATGCGAGAACTACTCAGGAAATTGAATTTTGGCCAATAGGTACATAGCTGCCCATAGGAAGAAAATGATGTGATAGGAGAATAGCAAGAAAGGGACTTAGGTATGTCCTTGAGTCAATGAGCAAGGACTACCTTCAGGCCCAGTCCAACTCTGGGGGTAGTTGAAACCTTACTCGATTTTCACAACTATCTTGAGAGATCTCACCCCATTTTGTTCAAGTTGAATTATAGCTCTGGTTTATTTTAAAGCGAAATATTAGAAAAGAAAACCAAAGTAGCAAATAAGAATTGTGAGGCCATCTAGAGTAGCAGATTTCAAAGAAGGGCAAAGATTTGGATGGGTTTAGGAGATCTAGTTAGGAGTGTTTTAAGACCCTCATTGGTGATATGTAGAAAAGAAAAATAATGAACTCGTAACAGATTTCATTTTCCAGCTCCCTGGGGATGCCATCTTTGAAGTTAATGTTATTTTCTATATTAATAGCTGCTCCCAATGATGTTTCCTTTTAAATTAGTGTAGATGTGGGGGCATTTTAGAAGAGACCAAATAAACCAGAAGTGGAATCCCAAATTGCTCACTCAAGCAGTGCCCTAATTTAAAGAGAGAGATTATTGTGAACTGTTACTACCAGTGGGATTTCTTTGGGGATTGTTAGATGCACACAAGTTATTCCTTAGGAATAACATTCTCCATTTCTTAATCCTCTGTAACAACCTGTGGGCTCATAATAACAAGAGGATAGAATCCCATTATCAAAACACTTCCACAGAGGATTCTTTTTTCCATTCTAAATTTTCAAACATCTTCCTTAAATATGACTATTCTTTGCAGCATTGATATGGGAGTTGAATGACACATCTTGCTCATCAGTAGGTAATAACAATCATAGCTCTATAGTAACTTCCACATGAGTAATGGATTTCTAAACATTGAGGCTTTTTAACTCTGCCATGAAGAAATAAGAAAACTGAGATATAAAAAGAGAAATACATTAAGGTGATACATTTTTTCAAACCCTGATAGTTTCTGCTTTTTATACACAGAAATATCCTGTCAAATAGAACTATTTGCTTCCATGAAAACATGACAATTAGGAGAAATGACATAACTTGGGACAGTTAGATGAACAGGAACAAGATTATAAGTGGACCATTAGATGAACAAATTTACAACAGAATTTTATAATTTTATAGAGAAGCTTTATTGTAATGTGTTAATTACATTATTATGAAATAACCACATAGATCCAGACAATCTTATGCAAGTTATGACTGTATACTTAGAAAATTAAGATTTGAACCCCACCCATTTTTACCCTACTGCTCTCTAGGAAATAGAGTTTCAAGGGTTCCAAGATTTATATCTTCTTTTTAAATCAGATACATAATTATGTCTGTGAAAAAGGAAACAAAGAAAGGGTGTGGGTTTCTTTTCTTGACACCCTTTTGCTGTTGCTTTGATATATTTAATCCCTTAAATGTATTGAATATTTTATGTTAAGTTCATATCAGCACTGCACATGTTCCCAGTCTCTCTTCCACCCTCTAAATTTGCTTTTTAAGTAATATGAAATGACTTATAATACTGCATTATAGGTTAAATATTTTTCATCAACTTTTTATTATGTAATTATTGATTGGGAGGAAGAACATGAACTGAACATAAAATATACCCATATTTATATTATACTTAGCCATGAATTCAGCAATATGACTTATGGTCAGCTTTTTAAAATTTAAGGGGGGGTGAGAACATGGTATAAAATCAGTATTGTATAGTGCAATGTTTCTTACCCTGTCCTCTCTTTTTCTTCACTTCTCTATATTTCGTATGCATATATGTAGGCATAAATACATTTTTCTCTTTTTGTTTCTGTCATTATGGCCCCTTGCCATTACCTCTCTTCTTCTGGTTCTCCCTTTATCATTTATCTTCTTTTAATACTTATCTTCCTACCCTCACAGCAATGTTTTTCTCTCTTTCCTTTTCTCTTTCTTTCCCTCTCTTCCTCTCTTTTTGACTTTTGTCTTTTTGTTTTTATATCCCCATAACCCAGAACTTTACATAAAGTCTATGACTTATTGATCACTTGATTGACTCAATGGCTGTGATTTGGTTTGATTTTGTAACTTACACTCTGGAATGTCCTTTTGGACATTCAGTAGAGTAGAATAGATAGACAAGGCATTCCACTTGTATAACATTACACAATACTTTATTCATTTTGGTTTGAGGAGATATTTTACCTACTATTTAAAGAAATTTTTACAATTTTTTTATTCATTCATTCATTAAACATTTATTTTAAACCTATTGTATGAAAAGGGCTGTGCTAGGCATTGAGGGGGATTCTCAGGCAATCAATAAAGAACTTTTAAGCTATTACTTTGATGAATACTGGGTAAAGAATAACTTCACAGAGCTTAAAGCCTAAAAGAGAAGATTTAATTCAGTAAAGATATATTATAAAGCTACTCTTTACAAAGCATTAGTATGATAGGAGAAAAGAAGCAATGTAGATGAAGTGCTCTAGAAAAAAAAAATTGGTCAAGGGAGGAATCACTTTCACAGGAAGTATTTGTTGTTCAGTTATTTTTCAGTCATGTCTGACTCTCCGTGATCCCATTTGGGGTTTTCTTGGCAGATACTGCAATGCTTTGCCCTTTCCTTCTCCAGCTCATTTTACAGATGAGGAAACTGATGTAAACAAGATTAAGTGACTTGCCCAGGATCATATAGGAAGTAAATGTCTGAAAATACTTCTGGAAGAGTTTGAAGGAAGAAAAAAGAATTCAAGAGCTAAAGACGAAAAGGAAATTTGTTGTAGGAATAGGGGATCGTGCCAAGGTAGAAAAATGGAAAGCTAAGACTATGGAAGTCTTTTTGACTGGAAATTAGAATATGTACAAGAGAGTGGTATGGATGCAATGTTAGAACAGATTGAGGAGGTCCTTAAATATCAGACTGAGATTATATTTTATCCTAGAGTCAATAAGGAGTCACTGAATGTTGTAAAAGGGCAGTGACAATATTAGACCTGTTCATTAAGATAACATTTTTGGCAGTAGTAGGTAAGTGATTTAAAGAGAAGAGAGATTTGAATCAGGAAGAAATATTTACTTACAATAAAGAGCATGTCTATTTTTAACTGACATACCACATTTTAAAGTTATTACATGACATAAGCATGAGATGAATGGATAGTACTATATTCAGGGAGGGGCAAGAAAACACTGTTTGGATAAACTGAAATATGATTTTATGTAACCTGGCTTAGGTATGTTCCGTAGGAAAATATCAAGTGTTGGCAAAATGCCTACTTTAACTTGATAGTCAATTTGTGAAAAACAATAAGCAAGCTTTCACAAATATAAAATTCTAGCTTTTCTTGTAGCTGAGGAATAGTCTTACTGAATTTGAAGTTTTTGTTTGGTATGTTTACATCCTCATGGCTGTTTACAAGATTTTTTGTTTAACTTTGAAACTTTTATCTTGTCAATTACATTTCTAGATTAGTTGAACTTAGAATTTCTTTCTTCTAAGAATCCTGTGGTTCATAACAATCTATACTTTTCCCTATGTTTCTAATATCCTGGACATAAAGATATTTAAATTTTTTGCTTCATCATGCTTTTCTGTAAGACAAATACATTCATAATTGTTTTTCTTTGTTCCTTCTTTGATTACAATTAATTGTTTAATGAACTTAAATATTCTTTAATTCTTTATACTTTAATTTTATTCTGATATTTTCTTCCATCTCCCCATACCTGTAATCATCTTCTCAGTCATCTCCAATTTCTGGCTTCCCTGATTTCTATCAAATCTCAAATAAAACTCCATTTCCTACAAGAAGGCTTCCTCAATCCTCCTTAAGCTCATGCTTTCCCTCTGTTTTCATTCTCTATATGTTGCTTGTACAATTATTTGAATCTTGGCTCCCTTGTTAGTCTGTAAGCTTCTGGAAAGCAGGGGTTGTTTTTTAACTTTCTTTGTAATCCCAGCATTTAGCACAGCACCTGACACATAGTAGGCATTTAATAAACAAATGCCTCTTGACTTTCACCTCTACATTTTTTAATTCTGAATCTGCTGATCTCTTCTTTTCAGAGAGGCTACTGTTTTTAAAAGGCTTCTCAATATTTCTTATTTTCTTCCACAATATCTCTTAAAGTTGCCCTCTTCTCTCCATTCACATTATCATCAATTCATTTTAGACCATAAGACTTTTCACCTAAAGTTCTATAATAATTTCTTAATTGGAATCCCAAAGTCTTTTCTTTCTCTAATCTATTTTGCATATAGGAGCAGAAAATCATTGTTTTAAGATATCTATCTGACCATTTTGCTTACCTGCTTAAAAATTCCAATACTGTTCTATTGGCTACTATAAACTCCTTAGTCTACTATTTAATCCCCTTTGTAATTTCATCCCGATCTCCCTATCATGCTCTTTAAAAGCCAATCAAATTGGACTATTACCTATTTTTTAAAATTCAGATATGTTATTTTTTATTTCCATTACCTTTGCTTTACAGAATTCTTATCTTCCTTCAAAGTTAAGGTCAGCTACCACTGAAAGATCCTAACTGATCTCTCTCCATCCCAGCCTCGCCATTATTACTCTCTTTCTCATTAAATTTCCTTATTTCTTTATGTGTATATTGTATTCTCCTAGTCAAATATACATTCATGAATAACTTTTTCTTAATTTTTTGTCTTTTCTTAATTTTTTCTATGTTTAATATATTACTATGCACATTGTAAATGCTTAACAAATGTTTGTTGTATTTAACTGAATTACATCCAGGCTTTCTGACTCTTAAAAACCAGTGACTTTTCTGCTAAGACCAAAAAGGTAAGTTGAGGATAGATAGAAGTTATTGAATGTTAGGAGTTTACACTTAATTTAGTAGGTATTGGGAAGTCACTAAACACTCATGTGGAGAAAAGTTATATGATCAGAACAATGCATTAGGATATTTAATATGGTAGCATTGTGGAGGACAGAGTGGAAGAGCGCATCACTGATAGCATACAGATATTTTTAAGGAAAATCACAATGTTTTAGGCAGTAGAAATGGTAAGAAAGAAAATAATTCAAAGAGATAAGAAATTAGATAAGAAGGAACATAATGATTGGTTGTTAGGGCTAGGCAATATTTTGTACATGTTGACTAAGAAAATGTCAACAGATAGAAAAAAAGGGTCTTGTGGCAGTGTGACTGACCAATTAGGAGGCTTTTGCCCAGCTGAGAAATGATCAGAGAGCCTGAACTCAGATGGTAGCTAGATAAATAGAGAGAAGGAACTGGATGCAATAGATATTATAGAAGTTAATCCACAAAATTTGGCAACTAAATGAATAACTAGGATGAAGAAGAGTGAAGAGCCAAAGATGTCACTAAAGTTGCAAATATGGTAATCTGATCAATGCCTTTGGCAGAAATAGGAAAGTTTGGAAATTATTTGGGTTTGGTGCATATGAGGTGTGGGGAGGGAAAGAGAAGATAAAAGTGTCCTTTGGGATGCTGAATTCGACCTGTCTGAGGTATCACATTTGAAATAATTAGTGTGTAGTTGATGATACAAGACTAAGAGTCCTAGAAACATTAGGACTGGATATATTTAGATCTGGAAGTCTTCTGCATGGACTTTAATGATATCATCAAGCATAAAAGAAAGGATAAGAGCATCCAAGATAGAACTTGTTAGTATATGAACAATTAGGGTCATAATACGGATGATAAGCCAGCAAATTGATTGTTATTTTTCAAAAGAAAGTAATATTTTTTATTTTTAGATTCCAAAAAGAAGGACTTCACTATCCTATAAAGTAATTATATATACATGCACACACACACACACACACACACACACACACACACACACACACACTTTTTTAATATGAGCTTTGCTGCTAGTTATTAACTTGGAAGAATAATTACACGACCTCAATGGACCTCAGTTTCTTCATGTGTAAAATGAGACATTTAGAGTAAATGATCTAAAACTCTTCTGGCTCTAACTCTGTGATCCCATGACTTGAAAGATCCCTCCCCAGGCAAACTATTTCCTTTCCCTTCACCTCAGTTTCCTCATGTGGATAATGAGAAAATTAGATTTAGAGCTATAATTAGACTGGGGCAACTAGGATGTCATCCAGGGACAATGACAACACTTACACTACTTCAGTAGCACACAACTAGTGAGCTCTGCATTTATTGGCAAGTTGGCAGGAATGGTCACTTTGAGTAGAAAGAAGGAACCAGACAACTGACCCTTTCCCCTATCCCCACCATCACTCCAGGGTGCACCCAATTGGAGCTCATCTCTTCCCAATTTCTTCCCTTCTAGTCATTTTTCCAGCATTGATGTCATCTCTCTCTTTCCCTTTCCCCTACTCTACTATTTTTTCTCAATAAATTGACCTGAGGGCACCTTTCCTGCTGCTTTCCTCAGTACAAAAATGACTACTTATGGTTCTGGTTAGAATAGAACATTTCCTTCAGCCCCTCCAGTGCTGAGTCTGATTCTGTGCCATAAATACAAAGTGCAAAAAAAAAAAAATGAAAGAGGACAAAACAACTACCCCAGGTGTCAAGGGCATTGATTTTTAACTTTTTCTCAACTCCTTTTTTTTTTCCTTCTAAATTTCCTCCTCTTATTTGCTTAAGTAGGCAATCAAATATTATCAAATAAAATAGTATTTATAAAAGTTCTTAGTACAGTATCTGGCACATATTTGGTGCTTAACAAATGTATTTTTTCCTCCCTCTCTCCCCTGTACTTAATTGTGAAGATCCATTTGCTTTTTCTATTTGTATTGCTCCACAGAAGAAGAAAGGGAATTTAAAATTATGTTCAGGATAACCATATCCTTAAAATCTTTCTCATCAAGAGGTTATATTGACCCTTACCCAGGCTGCTAAAGGGACCTGTCCAAAAATGATCTGGAAATAAAGAGCAATAAAGCTTTTAACCTTTACTAGACCAGTAAAAATCTGTTTCCTTTCCTTGGATTCTGTTCCATACATGGCAACCTCCAGGAAGCTCCATAAAATGCTGTGTTTAGAAACATAGCAGTTTACTACAGTGACATATACATTGTTGTTTGAGTCATCTTTTTTGTAGCCTCTCAACCTTGGCCAACATGTCCCCCAGGTCACTTCTCTATAGTCATAGAATCTAGAATGTCAGCCGAAGTCTGACTACTTCTCTCATTCCATAGATAAAGAAAAAAGCTCTTTGAGTGAATGGCAAAGAAGAAATATAAGGTGCTATTTGGTTTAATTTCTTAAAGTCATTTTTAAATTAGAGAATTATAATTTCAGTACATTTGGATTTGTTTAATATTCACCATCTACTTTAAAATTTAATGCACAAATTCATTGCTTGCTATTGTATCATAGCACATACTTTTAAGGGGATAAACTAGGAATTTAAAACAGTGAAAAGACTGATTTATCATACCTAACCATCTATTGATTCTTTTAATTTTGGGAATTTAGGGGAATTTTCTTTTGCTCTTTCATGGTTCTGCATCAAATTCTAAAGAATTTTAAAATAACAATGATTTATTAGGAAGTTAATTTTAAATTGGAATACAATAAATGGTTATTTTAATTTGAAATACCCATTTCAGTGAATACTGCCTCAATGGAGTCTGGGATGGTGGAAATAGAACTAATTCTAAAGTCAGAGGAACTGGATTCAAATCTCACTCCTGAATGATCTTGGGCAACTCATTCAACATTTCCAAGACTCCGTTTCCTCACCTAAACTATGAGGAAAGGAGGCCATTGTTCTCTGAAATCATTTTCAGCTCAAGATCTATGATGCCATAAGTTTTAACAATTACCTCTCCAATTTATAGATATATCTTTTACTATTTTGAAATAAATTTAGAATTTACAGATGTAAGTTTAATTCTTGACTTTTAATTAATTCTTGTAATACCTCATAGCCCCCCAACTGTATGTACACTCCTGTTTTCCTTCTTGTCTACAATTTTTGTGTGAACCCAAAGGTGGGCCAGACAAGGTGACTATCCCTATCCTTCTGTGCTCTGTGATCAGCCAGAGTGGCCTTCTGCCTTTTTACTGATTGTCTCTAATATTTAGAATTTTCTGTGTTTTCACCTCTGCCTCTCTTTCCTGACTTTATGACAACTCAAATCCTAACATCTGCAAAAGATCTTTCCTGTTCTGTCCCCTCTTCCCACTTAGATGTTAATTCCTTAATAGTGATTTTCCTCTGAGATTACCTCCCACTTTTATAATATTCATCTTGTGTACACATAGCCATTTGCAAGTTGTCTCCCTCTTGGAATGTGAGTTCCTTCAGGTCGGAGACCTTATTTTTGCCTTTCTTTTTTCTGGCCCATTACACATAATATTTAGCAAATACTTGCTTCAGGCAGATTTCAGAAAAATCTGGAATGATTTGTATGAACTGATGTTGAGTGAAACAAGTAGAACCATGAAAACATTGTACACAGTAACATTGTTGATGATCAACTTTGATAGACTTGGTGCTTCTCAGTAATACAGTGATCTAAGACAATTCCAAAAGCCTCATGATGGAAAATGCTATTCACATCCAGAGAAAGAATTATGGAATCTGAATACCAAAGCATACTATTTTCAGGTTTTAGGGTTGTTGTTTTTTTCTTTCTTGTAGTTTTTCCCTTTTGTTGTAATTCTTTCACAATATGGCTAATATGAAAATATGATTATACATATGTAACCTATACTATATTGCTTGCCATCTTGGGGAGAGGGAGGAGGCAGTGAGAAGGAGAAAGAAGATTTTAGAACTCAAAATCGTATAACAGTGAATATTGAAAAATACTTTACATGGAGTTGGAAAACATAAAATGCTATGAAAAATAAATTCTTGCTTAATAAACTCAATAAATGCTTGTTGACCAAATAACTCTTCATTATACTTGACAATTTATATTCCAACTCTTTGCTTTTCATTGACCATCCTTGACTGAATGCCCTTCTTACTTCCACCTAATAGGCCTCCTATTTTCATTCATGATGTGATTCAAATACTACCTTCTGCATGAAGACATTCTTGCTTCTCCCCAGCTATTGGCATCCTTCTTTTCAAACTACCATAGATTTAACTACTTTATATTTATTCAATCTATATTCTAAATACATTTTTCTACCAGAATATAATTTCCTTACAATGAGGGATTGTTGATTTTTTCCCCTGAAGCAATTAGGGTAAAGTGACTTGCCCAGGGTCATACAGCTAGGAAGTATTAAGTGTCCAAGGCCAGATTTGAACTCAGGTCCTCCTGACTTCAGGGTTGGTGCTCTGTCCACTGTGTCACCTAGCTGCCCCAGATTTGTTAATTTTTTAAAATTTATATCCCCAGCTCCTAGCACTCTACCTGACATATGGTAATAAATGTTTGCTTGTTTAATTATGATCAGTTCGAGAAAATCAGTTAGAATTTTCTGCAGAAAATTCGTCAGTCTATTTGACCACATTTTTTCCTTCAGGATTCTGATTCTTGAATTTCTAAGAGACTAGGTCATGTTTCCAGTTCCTATGTCTTTTCCTTCATTTTGGCTTTATTTACTAGTAGAATATACTGTATACTGAAAACTATCTTCATCATTCTCTTTTGAATTAATTTTAATACTGCTGGTGACCTCATAGGTGAGAATTTGTTTTGATTTTTTTTATTATTTAGCTTCTAGAGAACACAATAGGTTTGATAGCTTTCAGTCTAATGAGGAGGCTACATGAAAAGAATTATGTACACACAAGCTACACAAAAGATAAATGGGAAATATTGGACTCACACAATCTGTGAAAGGTAACTCATAGGTAGTAGAAAATTGGTCTTAGGGTAGAGTGGTCAAATTTTAACCTTTGTTTTTCTCAGTCATTCTACAAATTTTCCCTCTCCCCAAAATCTTTTGTTAAAAATGTTTTAAATCGTTTTATATATTCCAATAAGCTTTCATAGAGGCAGTTGGGGTTAAGTGATTTTCCCAGGGTCACCCAGCTAGGAAGTGTTAAGTGTCTGAGACCAGATTTGAATTCATATCCTCCTGACTTCAGGGCTGATGCTCTATCTACTACCCCGCCTAACAGCCCTTTAATAACCTTTTAAATTATAAATAATAACCTTTTTAAATAACCTTATATATTCATATTCACTTAAAATCAACAAATTGATTTTCCTTCCTCATCAAGTTTCCCTGGATAACTAAGTATCTTCTTTTTGACTGAGTGTTCATATCTTCCTGTCCTCAAAAGCACAGCTGAACCTATAGTTAAGGAACACAGTGAGCCAGTGTGCTTTTCCAAAGGGTACATTTCCTTTACCAGTTCTGAAGAACTCAGACCAATAGAAGAAATGCAGAAGTAGACACAAATGAACAGTAGAGAAAAATGAAGACCTTGTTTTTAATTATTTGCAAACCACCAAACTCATAACCTTTTTTTTTTGTTTTACAAGTAGTATTGAGGAACAATAAATTGACTGGCTCCCTTATCTCCTGATGAGCCATAAAATGTTAGCCAGAAGGAAAACAGAAGAGGAAGAAAAGGCAAAGCTATAGATAATCAAACAAGAAAACCAGTCATTAGAAAAGCCACAAATCATCTATGTGACTCTCTTTCTTCATGCAAAGATAATAAAAATGAGACCATTTTCAGACTGACATGGAGGCCAGAATTATCTGGTTGGGCCTTTCTATACTGATCTGATTAACAGGATGGTTACCCAATATCTCCTTTCAAAGAGTTAAATTCATATTTTCCTAATTTTTCCCACAGTAATTTGGCCACAAAATATTTTGGGTTTGAAATACATTAATTGAACACATAGACACTGGTCCAGAGAATCAAGAGGATAAAGAGAAAATAAAAATAATCAAATTTGGATTCATACTGAAAAATTTTTTGAACACCATATTTTTAAAGCAATCAGAGTTAAGTGCCTTGCTTGGAATCACATAGCTGGTGGAGGAGAAATTCAAACTGTGATTTTCCTAATGTCAAATTCTGATTCCCTATCTTCCATCCAATGCTATATGCCATGCTGGAAGTCTTCCTCTAGTTTTTCTGGAGCTCATTCTAGATCTAGTTAAGAAGAACTAAGCAGTGGTCCTCAAACTTTTTAAATAGGGGTCAGTTCACTGTCCCTCAGACTGCTAGAGGGCCAGACTGTAGTAAAAACAAAAGCTCACACTCTGGCTCCGCCCCTCAGCCCATTTGCCATAACCTGGCGGGCTGCATAAAAGTCCTCAGTGGGCCGCATCTGGCCCGTGGGCCATAGTTTGATTACTAAAGGATATAATTGGAGCATATAAGTTATCCAACAATTATCCTTGAAATTGGGCAAATTGTTGACATAATCTTCCGCAATCATCCTTATCACACTATATAACCAACTCTATACTGTAAACTGTTATTTCTCTTAACAGCTTTGTTTCTCTGCTTGGAGAAAAAAAAAAAAGATTAATTATTTGCATGCTAAAGCAATTTCAGAACTACCTTGGTTCTCTTATTTTAGTATTTGATTCATCTTCGGTTAAATTTCCTGTATCATGGATGACTTACATTTGAAATCTGTAATAGATGTTAGGAAATATCAAACTAGGGCCTGGATGAACACTGTCTTTTATAAGTCTTTTAAAATTATGTAATTTTATACCCCATCCCAATTACGGGTTAAAACAAATTTTGAAACATTTTTTAAATTTTGAGGTCCAAATTCTCCCTCCCTCTCCTCCTGTCCCTGAGTAAGTAATCTGATCTAGTTTATACCCGTGCCATCATGTAAAACATTTCCATGTCAGTCGTTTTGTACAAGAAGACTTGAATTAAAAATAATGAAAGTGAAAAAGAGCATGATTCAATATTTTTTCAGATAATATCAGTTCTTTCTCCTGATTGTTATGATTTCTAGGACTCCATCACTGGGGGCGACAGGAAGATTTGAGCTGCTTTAATTCCATACAGGGCCCCGGGGCCCTAAACTTTGCTTAAATCTGATGCTTACGTCAAGCATCCTTCTGTTATACCCTGATATTGACCAGTTCCTATGGCCACCTGGTCTCCAAGTTGATGGGGCAGGGACATAAAGATGTAAAGTGTAGGTAAAGTAGGTTTGGCCCAGAGGATTATGGGTTCCAAAGCACTATCCAACCATCAGCCACCTGGAATGGGAAGCCAGAAAACTACAAGTCCCATCAGGCAGTGGGGCAGATTGCCCTGGGGGCTTCTGGGAGACAAATGGTCAGACAGAAAGAAGACATGGGGTACAAGAGCCGCCTGATCCCTAAATCCCAAGGTGTCCCAATGTTAAGCTGAAGCCCTCTCAATAAACATAGCTTTTTCAATGTCCAGGCTTCTTCCCTGAAATCCTAATATGAGGAAAGTGGGGGTGGGGCTAGAGAGTGACCAGCCAATCCAATGCCTGAGTTTTATACAGGGGCGGGGCTACCGGAAGAGCCACGAGTTCACACCATTTTCCTGAGATGCTAGGTCCGTGTGACCAATCAGCACCTGGAATGGGAAGGCGGGGCCAGCTTCTTAGGGTGGGGCAAATCATAAGGCAGACAGACTCAACCAATAGAAAAAGGGAAGTATGGGTAAGAGGAAGAACTGAGTTGGGACCAATAAAACTTCGAAGGAAGAAGTGATGTGCTGTGCCATGAAAATCGTCCCGAAGAAGAGCTAGAGAAGTCCTATTTCCCAGGCAAGCTCACATTCTCTCCAAAAGCCATCCAGGACTTTTGAAGTCCGTAGATAAGAGACCAAATTAAAAGCTCCCCCCTCTTCTCCCCCTCTAGCACAGTCTCCTCAGTTTGCGGTGTAGGAGAAGCCCATCAATTGTTCTAGAATTGGGACGGAATGCTTTGGTGACGTAAGAGATAGTGCAGGAAGAGTTTTGTAGAAACCTGTGTGAGCTGATGTAGAACCATAAGAATTAACTTTGACAAAACTTACAATTGATCGACTATTCTACGTTCTCGAAGAGATCCAAAATAATATCACTATACGTGATCAGACCAATAGAAAATCAGAATTTTCTACCACAGGTCAGTTACAAACAGTCCACGTGAACATTTGGAGTGGATTCTCTAAATTTGCTCATTTCTTTTTTTTTTTTTTTTTTTTTTAGCTACTTCAATTCTGCTTTGCTCATAATGCGCAACTCTTTCTCTAATGAAGACATATCAGGCAGCCCTTACACACTTGACAGGGGAATGAAGAACCATTTCCTAAACAAACTATTTGGGGACGCAGGAGGTGAATTGAGATGCAGAGGTATTAAAATTTTTGGTTTGCTGGAAAACGCCTGTCATTGCAGTTCTTTGCATTCCCCTCCCATAAAATCTCAATTTTAAAAATTAATTAAAAATAATAGAGTCTTAATTTATATTAAAAAAAAAAAAAGCAGCCGTTTTCCACTTCTTCCATTAAAATGTAAGCTCACTGAGGACAGGGACTGTTTTTTGCCTCTTTTTGTATCCCCAGCAGGTGCTTGATCAAAGTTGCTTGTTTCTGTGCCAAGTGAAACCTGAAACTAACATGCTGTTTTAAGCACATACAAAAATTTTAAAATAAGCATATCAGATGAGATTCCTCCCTAAAGTCCTTTCCAGTGTAAACTCTGGTTAAAACGGCTCTGTAGCTATTTAGAGTGTCTGCATAGCGGAAAAGGAAATGAGTGGAGATACAGCAAGAAAATTACAAATTTCTTAAGAAACCATATTCTTAGTAGAAAAAATAGAGAATACAAGTGATCTTACATGCCATTAAAATCATGAAGCAGAACTTGAGGGTTTCTTTGTTATATAAACATGAATTGCTCCTCTGATAAAATGCTTTTCCCTGCTCTGCAGCAAGATTAAATAATATTGAACAAGCCACTATAGGAAAACCATAACAATGCTGTATAATTTTTCTGTTCTTCAAAAGAACTTGAAGGTCTCATGACTCTACTATGCTGGATTTGAATGGTACTTTGGTCAAACTTTCATTATTTTTAGAGAAGCAAGTTTAAAAGTGAAACATCTTTGATGAAACCAAAAGATAATTAATTAATTATACAAAAGAAAAGAGGGAGGTAATTTTCTAGTTAAGTTGTTGGTGTTTCTCCTGACTTTGGAGTAAGGAGATGCTCTTACCATGCTTTGGGGTCATAAATGGAAAGAGAAAATAGATCAGGAACTTAGAAATGATTTCCACCACATAGTGAGACTGAGTTTATTAAGGATTGGGAACCTACCAAGCTAAAGCCTGTGAACTTTTTTATTTTTTAATATTTTATGACTATTTCAATATAATTGTTTCCTTTGAAATCCCATGTATTCATTTTATGCCTTTTAAAGACTTTTCTCAGAGGGGACACTTACATTTCACCAAATTGCTGAAGGGATTTATGACAAAAAAAAATTAAATTAAAAAACCCTGCTCTAAGAACAATTTGAACCTGTCAATTGTGGGGAGAAATTGCATAGCAATAGATGCTAAGATTGGAGAGGTGTTCATTTGAAATAAGGTTATTTGATGACAAAGGAAAATGAAGCACAGTTCATTTAAGATAGGAACGTTCTTCTAATTTATATTGGATTACATGTCAGGAGGAGAGGGAGAAGAGGGAGAAAATTTGGAACAAGATTTTGCAAAGGTAAATAATGTTGAAAATTATCTTTGTGTGTATTTGGGAAAATTAAATACTATTTTAAAAAGAGAGGTTCTTTACTTGAAGTGAAAGGGGAAATGATAAGTATTTGGAATATGAACATGACTTCTCAAAACCTACCCATGGCAATAACTTTGAAGGAGGTTCTACCAATTAGATAAGAGTTTTTGTCCTTTGAACCTAACCTATTCCACTGATGAGGTACACAGGACAAAATAGTCAATGACTATAGTAATCTAGTGTTTGACAAACCCAAAGACCACAGCTTTTGGGATAAAAACTCACTATTTGACAAAAACTGCTAGAAAAATTGGAAATTAACATAGCAGAAACTAGGCGTTGATCCACACCTAACACCACACATCAAGATAAGGTCAAAATGGGTTCATGATTTAAACATAGTGATATTATAAGCAAATTAGAAGAACAACAGATAGTTTGACTCTCAGATCTGTGGATAAGGAAGGAATTTGTGGCCAAAGAAGAACTGGAATTCATTATTGAACACAAAATAGATAATTTTTATTATACTAACTTAAAAAGGTTTTGTACAAACAAAACTAATGCAGATCAGATTAGAAAAGAAGTATTAAACTGGGAAAACACTTTTACATTCAAAGGTTTTGATAAAGGTCCATTTCTAAAATATATAGAGAATTGAGTCAAATTTATAAGAATTCAAGCCATTCTCCAATTGGTAAATGGTGAAAGGATATGAACAGACAATTTTCAGATGAAGAAATTAAAACCATTTCTAGCCAAATGAAAAATCACTATTGATCAGAGAAATGCAAATTAAGACAACTCTGAGGTACCACTATACATCTCTAAGATGACAGGAAAAGAATCTTGGAGGGAATGTAGGAAAATTGGGACACTAATACATTGCTGATGGAGTTGTGAACTGATCCAACCATTCTGGAAAACAATTTGGAACTATGCCCAAAGGGCTATCAAAATGTGCATACCTTTGATCCAACAATGTTTCTACTAGCATTATATACCAAAGAGATCTTAAAGGAGGAAAAGGGACCCACATATGCAAAAATGTTTGTGGTAACCATTTTTGTAGTGGCAAGAAACCGGAAACTGAGTGGATGTCCAACAATTGGAGAATGGCTGAGTAAGTTATAGTATATGAATGTTATGGAATATTATTGTTCTATAAGAAACAATCAGCAGGATGATTTCATAAAGGCCTTGAAAGACTTACATGAACTGATGCTAGAATCAGTTCATGTAAGTGAAATGAAATGAATGAAAAAACAACAAGATTATACGATGATCACTTGTGATGGATATGGCTCTTTTTAACAGTTACATTATTGAGACCAGTTCCAATGATCTTGTGATTAAGAGAGCCATCTAACTATACCAAGAGAGAGGACTTTGAGAACTGAGCGAGAGGACTTTGAGAACTGAGTCTGGCTCACAACATAACATTTTCACTCTTTTTGTTGTTTGCTTGCATTTTATTTTCTTTCTCATTTTTTCCCTTTTTGATTTGATTTTTCTTATGCAGCAAGATAATTGTATAAATATTTATGCATACATTAGATTTAACATATATTTTACCATGTTTAACATACATCAGATTACTTGCCATCTAGGGGAGAGGACAAGGCAAAGGGGGACGGTTTTGCAAGGGTTAATGTTGAAAAATTATTCATGCATGTATTTTGAAAAGAAAAAGCTTTAATAAAATTTTTTCTTAAAAAAAGTTTTTGGCTGTTCACAGTGGTATAATACTGACTTTGGCTTTATTTCTGTGACATCCTCTTTCCAAAAAGTCTCTTCCAGTTATCCTCCCACTGTGCCTCTCTTTGGATGGTTTTCATCTTTACCATTGCTAGCATGAGCTGATAAAATGGTACCCTCCAGGAATACTTCTCTGAATTAATGCTTTTGGTCTTGGGTTAAATGCTCCAAACTCAAATAGCTGGGCTTTTTGCCCTGCTTTTCTGTTCTACCAAGGTACCATTGGGCATCAGAAGTTAACACTCTCATACCCTAGGGACTCCAATTTTATAGCTGCCCAATATTTCTAGTCTTCTTCAGCTGGTTTGTTCAGTCAGCCTGTCCAAAACATCTTTAGTTTGGAATGATTCTCTTGGCTCTGTCTAGTGTCCTAATTGAGGATCCAGGAGAGAGAATAGCTGGTCTTAGAGTAACAGAGCTTCTTCCCATATGATTTGTTCATTCATTCATGTATTCTCTGTACATGATATTCTATCTTCTGTCTCTGCACCTTTGGCTAGAATCTTTTTCATCTTTGTCTTGACATCTCAGAATCACTAGCCTTCCTCAAGGTTTTCAGCTCAAGCACCTTCTTCATCTTCCTTCAGCTATTAGCACCACCCTCCCCAAAATTACTTCATGTTTATTTTGCATGTATTTTGAATTTATTTATCTGGGAGTGCATGTTGTTTCCCTCTAATAGAATATAAGCTCTTTGAGAGCAGAGAATTCATCTTGCTTGTATCTTTGTTATCTCCCATTATCCATTATATGTGGATCATGGCTCATAAGTGGTATTTAATAGATACTTGCTAATTGGCTCATTTATTCATTCTGGGATTATTGTGCAATACTATATACTGGGGGAGCTAAAATTTCTTTTTTAAAAAACCTGGTCCTGCTATCTAGAAGCCTGGAATCAGGTCAGAGGCATGAACAAGTACAGGTGCTCATATAGAAAAATCTAATACAAATTAAAATGAAAAATGCAGTAAGATCAGATCAGGAGGAGAGTCACTTTCAATGCATGGAATGATGAAAGTTTTCACAGAAGGAATGTCATTAAAGTGGTAATTTAAAGATGGGGATTTTCTTTTTACCTTACAGTCACCATTTCCCCACCAAACCTATCCCTTCCTATTGGAAACCTAACTTTCTTTTGTAGGTATCTTTGATTTTCCCCCTCTCTTTAATCATTTCCCAAGTTTTTAAGAGTTTTCTTTTTATAACATACCTTATATATGACCCTTCTCCACCACCACTGCTACCACTGTAATTTAAACCATTATATCTTTTTGCCTAGGTGGCTTTACTATATTTCTAACTAGTTTTCTTGTCTCTAATCTAGCCTTGCTGTCCATAATCAAGTCTCCATTATCTAACACATAAAATATAAAATGTTTACAGTGTTATTCAAGGCCTTTCACAATCTATTACTGGTCTAATGTCATAATTCATATTCTATAATATAGGGAAACAGAAGTACTCTCTATCTTCTATTGTCAGTGGAAAAAAATCTTAACTCGGAATCAGAAGAGACCTAGGTTTAAATATCAATTCTGACACTTAAATTTTGGCAAGTCTTAAATTTTCTGTATCTCAGTTTCCTCATCCATAAAATAGTACTTATAATATTTAACTCATCAATTGGCTGTAAAAGAATCACTTTGCAAACTTTAAAGCACAATATAAATTTTTATGCTGATTGTCAATGTATCTTTTTTTAAAACTTGCTCTGATATTTGCCATCTTTGTGGTCTAAGGCAACTAGTTTCAACTCTCCAAACCTCATTTCCTCAAGTATAAAGTGAGGATATTAGATTTTTTTGTTTTCTGTTGTTCCAGACTCACTATTACCTCATTTGAGGCTTTCTCAACAAAGATACATGAGCTTGACATTTCCTTCTTCAGTTCATTTTACAAATGAGGAAACTGAGGCAAACAGAATTAAGTGACTTGCCAATGTCACACAGCTAGCAAATGTCTGAGGCTGGATTTGAACTCATGAAGATGAATCTTTCTGACTCCAAGCTCAGTGATTTATACACTGCAGTGCCACCTAGTTACATGATATTAGACTACATAATCACTAATGTCCCTCTTTGATCTAAGCTCCTTTCATCCTCCCTATATCCCATACCAAAATAGGTTCACCCTCCTACAGGCAATTTCTGTCTAGTGCAATCCCTCCTTTCTTCAAAGTCTAGATGAAGTAGTCTCCTCCATGAAACTTTCCTTGACCCACCATCATTATCAGGTAAGAAGCTTTAAACAGCTAAAAACAGAAAATACTCTTCCTGTTCAATTATTTTCATGGTGCTTTGATCCTCTCTTTTTCATTCATCTTACTGTCCTTAATATTGAATCTATGCATCTTACTCTCACTTGGAGATTCCCCCTCCTTATCAGAATATAAAGTCCATAAACAAAGCCCATAGATAATAAGTGCCTTGTCAATATTTATTAAATTAGAACCACAAAGAAAGAACAACTCTTTATGAGCATCATAAGGAATTGAATGTACAACTGGCTGGCACCTGTTTTTGATGATTTCATGATATTCCATTTGTCCTGTAAAAAAAGCAGTTTATTTTTCTTGTTGTTTTCTAACCACAAGAAATCAATTAAAGTCATCAAATAGTAAACTGAATTGTCATGTAGAGAATGGGAAAAGAAAGGACCAGAAGAAAAAGTGTGAGTAAAAAGGAAGGCAACAGCAGATCTATTGGAAAGGGTCTACGTTAGAACATAAAATACTGGATGAAAAAGTAGTGCAAGATAAGCCTTAGAAAGGTAGAGCTAGAGTTTGATTTGGGGAATACTTTAATGCAACACATGTCAACACACTCTCCATTCTCTATCTTCTTGCAGGTTAGTATTTGGGTGTCCCCCAAGGAGAAAGTACCATATTAATGGACCCAATAGGGTTTAGCCAGATCTAGGAAAATCTCAGCTATTACAATGCATTTTTCTTTTATAAGCCTAATACATTTACCCATTACTCTTTGGGTTAGAAAGGACTTTGAATGTTTCATGAGACACCAGCTTATTTTAGCCCCTGGGCTGTCAGGAGTAGGGCTGTCCTATAAGGGTCAGACTGCTAAGAAACATTCAGCTGTCTACCATGAGAAATTAAAATGGGACTGCATTCTCCCATTGGAAGTTCAGTTTTCTGGGAATTAATGCACCCCATTTTAAGTGCATGTATTTCTGGAGGAAGAAACATCTGAAAAATTTTTTTCTAGTAACCCCCTCCTAAGGGATTGACAACTAGTCATAGAAAAAATAAATAAATATAACCTAATGGTGTAGAGTGAAAATCATACATAGGTAAGGTCCAGATGCCAATGCTAACATTGGCAAGGTGGCAAGAGAAATATGGCAGCAAAAATTGATCATTACCTTTTGTTCCTCTATCACAGTGTAAGGAGGATGACATAGGGTAGAACAAGATGCCACCAGAGGGCTCCCTTTGCTCCTTTTTCTTCTAGCCTCTACCAAAAAAAAAAAAAAAATGAATATTGGCAATATGGTCTTCTTCTTTGTATCATCTTCGTAAAGAATAGGAAGTTCTTACACTTTTATATTTTAATTTGCATTGATTGTTAGAAAAACCATCTGGTTATAAATAATAAAATGAATGGATGGATGGATAGATGCATGAATGCATGAATGAAGGAATCAATAGGTAGATAGATAAATCAATTAATAAATGCAGCTCGAAAGGAAAGTTGAATTTTCTTCATGCAACTGATACAATGGATTTTAGTTCTGCCAGTCCTAGGGTATCCCATTATTCATCTATCATGAAATACCAAACAATAATACATCATGTAATAGTCTTAAATTTCATCAAGTTAAATTTCCTTTCAAAAGTCATTTATAGATTTTCCTATAACCACAGTTACTAATGAGTATACATGGGCAAGGAACTTTTAAGAGGTTCTGTTTTTATTTTAAATATTCTAAAAAGTTACCTGAGGAAGGGAATGTATAAGGAATCAAGATTTGTTTTTCATCAGCTTCTGTTATAAACATAAATCTGGTTTTCTAATGCTTTCTAGATATTGATGGCTTCTAAAAATGAGCAAACTGATAAGATCTGATGAAAAAAGAAAAGGTGCAATTCATAATTAAGTCAGAAATGAACTGTCAGGAACAAATTTCTATAAGTTCATAGTTAAGAAGAACTGATAATTTCATAATAGTAAATATTTTGGAAATGGCAAACAAACCCTCTGCCATTATGGACAATTTTGGCTTTTTAAAATAGTAAACAAAAAAAGGATATCTGTAAAGGTTAAGTAAAATAGAGAAAATCATGAGGTATAAAGTTAGAAATAAGCTTTTATTTCTTCTGTTCCAAATTCTTTGTTTTATAGATGTGAAAACTGAGATCCAATGCCATATAGCTAAAGTGATTTGAATCCAGGTTTTCACTGAATAATAAGCCTACTGATATGCCTATCATCCCTCCATATTAGAGTGGGCTTTTTTGTTTTTTTTTTTTTTATAAGTGTCTTCATTGTTAAGGAGCCATTTTTCTTTTTTCTGGATTTTGTACAATGATCTACATAGTTTAAACTCTCTGCTGTTCCCCACATTTGTGATGTAAACCAAACACAATGAAAGGGCCAATGGCTACCATAAAACCATTGTCATAGATTTAGGAAGAACATTCACCTTTTATGCTGAAGACATCAACAGCGCAATTCCCTGTTATGGACAAGGTGCCATGTTCTTGCCTGACATATCTCAATTCTCTTTCATTAGTAAAAGTTAGCCCTTCTTTTTTTGGCAAGGTTAAGCCTATGGTTCAGTGAACTAAGCACAGGATAGGGACTGGAAACTCTGAATTCTAGTCCCAGCTCTATTTTTTACTTTGGGCAAGTTATTTAACCTCCTGGTTTTTAAGATTTCTCCTGTGTAAAATGAAGGTAATAAAATGGTCCAACTCACAGAGTTGTTATGATTAATAAGTCACAAGTGATGAAAATACTCCTCGTAAATTCAAAGTTCAAGCAATGTTAAACCTTCCTTATAGGAGATTTGTGTCTCCTTCTGGGCATGCCCTCTAAGTTGTCATTGTAGTGAAAATTCTTTCTCTTGCTCTCTTCCTGTAATAGCCATGCTATCATACCTCTGGACAAGTGAGGTCTTCAAATGGTTTTTAATGCTCTTAGCCTTGGTAAGGAAGAGAAATAATTCATTTTCTGAGATCAGAAAAAAGTAAGGGAGGATAAGGGAAAACATGGAGAAATACCATGTCATTATAGAATTGTATTAAAATATCAATTTAATTCATTTAAACAAAAGTCCTCAAAGCAATTGGCTTCTCATTTTGATCATCTGTTTTATATAATCTGTGTTTCTGCATTTTTGAACACCTGGGTTACACAGTAATAAAAAGTGAAGTACTTGAAAATTTTTTTGATTTTGATTTTGGTTTTGTTTTTACAGGCTAAAAGTATACTACAATTCATGAGCCTGATCCCAATTTGGATCTACAATGAAGCTTTATCTTGTTCATTTTTCCCAAATAGGTGGGTTCAGCTGCTCCTTAAACAACCCAGGGACCCTTTGTTCCTGGGGATTCACTTCCTCTGGACTTAGCATGGATATCCAATTGGCTTCAGCCTTCCCAAAACTCAGAACTTCCTAATTTCAGGCATCCATCAGCCTCAGCATTGACATTAGAGTTAAGAAGACAAGTCACTAAACCTCTGTTTGTCTCAGTTTTCTTAATGGTAAAATGGGGATAATGATAGCATTAACTTCTCAGGCTTGTAGTGAAGATCAAATGAGATAATATTTGTAAAATGCTTAGTGCCTAGCACCTCGTAGGTGCTATCTAAATGCTGGCTATTTTTTCAATATTTTATAACATAGTTTAATACAATGGATTTCCTTCATAATTCTCTATATTTTATTTTACACATTTAGTCACTATTCTGAGCAAGGATCCATAGATCCATTAGTCTAACAAAGAAGCCCAGAATATAGCTCCTACCCAATCCCATTATTTAATTAATAGGAAACCTATTGCCCAGAGAAAGAAATTTATTTGCCCATTCTATAAGGTCCATCCAGGACCAGAACTAAATCTAGATGAAATACATTGTTATTCAAACATCAACGAGAATAGATTGTAGTTTATCTTTGTCTTTCTTTTCTTTTTGTTTAGAAAAAAAGGGTGTTCTGGACTAAGTAAAATTATAATTCTGAATGAAGGAAGCAGTATATCTAATCAGCTATCTCAAAAGAAGGGAGGAATCTTGCACAACATAAATTGTGCTCAGAGGCATAGCATGTGCCTAATAGATCACCTATATCTATAGATGGGAAATTCCTTACTTGCTACCTCATGGTTATTTGTGGGATTTTGACCTGAAAGGTTGGGAGGAAAGGTATGGTATCATCTACCACTTCCTTAGCTCAGTTGACAGCCAGATTCTGGTAGTTGAGAAGTTCAAGAAATTGAAGAAGGAGATGTGGAGAGGGGAAGGAAAAACAACCTTTTGGGACAAAATTTAGGGGAGAAAAATGTCAGCAAAAAGAGAGAGAGAGAGAGAGAGAGAGAGAGAGAGAGAGAGAGAGAGAGAGAGAGAGAGAGAGAAATTTAATTCAACAAGCATTTATTAAACAGATTGTCTGTGTTCAACTCTGCTAAACTCTGGGCAACAAAAAAGGCAAAATCTAAGCAATTTCTGCCCCTAAGGAGCTTACATCTAGAAAGGAAAGGGGGTGTATAGGACACATTTAAGGGTAATAAAATACAAAATTTAGGCAAATAAAATTTTAAGTAATTTCATGATATATAGTAAAAATAAGATGGATTAGAAAAGAGATAATGTAGGAGGTGGCATTTGTGTTGAATCATAGGGAGGGCTAAGGATTTCAAGAGGAGCTAAGAATGGGAAGAGTATTCTAGATATAACTGAATGGAGTATAATGGGATTAGGAAGTAAGCCAGTTTGATTGTAATGTACTAGTAGGTGATAAATAATATTTGGAAATAATGGAAAGATTTGTGGAAGCCAAATTATGAAGAGCTTTAAATGCTAGATGGAAAAGTTTACATTTTATTCTAGAGGTAATAAGAACTCAGCGAACCTTTTGAGTGGAAGAGTAACTTCAGAGTCATACATTTAGTAATGCAAATTTGGCTACTATTTGTAAACTAGACTGAAGAAGTGACAGACTGGAAATGGGGAGACTAATTAAAATGCTATGAAATTGTCAAGGCACAAGAAGATGCAAGCCAGAGCTAGGGTGATGGCTGGGTGAGAGAAAAAGGACAGATACAAGACATTTTTTTTGTGAATGAAGTGACTGAATTTCCGAAATGTGGTCAGATATTCCCATATGGTAAGAGGCTGAAGGAAACATTGAGGATAACTTCAAGTTGGCAAAGTTGGGTAACTGGAAGGACGATGATGCCCTCAAAAGAAAAAGGGAAGTTAGGAATTAGAGTAGAGGAGCAGAATTGGGAGGGAAGGGGGGAAGATTATGAGTACTTTTTTGAAAATTGTGTTTAATATAATATTTTCACTTTTTGTTGTTATTTGCTTCCTTTTTGTTTTCTTTCTCATTTTTTTCTTTTTGATCTAACTTTTCTTGTGCAACATGATAATTGTGGAAATATGTAGAGAGGAATTGCACATGTTTAACATATATTTGGATTACTTGCCCTCTAAGGGAGAAGGTAGGGGAAAAGGAGAGATAAAAAAAATTGGAACACAAAATTTGTAAGAGTGAATGTTGAAAAGTATCTATGTATATATTTTGAAAATTAAAAAAATTTTTTAAAGGAAAATAAAGAAAATTGTGTTTGAGTGACCTGTAGAACATCCAGATGGATGCTTCTAGCAGGTAGTTGTTGGAGTGAGCTTATAGCACTGGAGATGGTGGAGTACTAAATATGTCATTCTGGGATTCACTTACATAGAGATGATCATGGGACTCATAATAGCTAATACAATCACGAAGAGAGAATAAAAGAAATAGAGGAGAGGACTGAATATAGAGAGGCCCAGGGTTATCCACAAAAGGAGTGGGCCTGGACTTAGAATCATAGTCATGGTATCATAACATTGGAGTGGAAGAGATATCAGAGATCATTTAGTCTTGTAGTTTTGAAGGTCCAGCATCTTCATTTTACAAATAAGAAAGCTGAAGTTGTGAGAAGTTAATGACGTATCTATGAGAACCCAGCAAAATAGGGCAGAATAAGGCCTATGACCCAGTTCTATTGACTACCATTCCACACACTTCAATTTCCCATTCCACCACTTCAATTTACTCATTCACAGAATTTTACAACTAAAACAAAAGAGTACCACAAAGAAAAGATCTAATGTTAACATGCTATTGTATTTCCATTCTATTGGATTAAAAACAAAGGGGAAAAGTATTTTATATTATCAGTAGAGCATCTTCAATTGATTTCATTAAAGATTGAAGTTAAATGTGCCTGATTATTTGGTAGGATCATATGTTGATGCATTTGTGCCCCCCCATACTGGTACAGATAACTATGAGTCCATATCTTCTCAACCTAAATAATTCTCATCTGTGTTTTTCCATAAAGGAGCTATCCATTGCCTTCTAGAGTTAGGGTTCTTAACCTGAGGTCCGCTTCCCTTACAAAGTATTCCATGATTGGTTGATTGCTGTCACTTTTTCTCAAAGAGAACCAAAATGACATCATTGTTTTAGAGTCAAATTCCAGCATGTTCATCTGTGACTAATCAGACCAAAGAAATTGAGAAATACTCAATCAAGACTCAGCCATAAATAATCCATGTTAATTTACTTTACTTCTGCTTTACTCAGAACATAGCACCTTCTCTCCTAAGGGCATGCCATGCTAGGCAGTCCTGTGCCAGTGTCTCCCACGTCTCACAATCAATTCCAAAGTTCTTCAGAGAGACTTGAAAATATCATTGTATTGCTGCTTCTGAACACCATACAAGCACTTGAGTTGTACGAGTTCTTCATAAAATAGTCTTTTAGGCAAATGTACATCAGCATTTGAATAATGTGTTTTATAGATAGTTTTCAGAGTGTCCATGAACTGGGATAGGGGAAAAATACATCTTAATTTTCAATAACTTCTAATCAAAATTAGATGTCAATTAACCTAGGAAACGTTAATTAATAAAGTTGTTCTGACAAGCATTCCATAGACTTCACCAGATTGTCAGATGGGTCCTCCATCTGTCTGTCTCTCATCATACACACACACACACACACACACACACACACACACACACACACACATTCTGCATTAGAGCTTCTCTTTGACAAACTCAGTCCTGTTTCTCATCAAACATTCTCAAGTCATTGCTGAACATGGTGGACTTGCTTCAAGAACTCCCTTAAAATCTCCCTTCTGAATATGCTTTCCCTCATTCTTTCCCACTCCAACTTTGGAGACAGAATTTTTACCTATTCCTGTTCTTTTGACACATAAAGAACTTTCTATTTAATAACTTGGGGGAGAATCCCAAGAGCAAGTATGGTTTCATTTTTGTCTGGTCTAACCATGGTACCAACCACCCTTTCTTCAGCAAATTCCAGTGGCTCCCTATTGCCTCCAGGTACAAATATCTAGTCATTGACTTCTTTGCTTTTTCTCAGACAAGACCATTTATCTCTGAAGAGAAGCACTTTTACTTGCTGTCCCCTCTCTTCCTCCTCATCTAAACCTTCTGGCTTCTCTGATTTCCTTCAGAGTCATCAGTTAAAGACTCATTTCTGCAAGAAATCTTTCCCAATCCCCTGTAATGCTAGCTCTTTCCTGCTGTTGATTTTTTCCCATTAATCTTGTTTGAAATTATTGCTTGCCTGTCATTTTCCTCATTCAATGCAAACTCCTTGAAAATGGAGACTAGATTTTGCCTTTTTTTTATATTCCTAGCACTTAGCAGAATGCCTGATACATAGTAAGTACTTAATAAATGCTTGCTAATTAATCTATACTTAAAGTTTGGAACACATTCTTGGTTGATTCTGTGGAAAGTCAGGGAAATTTTGCCCTAGTACTATGATATTATTGTAGAACTGAGGACTAATAATTGTTCTGAATTCTTAACTTCACTTAACTTCTAGGGTTTGCATAGTTTAGTCTTATGTCCTTTTGGTACTATCCTTAAAAGAAAGCTAGCATTTGGCAAAGTTCTGTGCTAGCAGGCTTTTTAATCAAAAAGGATATTTTTTTTTTCTTGAAGAATGCTATTTCTAAACGAGTTCGCCAAAAAAGCTTTTTTTAGAAAAGTTTTGAAAGAAAAGTAAAAATGTCCAAAGAAAATGTTGAACCCATTTTGAAAATAAATGCTTCATTTTATACAATTGCTTAAATATATATTTCCCAGTTTTATTACTATTCAATAAAGTGCATTGTTATCATTTTTCCTAATTACTTTTGCTAACACATATTTGATGAAAAATATATTGTTAAAACTGCAGTGAAATGTAAGTTGTTCTCCCATGTAATTAGTTTGTACTAGAAGCTCATTTTTATTACAAAAATAATTTGTAGCAGGTAGTTATGGGGGAGATGTGCAAGCAGGAAAGCTTTAGACTCATTTCTTACATGAAATTTCTTCTACCATGACAACTCATTTTATTCTTTGAAACTCAAACATGCTATTTTAATTCCAGATGTGAAAATTTGCCTCATTTCAAAAAAGATTCCATGGATGACAGCTCATTGATAAAGGGTATTATTTCCTCCTATTCTTTTCTATTTAGATGAGGACCATGTCTATAGGACCTGAAAACTATAATGTCCTAAGGGTTAGTCTATGGTAAACCATGTGAATGGAGGTCCAAGTTTCCACCTGCCATATAGCCAGTGTTATTTCCTTGTACATTATTCACTATAAAGCAACTATTTCTCTTTCTTATTATTTCTCTTCTTCAAGTTACCTAGGTTGCATGGCATACAAAGGGACAGTGTGGCCTGAGTTATAAGAGGAGAGTAACATTAGAAAACCCTTATCAGTTGGCACATTTATCTATTGCTGATGGAATTAGAAAATTAAAGAATCTTTTTGGAGAGCAGTCTGGCAAAACACAGTAAAATGGTTCCAAAAATAATTATATCTTTTTAATCTAATAATTCCATTGTTGAGAATATACTTTGAAATTTTCATCAGAAACAAAAAAAGAGATTCTCTATGCCAAAATTTTCATAGCAGTACCACATCCTATTTTTTCTTAACCTAAAAATAAGAATGAAAAGTAATCATTAAATATGTAGCAAGTGTGCCCAGGCATTGTCCTTAGTGCAGGAATAAAAATACAAGTAAGCAAAACAGTCCCTGCAGTCATGGAATTTATAGTTTAATAGAGAAAAAAGACATATATAGAGAAGTGGTGGGTGAGGAGAATTTGGACAGAAAAAGCAAAGAGAGCAGTGATTGAACTAATGTATCTTTTCTAGGAATGGCACTATTGATTTGATTGTTGTTCTCAGAATTAAAGTTGGATGAGGAGCAGTGGATAAGTGATTAAAAGGGTGGCATAGAAATGTACAACATTAAGGGAACAATCATGTAAAATATGGCACATCAATATAGGAGAATGCAGCAATACCTTTAAGTCCAATAGGTATAAGGAATAAAAAATATCTGGAAAGAGCTACATGTCACACAGAATGGGGAAAAAAAATCAAAACCAGAAAATAAAGTATACCATTTAAGAGGAAAAGTGAATGAAAGGGAATCCTGTGGAGACTGAGGAAATAAATAAAAGTTGATATAAAAATTTTTAAATCTATTATTTATTTATTCTTAACATTCTTTTCTTTTTGAATTAAGTTCCTAGTTCTCTTCCTTCCTCCTACCCTTCCTTCACCCATTGAGAATACAAGCAATATATTAATTATACATGTAAAATCATGCAAAACACATTTCCAAATTAGCCATATCACAAAAAAGCAAGGAAATTATATTTTAATTTGGGCTCAGTGTTCATCAATACTCTCTTTGGAAATAAATAGCATTTTCTTTTATCATGAGTACTCTGAAATTGTTTTGTATCATTGCATTAATCAGAATAGCCAAGTCTTTCACAAGTAATCATCATTACAGCATTGCTCTTACTATGCACAATGATCTCTTGGTTCTTCTCACTTCACTCTGCATCAGTTCATATAAATCTTTTTTTTTTTTCTGAAACCACCTCTTCATCATTTCTTATACCATAATGATACTCCATTACAATCATATACCACAACTTGCTCAGCCATTCCTCATTTGATAATCCTCTCAATTTCCAATTCTTTGCCACTATAAAAAGAGTTACTATAACTATTTTGCTACATATAGGTCCTTTTCCTTATTTAAATAAAATTTGTTTGGTTTACAAACTTATGAGTGGTGTTACTGGGTCAAAGGAATGCATTGTTTTACAACTCTTTGAGAATAGTTCCAAACCATTCTCCAAAATGGTTCAAATCACAAACCCACAAACCCACAAACAATTTATTAATGTACCTATAGCAAGCCTTTGATATTGCTCATTTCTCATAGGTATGAGGTGATTCCTCGGAGCTGTTTTAACTTCCATTTCTTTAATCAATAGTAATTTAAAGAATTTTTAAATTTTTAAAATATCTAAATTTTAAATTTGTCAAGATTTCTTTTTTAAAAAACTACTTGTTCAAAAAAACCTGCTTATTCATATCCTTTGACATTTGTTGATTGGAGAACGGCTCTTATTTTTATAAATGTGACTCAGTTCCCTATATATTTGAAAATAAGACCTTTATTAGACTTCTGCTATAAAAGTTTTTAATATTATTTCATTGTCTATGGTACTTTTTTAAGCAAAATATAGTTTTCCTGATTATATCCTTTAACTAGGTCTTTTTTTTGCCATTTTCTTCGTCTAAGATTTTTTACTTCATTTTAGATTCTGATTTAGCCCTTTATTTTAACTCTGTGTGTACCTGTCTCTTTCTAGCATATCTCCTATAAACAGTACATTGTTGGATTCTGATTTTTAATCTATTCTGCTATCTACTTCTGTTTTATGGATGAGCTTATTCCATTCATATTCACAGTTATGATTACTAACTGTATTTCCCTGCATCCTATTTTCTTCTGTTTCTTATTCTGTTCCTGTTTTATTTATTCTCTACATCCTCAAAAGTCTGTTTTACTTATGACCACAATTTCCCCTATTTTACTTCCCCCTTCTTATTCCCAGTATATTCCTTTCTGCACCTCTTCATTTTTTTTGAGGTTATCTCAACATAATTGACTCACACTCATATCCACTCTCTATGTAGACTTCTCCTATCAAACTGCCTTAATTATAAAGTTCTTAGAAGTTACATGTGTCATGTTCTCATACAGGAAGATAAACAGTTTAACTTTATTAAGTCCTTACCTTTTTATATTTCTCTTGAGTTTTGTATTTGAATATCATATTGTCTATTTAGCTCTGGTCTTTTCATTAGAAATGCTTGAAAAATTCTCTGTTTCATGAAATGTCCATATTTTCTTCTGAAGGATTTTACTTAATCTTGATGTTTATATTATTCTTTGTTGTGATTCTATCTCCTTTGCCTTATGGAATATCATATTCCAAGCCCGCTGTTCATTTAACATAGCTATAGCTATATCTTGTGTTGTCCTGACTGTGGCTCCCCAATATTTGAATTTATTATTTTTTGACTGTTTTCAATATTTTCTCTTTGACCTGGGAGCTCTGGAATTTGACTATATTTCTGTGAGTTTTCATTTGGGATTTCTTTCGGTGAATTATTTAAGTTTCTATTTTACCCTCTGGATCTAGATACTGAGGCAAGTTTTTTTGTGATTATTTCAAGTATGATATCAAGTTTTTTCTTTGGTTGTGACTTTCAGGTAGTTCAATAATTCTTAAATCATCTCTCCTTGATATATTTTCTTGGTCAATTGTTTTTTCAGTGAAATATTTCACATTTTCTTCTATTTCCCCATACATTTTGGACATTATTGTATGTCTCATGAATTCATTAGCTTCCACTTCCTTAATTTAAATTTTTAAGGAATTAGTTTATTTAGTGAGTTTTTGCGACTCCTTTCTCATTTAACCTATTTTGCTTTTTTAAGGTGCTCTTTTCCTCAGCATTGTTTGGGTCTTTTACCAAGTTGTTAATATTTTTCATAATTTTTTGCATAGCTCTCATTTCTTTTCTCAATTTTTCCTCTACCATTCTTCTGTCCTTCTTTAACTTTCCAGGAATTCTTGTTGGACTTGAATCCAATTAATATTTGTTTTTGTTTTTGAAACTTTGCTTGTAGCTATTTTCACTTTTTTATTTTTTTCTGAGTTGATATCTTGGTCTTCCTTGCCACTGTAGTAGCTTTTTAAAAATTTTTTATAGTCAAGTTCTTTTTTGTTGTTGATGTTTGCTTATTTTTCCAACCTGTTTCTTAACTTTGAACTTTATGTTAAAGTTGTGCTCTGCCCACCTACAGTGGGGAAAGCACTATCCTAAATTTAGGCCTTTTTGCTATTGTTTTTAGAGATAGTACTATGGGTCTGCAAATTATTAGTGCTTCCAAGGTGGCATAATCTGGGGAAAGGTGTAGTAACTGCTCTATTGGTGTGCATGCTGGTCTTTACCCTGAAAGGACCCATGCTCCTCTATAGCCACAAGTGTTAGTGTTGTGTAATTGGCACTGAAGCTGTGACCAGGCACCCTTCTCTCCTGCAGCCACCTCTTCTCTCCACCTTGTAAATGTGATCAGGGCCTGTTTTTCTCTGTGACCAACTGGAAGTGCTTTTCCCTGCTCTGGAACTGTGATACGTAACTGAATATTGGCAAGAGAAATGTCAGTCGGTGATAGTTGTGCCCAACACCAGCAAAGGTTCTATGTAATCTCTTTCTGACCATTGGTCTGATCCCCTTATAATTTCTGGGCTGAGAGGTCCCAAAGCTGCTGCCATCACAACTGTCTCCAACACCCACATCTCATGGCCCTACTTTAGGACAGCCCACACTCTAGTGTCATAGACCTCTCCTGCTGACCACCTAAGTTATCTTAATCTTTTGAGTCTTTTAAGTCTCGATCTTTTGTTAGCTCTGCTGTTTTATTTGAGTCATTATTTTAAAGTTGTTTGGAGGGCAATGTTGGGAGGGTTCAACTGGATTACTGTCTGTACCCTGGCCAACTATGACAATTTAAACAATAGAGACCATTGATCTAGGATCCCTTTTATCAGCTTCATACAATATCAGTATCTGGAGGCAATTAGTTGGTACAGTGGTTAGAGTGGATTTGAATGCACATTCTACCTCAGATACTTTACTAGCTGTGTGACCTTGGATAAATCATCCCGTCTTGGTCTCATTTTCCTCATACATAAAATGGCTATAATAATAGCACCTATTTCTCAGAGTTGTTGAAGATAAAATATGATATTTGTAAGACATTTCACAAACTTTAAAGTATTATATAAATGCTAGCTATTGTTATTAATTGAATCACAGTTAATAGAAACATAGATCTTAGAGACAGAAGAGCTTCACTCCCATTCCTTTAAGCAAATAAAATCTTATTGTGTCCAATCTGCAAATGAGGCAATTAAACTCATTCAGGCTAAGTATTTCATTCTAGGTAAAGCCATTGATTACTTTTTAGTTTTCACTCATTTAAATTTTTTTGAGGTGGTTGATGATCTTCTACTCTGATGATCCTTTACTTTGATGACCCTTACACCTTCCTTTCTTGGTTTTAATGATACTGTATTTATCTGATTTTGTTCCTTCTCTAGTTTCTTGGATGGCTCTTCTTATTTTTTTTAATAATAGTCCTAGAACTTGTCCAACAGTGCCACAGCAGCCTTATCATTTCCCATTTAGATTACTGAAAAACCTTATTGAGACTTATTTCCATACTCCTGCCTGTTTCTTTATTAAATCCATTATCTGCAAGATTATCTTCCCTAAAACAATAGTTTCCTTGTCTCACTTACTCTGATGGAGAAGTTATGGTGTCCAATATCTCAGAGCGAGTCAAATTCTACTATTTCAGCCTGGTATTATTTTTCCTATCAAACTTTATTTCCCATGCTTTCCTGAAGTGAATTATTCACATTAGTAAGGCAAATCCCCTTCCTCTTTCCTACATGCATCACACTTATTCCACTTAGGTATTTACATGTGCTATCTCTCTTAACCACAATTCCCTCATTTTCTTCTCAGCCCTCCAGTTCTACTTGGATACTTGAGGTACTTGAGCCCCTACATCAAGTCTCTTCTAAAGATTGTCCACTAAAGGTAGCATTCTCAGGAATTAGCACTGCCTGAAATAGGCAGAAGTTGATTCCTAAGTAAAAGGTAAAAACACCCAGTTGAAAGGTCCAGGGACTTTCAGGATTATTGTCTGTTTGCTTTCCTGCTTAAGGGGGACATCCAGTGTGTGTGCTTTAAAAACCATTTGGACTCCCTAATATAAGAAAAAGCTAGAGGGTAGTTTCTCTGTGCTCTAACTTACTAAGATTTCTAAACAAAATGAAAGAAATAACCTATGAAAAACTGAAGATAGATGGGGGGGAATCCAAACCCATGTCAAAAGTTTAGAAACTTTAGAAAGTTTCCATATATGGAAAACATAATAAAGATGAGAAAGAAAGCAACTCTGTACTACTTAACTTACTGGAATTTATCATGCCCTCACTATAGGGGATCTGAAGGAGGAAGAATATTTCATGCCCCAGAGTAGCAGAGGATCATGTATGTAGTACTGGAAAAGATTTCAGAATCCATCTAATCAAAGCTGCTCATTTTACAAATGAGGAACCTGAGACTCAGAGTGACTTGCCCAATTATTGAGGCAGAAGACCTAGGTCTTCTTCTTGCTACCTCGGAACCCCTCCAGCCAGTGCACTGTGCTGCTCCCACTTTTAGAGTTAGCCCATTTCAGACTCCTGCACAAATCCTTCATGGAAACCAGGGGAAATTAAACAAGCCAGTCATCCTGACCTTGCTAACTAAAGTCCCAGTAACTCATTCCTTAGGACTAAGACCTGACTGGTACCTTAATTCTCTCAAAGATTAGGGTTTCTTCTCCTGAATCCCAGCTACTCCAGATTTAGTTTTTGATATCTGGAGTGATATCTCACCACCCACTGTTTGGAATTTTAGCCTGACCTCGCTTGTCTAGATACTATGAGGGATTCTCAACCTGAGGGCAATGTGCCCCAATGGAATCCACCAATTTGGATGGGAGAAATTATAGCTTTATTTCAGTAGAATGGGGTTTTTTGATAATCCAATATATTTTATATTATTACTTAAAGCATTATTCTGAAAGGAGGTTTAAGATTCTGTCAGACTGAGTTAGAGACCCATGACACAAAAGCATTAAAAACACCTACATTAGATCTTTTCAGTTTGAACTTTGCTTTAGCGGTGCTTACATTCTGTTTGTACCTTTGTCTTCTTGGTTCCATAATTACCTTTGGATTTGGACCTCTATATGACCATCTATACCATAACTAACCAGTGGCTCATTCCTATGCTTTGACATTGTCTAACAAACAGTTAATCCTGAAGGTCTCCCTAGATTCATTATCGTGGCCTCTCTAACTTAAGGAGAAGAATTTAGAATCAGTTGTTCATAGTCATGTCCTAACTAATCAAAAAGTATAAAATAAATATAATGGGAAATTGGGAGGAGAGGAATGCTGATAGCTGAGGGGATCAGGGAAAGCTTCACTTAGAAGATATCATTTGAACAAAGAGAGAAGTGATGTAGGAATGCATTTCAGACATAGAGTACAAACAGTAACAGATTCAAAGGTGGCAAATAAAGTGTCAGTAAGATCATGATGCCATTAGGTGGCATGGTGAATAGAGTATCAGACCTGGAGTCAAGAAGAACTCATTTTCCCAAGTTCAAATCCCGCCTCAGAAACTGTGTGCCACTTCACCCAGCTTGCCCCAGTTTCCTCATCTGTAAATTGAGTTGGAGAAGGAAATGGTAAACCACTTCAGTATCTTTGCTAAGAAAACCCCAAACAGGATGACAAAAAGTCACTGAACAGCAACAGCAATATGAAGAAGTCCATATTGGCTAGACCATAGAATGATTCACGTGACAATTAAGGGTAGGACCAAAAGAAAGTTGAAGTCTATCTTTTTAGCGACCTTGAAAGAAGCCTATGTAAAAAAGCAGAGGGCACTTAAGGCATATAGTGATATTTCCATCTTTCCCCACCCCAGTACCATGTTCTTACTTTGGGAGTGAATAAAGGATAGGGGGAAAAGAAACAGTATTTGTTTTTTAAAAACATGGATTATGTTAACAGAGACAATGGACTGAGAATGAAAGCTACAAGAGAGATTGAGCCTTTGTTATATTAAGAATCCTTTTGCCGTATGAAGGGAAAAAAAACTGCAAACAAAATAACTGGAGTAAGGCTACTAACTGAAAATGGAATCAGATCTGAATGCAATTTCTAGAACTAATTTTTGAATATGGTTGTTTTCTCTCAGGAGAGATTGTCAGGGAACATCAGAGCCTGGCAGTCTTACAGTAGCAGGCAGCATGTTTAGAATGTGTATATCAAACATATGACAATTGAGCCATTCAAATGAGCCCATTCGAATATCCATGATTCTGAGTAGACATCTTTCTACATGTTTTCCCTCCATCTCTTTCCACTTATCTTAATCATATTAGTTTATCTGTTCTCCAATATTTTAATAAATTGATTATTAAGTGAACTTAATTTTTAAAATTTTATTGTTGCAAACAACAAAACAGACATTTCAACATAGAAAAAGGGAGATTATGTTGTACATGCTTTCATTATATACACTTTTTATAAGAAACACATAAAATTCTTAACAGAATATATTAACAAAATTAGTGTCTCCCTTCCTACATTTCTTTTGGTTTTAATATATGCATTTTTTAGAAAAATAAGTCAAGTTTTATGGCATAGACTCCTAATCAATTTTATGTCATAGACCCCTTTGGTAGTATGAGGAAACCTATGGACCCCTTCTCAGAATATACATATAAATATATGTGTGTGTATACATAATATTTGTAAATGCTTATATATAAAATTACAAAAGAAAATAATTGTATTTAAATACATTAAAGTGTTAGAAATATGGACCACAAATTAAGATTCTTTCCTTTATTGGGAGACTGCAGCAGTGAGGAGATTGGATTGTTATAGATTCACTTGCTCCTCTTAACTCTTTTGTTTGTTTATTTAGCTAGATAGATTGGTTATCAACTAGGAGGAGGCTATTTTAGCCTTAGGGAAAGAAATAAGAATCCAAGTATTTTGGCCTAGAAAACCTATGTGACTCATTGCTGATTAATTTTTAAATATTAATATAGTTCAGAAGATTGCTGCAGGCATAGTTAATGTGTTATTGAATGCTACTCATGTATTATGGGATGCTGATCATTTCTAAAATGGATTTTTAAGCCAAGTCACAGAACAATAATCAGTTTCCAGTAGTTAGCATCTGGCTATGAAAGGTATGATATATAAATGACATCCATGATGAAGATAGATAATTAATACAGATTTGTTGAATGAGTTAAACAAACCAAAATTTGTCTAGGCTATGCAATGGGTTTTAAGTCATGGGGATCACTAGATCAGAGATCTAGAGCTATTGGTGATTGCAGAAGTCATCTGGTCAATCAACAACCTACTTTGTTTCAGGCACTTAATAGGTAGTATGAGTACAAGGACAAATAATGAAATAAACCCTACTTACCTTGAGGTCACATTCTAATGGGAGATGAGAAGTATTTATAAACATAACTTGCAGCATAAAAATAAAGTTAATAACTATAAACATTTTGTTGTTGTTGTTGTTCAGTTATTTCAGTCTTGTCTGATTCTTCACAACCCCATTCAAGGTTTTCTTGCCAAAGATATTGGAGAGGGTTACGATTTCCTTTTCTAGCTCATTTTACAGATGAGGAAACTGAGGCAAACAAGGTGAAATGACTTGCCCAGGGACACATAGCTAGGAAGTAATGTAAAGTTAGATTTGAACTCAGGAAGATGAGTCTTCCTGATTCTAGGCTCAACATGTTAACCACTATGTCATCTAGCTGTCCATATATATACATATATAAACCAAACACACAAACACATACACACACACACACACACATTATATTTATTTACATCCACATTTATACATGTTGCATTATATTTACTATGCTATATTATACTATTCCATAGCACATCATGGCATGTTATATTATATTTTAGATCTTCCTAAATATATATATGTTGTATGTATGTGTGTTTTAAAAATCCCACCAATCATAAGTCACACTTAAATTTTAAATCAGTTTTTGTAAGTAAAAAAAGTAGGATCTATATTCTGATTAATATGATAATTATAGCCCACTTCTGCCTATCTCCCACCTTCAAAGTTTCATGGGATAATAGTGACAGAGTAGGAATGGACCTCACAAGTTATGTGGTCCAAACTCATCATTTTACAGATAAGGAAACTAAGTGGCTTTCTCAAGTTAGCAGGTGGAGTATCAGAGATGGGATTGGAAACCAGTCCTCTGATTCCAGAACCAGAATTATTTAGGAATATTTGCTTTAAGCATATAAGAACCAACATCCTGGCAAGAAATATTAAATTATCTAGAGAGAGAAAGACAGACACAGAGACGGAGACAGGGATATACAGAGAAAGAAACAGATCTGAGAGACAGAGAGACAGACAGAGAAAGAGAAAAAGAGGGAGGGAAGAGGAAAAAGAGAAAAAGAGAGGTAAGGGGAAAGAGAGAGAGAGAGAGAGAGAGAGAGAGAGAGAGAGAGAGAGAGAGAGAGAGAGAGAGAGAGAGAGAGAGAGAAAGAGAGAGAGAAAGAGAGAGAGAAAGAGAGAGAGAGAGAGAGAGATGATTTATATGGAAAAAGATGAGAGAAGGAAGGGGGAGGAATAAGGGAGTGAAAGGGGGTAGGCAAGCATGAAATAATGAGTACATACCTTGTCTTTTTAAGATAAAAAAAAATTTTAGTTCAATTTTTGCCTCTAATGTATATTGACTATATGACCCAAAGGCAAGTCACTTAATCTCACTGGTCCAAATTGAGCCCAAATGATTCCAGATGATAAATCTTGCACAGATTTAATGTTATACTATATTAACTATTAGAGATTTGACCATGTAAATGTGGTTGTTCTATTTATATAGTATGGAAGTTTTGCAGAAGTTCAAAATCTTAACAATGCATTAGTGATTTAATATTTCTATTGTTTATAAGAAGACTAGAATGTCTATCTCCTTGAAACTTTAATTCCTCTTCTATTAATATGAAAGTATAAGAGAAATATGAAAAGAACAATTTAACAGGAAATTTACCTTTTAAAGGTTCTAATATTCAAAAAGCCATTGTTAGTGGCAATGAAGAACCCATTGTTGATTACTTTGAAAGTAAATTGATTCACATTATACCAGAAATAACTAAGAAACAGGACTTTGTAGTGTTGCTTTTTAAATAGGCACTAAATAAGCAAAATACCATTTTCTTTTTAGCTCACTAAATAGCTCATTATATCTGAATTTAAAGCTCAGCTTAACATCATTATGTTTTCATCTCAATTATTGTACAGTAGCATGAGCTTTTCAGTTATGAAAATTTTCTTAACATTGGGCAAAACCATAATTTTAAATTATTGTATAATCTATTTAGTCTATATGAGCACTTTTGATTTCTTATATAGAGAGAAATTTGATAAGAGTCCTAGGAGGTTTTATTTCATTTTACTATCAAGTTCAATTTAAACAGATATTTATTTGTTTATTGAAATAAATTGATTTATTCTTTTCAAATCCCTGTACTAGATTTTAGATAAGTTTTAGATAAGATTCCTTCCTTTATGGAGCTTACAGTCTAATAGAGAGTGCAGATATAAAATAATACATACTCTGTACATTTTAGAATTTCAAAAGAATATATTCCTGGAGGCTTGAGTAAGGACAGGATTTATACCAACTAGTATGATCACAAAAACCTTTATAAAGGTCATGGCACTGAGTTTTCCTATTAAAAATGGGTAAAAATTCAATAGAAATAGAGGTGAGAGAACACAGGAAATAGGCTAAAAGCAGAAAATCAGGAAAAAATAGTGTTAATGTGTTAGGTTCTTACTAAGTGCTAATGAGATAATGAGATATTAGGTTTTTACTGAGTGCTAAGTCGGTACTTAACAATTCTCTAGCTCTGGCCTTTACTGGGAGGTTTACTTGTGAACTCCTGGGGAGGAGCAAGTTCATTGGTTGAAGTAATTTTTCCCAGAAGCCCTTGCATTATCCCACACCCATTCTCTGAGAGGATAAAAGAGGGTAGCACTCCAGAGATAGAGAGTCTCTTGTTTGGACCAGACTTGAGGCGGCTCTCTGGAGGAAGAAGTCTCTCCTCTAGACCAGAGAGTGATCGGCAGTTTCTGGAGACAAGAGCACATTACCTATTGGCGCCCAACATGGGGCAAGGACTCCTGCTTATCCTGACAAGGACTTATTCTGAGCCCTTCAGAGAAGCTAGCCCAGACCTTCTCATTTAAGGATTTATTCTGAGCCCTTCAGAGGAGCTAGACCGGACCAACCCAATTTGGCGCCTGAACAGGGACAAAATGAGACAGAAATTTCTACTTCAGCTGGACCATAGAGATCCAGGGACTATGGAAGTCCATAAAGAAAAGACTAATATAGACTAAATATAGACTAAAGTGGAATGATTGGTGGCTTTGCACATGAAGAATAGAGTGGAAGGATAAGAAAGTAGAGTAAAAAAGATCTTTTGGAAGGCTGTTATCCAAGTGAGAGATGACAAAGGCTTGCCTAGCATAGTGAAAGTTTCTTATCTCGGCAAAAGTTTGGATTAAGTTTCTTTTCTCTGAAACAATGAAAACTGAACATTCAAATAGATTACCAAGGGCAATATTTTTGATGTTCTGAGGACACTTTTGGAAATTGTTCTAGGACCATCTCTTTGAGGCCTTTAAATTCTATAGAAACTCCCACTTACTTAGAGCCTGTATAAAATGCTGATTACAAATCATTCTTGTGTAGCCATTGAAAAAGCCCCTTAAGAATCTTTGCTCTGGTGTTCTAGTTTCAGGCAGTGTTTGTGCTTGAAAATAATCAAACTATACAATAAAGAATTTTCACTAACTCAGATTCACTTCTCCTAAGAGAGATGGGTGGGTGTAGATGATTAGGGACAAAAGGAAAAATAAGTAAAGGGATAGAAAAAGATTATTTAACCTGAATTAAAACCAGCAGGCACTGATGAATTATAACCTAAAATTTTGTAAGAAATAGTAAATGTGATTACTGAGTTAATGTTAATGATTTCTGAAAGATCATAGAAAATGGATAAGAAACCGTAGTACTGGAAAAGGGTAAATATTATACTAATTTTCATAAACAGGGAGATAATTAAACCTGCAAATTATAGACCAGTGAACTTGCTTCTGATTCCTGTCAAAATTCTAAAATATATTATTAAATGGATGGTTTATGAATTTCTAGAAAAGGGAACACTAGGACAGAGTAATGATAAAGATAGTAGCATGAAAGGGTTCAGAAGTCCCACACTCTCCCATGTATATTCTCATAATGATCTAAAGAGGGCACCAACATAAGTACAGTTATAAAATACATTAATATAAATAATATATACTTAAATATATTATGTCAGATATAATATCATTCTATCTATGAATAAATGAAAGACTAAAAGAGCACTAGCCAATTCTGTTATCCCTCCTTTCCCCTTATAAAGTTCTCCAGGATCCCAAAGGATTGGGAAAGTCTTTATAATTTGAAAAACAGACACACACACACAAAAATGAAAACACTGACTTTCATCTCCCTTCAGTTTTGGGGACTTATTAACTAGATGTCTAATTCTATTTAGTGATAACACCTAAGTAGTTTTTACAAAGGAATATTTACTTAAAAGATATAGCAATAACAAATATTCAAATATTTCTTTAGGGTTATAATCCCTCATTATACCATCAAAGTCTATGGGGAGGGAGGAGAATGAGTTTCACAATTTAGCTCAATTCCTTAATAACAATAATCCCACCAAATTCAAATCTGAAGGATAATGGTACCGCATCCAAAACCGTTTCTATATGGGGTTTCCCTGTTGGAATGTTTATAACCATTGGCCTGAATTCTTGCATTTCCATATTCCTATTTCATGAGTTGTAAAACATAATTCCATTCCCCAAACCATTTTTGTTATATTTTCTCAGACCAAAGAGCATTTTCTTTGGAAGAAAAAACAACGCTCTCCCCAAAAGTTAAGGAACTTTGCTTTCTTTTGGATAACATCATTTCATTCTTCCAGAATTTAACAAAAAATATAGCTAGAAACAACAAGGTGTCCCACCAGAAAAGCTAGCATAATTTGAGTTTAATAAGGTGAAGCCAGCAGTAGTTCCACATTCTTATGTGTGACTAGAGACGCCAAAACCTGCCAACACTAAACCCAGAGAAGGTGAAAGCCAGTAGCAAGCACCTAGAAATCAAGGTCAGGAGCAAACAGGACTTGACCTCTGTACCTAAAAGTGAATTTCTCTCAGACTTCAACAATTTGAACAATATAAATAAAAATAAGTTAAGGACTCAAATAGGACATTTAAGAACTTAGATCTCTGGTGATTATGGAACAAAAATAGAAATTAATATGCATATTTTCTTACTTGCATTGGCATCTTTACAAAAATGGACCATGTACTATGGAATAAAAACCTTATAAACAAGTCAACTATAGTGCAATAAATAAGCAATAAAGGACTTTAAAGAAAGAATGCAAATTTAAGTGGAGACTAAATAAATTAATCCTAAATAATTTATAAATCAAAGAACATATCATAGATACAGTAGATTATTTATTTAATAAAATAAAATGACAGCAATGATTATACCAAAATTACTGGGATGCAGACAAAGCAGTTCTTTGGGAAATTATTATATTCCTAAATGGTTTTATCAACAACAACAACAAAAAAGATAAATAGCACATAAATAAGTTTGTTGTGTAGCTAATAAAACTGGAAAAAATAAATTAAAAAAAAACTAAATATATGACCAAAGGGAAATTTTCAAAATCAAACAATTGGAAGCAAAAATTGTTGAATTTACAGGAAAAAAAGAAGTGAGGTTTATAAACAACAATTAAATAGAGAAACTGTTAACTAATCAGATTAAAAAAGAAAAGGGGGAAAAGCCAAATTACCAAAACTAGAAATGGAAAAAAAATATTCAGGACAAATTAAGAGAAAATTTAAAAAATTAATAGAACCTCTTTTGCTCAACTATATGTTGACAAAATTGATAACATGAATGAATTGGATGAATATTTACCAAAAAAGCCAGACTAACAGAATAAGAAAGAAAATATAAATAATACAATTTCAGAAACATAAATTGAGCAGTCCTTAAATGAACCACAAAAGGGGGAAAAAATCCAAGACCAAATACATGGATTTACAAGTGCATTCTATTGAAATTCCATAAACAATTCCACAAAGAAAAAAAATTCTAAATATCTAGCAATAAAAGAAGTACAAATTACAACAGCTTAATTGAAAAATTTTAAAGTATATTCAGTTTGATTCAGTTAATGGGTATTAAGCCCTTGTTTAGTGTCATGTACTGTGTTAGAAGCTAAAGATACAAGGAAAAGAAAGAGAAGGAAGAGGAGGAAGCAAAAGCAGAATCATCCTTGCCTTCAAGAAGTTTATATTCTATAAGATACAGAATGAGCATAAATAAACTAATAGAAAATATATACATAAGTTGCAGCCAGAAAGCTAATGGAATTCTGGGTTAGATTAATAGAGATATAGTACTTGGGCCTAAAGAAAAGATATCCCTATTATGGCACACCATCACTGGACTTCTGTTTTCAGTTTGGGGTACCATATTTTAGGAAGGATACAGTCTGGAAAGAATCTAGCTGAAAGAGACCAGGACATGAAGGGCATTTGAGATCATGCCATATTGAAATCAGTTTTAAAATGTGGGTATATTAATTCTGGAGAAGAGACTAAGGGCAGATGAAGTATTATTGTGCTTTAAGCATTTGAAGGGCTATGAGAGAGAGTTTTGGCTAGTTCTGCTTCACTGTAAATAAAAGGGAGGGAGTACAATTAATTGTACTGCATGTGATCCCATCATATTTTGAAATTCTATTATTCTGTGATACCTATACTACTACATTTAAATCTGCTTTCTCACCAATATCCCAGTTTCTTATTTTTTTCTCATATCTAACAGTGGCAGATAACAGGTGGATAAACATCCTTGTGACATAAAGCTGGAAGAAAACAGAGGAGTGTGGAACCCAAAGATATCATCAGAATTTGAGGGGTCTAGTGTGCTAGTGATGAGCAGTAGATCAATTATCCTAGTTGGAATTGAAGAATCAAGTCTTGCATTTGGAAAGGTGGTGGTCAGGAAGACACTGTTTTGCAGGATGAGAAGTAAAACCATGATAATGATGGCAAGAGGCAGCTTGCCCAAGCCTAGATCATCATGTCCTAGCCACAAAGCTTATTGGTGCTTTCATGAGCCTACAACTTTTTTTGTTGTTTCTATAAATAAAGCGGTCATAAAAGTAAGTTTTATGTTGTTTCATGCAACAAAAAAGTAACTTGCAATTTTAAGTATTTTTTTTAGTTTTTCAAAGCATTTCATATCTATAATCTCATTGGATTCACTTCAACAACCTCAACATAGATGAGTAAAACAAGGCTCAGAAATGTTAAGTGCCCTGCCCAAGAGCTAGCTAGTGGCACATTTAGGATAAGAACCAAGGTTGTAAGGCTTCAATTTCTCTGTTTTTCCCCAAAACTATGCTGCCTCTGATAACAAATAGTCACATCCTGAAAATTACCCTTTTAATTATCTGAGTAAAAAAAAAAAGAAAGAAAACTTCAAATGTAACAATATAAATATTCATTGAATGATTCATTGTAAGAATTACCCTAAATCTTATCAGCTAGGTGTCTCAGTGGATAGTGCCAGACTGAGTCAGGGAGGCTCATCTTCCTAAATTACAGCATCAGACACTAGTTATATGACCCTGGGCAAGTCACTTAACCCTGTTTGCCTCAATTTCCTCATCTGTAAAATGAACTGGAAAAGGAAATGGCAAACCACTTTAGTGTTTCTGCTAATAAAACTCCATACCAGGTCACAAAGAGTTGGACATGACTGAAGAAAAGGGAGAGGAGAAGAGAGAAGAGGAGAGAAGAGAAGAGGAGAAAAGAGGAGAGGAGAAGAGAGGAGGAGAGGAGAGGAGAGGAGAGGAAAGGAGAGGAGGGAAAGAGGGAGGGAGAAAGGAAGAGAATAAGGAAAGGAGAGAGGGAGGGAGAAAGGAAGCAAGGAAAGAAGAGAGGAAGGGAGGAAGGAAGGAAGAGAGAGAAGAAAAAGAAGAAGGCTATATCAATATATTAAGAATCAGTCCTAAGTCTCTTCCTAAAATGTTTGGCTCTTAAAGAGAATAATTCCCTCTATTTTAATATCTCTAAATATAATTGTCTGATAATACCAAAGCTGATTCAATTAGGTGACATGTCCATTATGCGTTGAAGTGGAGATAGAATCTTGTTCTAGGTGCACAAGATGCATGAATTGGATTGATTACATAATTCATCCAGAGAAATACAACAAAGAGGGAAAAGTAACTGTTTTCTCCCTTTTGGTGCCATGTTGGATTTTTTTTTTAATTTAAAGAGATAACATATAAAGTGCTTTGTTGATTTCAAAATATTATAGAGGACATCCCAAAAGTCTTAGTACAGTTGACTTTTAGGACACTTGTATAAATGATAGCTATTATTTTTTATCAAGAGACAGTTCTTAAATGCCTACAATATATAAGGTACTATCTTAACTGTTCTTCCTTATTTAGCACTGAAGATTATTTTTACAGAACAACTAAGGGAGACAGTTCAAATCTGGCCTCAGACTCTTACTGTCTGTGTGACTTGGAAAAGTCACTTAACCCAGCTTGCCTCAGTTCCTCATAATTCATATGCTCTCTCTCTTTTGCTGATAAAAATATTTAGGGATATGGTAAATTCTGAAAGCATTGATTGCTTTGGTTGCAGCTCAAGAATTTTGGTATGGTTCCTCACTGTATGTATGAGGTATACATTCTCATTGCTGAGATTTTATTTTATTAAATTATCTATTGTTTCGATGGTATGTTCTTTGAACCACCAATTCTGTGTGTATACAAGCTAATAGCTATTATTTATATAGCACTTTAAGCAATTGACAAACATTATTTTATTTTTCACCACTCTGAATCTGGGATGTAAGTACTGTTTTATCCTATAAGGAAACTGAGGAGTAAAGTCATTTGCCCAGGATCACAAAGCTAATATCTGAGGCTAGAGTTAAGTTCAGCTTTCTCTGACTGGCTAGCTGACTTGTTCTCTCTCTCTCTCTCTCTCTCTCTCTCTCTCTCTCTCTCTCTCTCTCTCTCTCTCTCTCCCCCCATACATAGACTATACATACATATGTCTGTATGTTTCTGTGTATGTACTATCTAATCTATGTATACTGACTATATGCATAAAAATAAATAATAGCTAGGTCTTCAAAAGTTTTGTCAGTTCTATCTATGTATTCTTCAATATTATTTTTTACCTTCCTACTCACCCTGGAACTCATGACTAAAAGCAAAGAACCATGCCATTTATTTTTGAGTGTCCCCCACTGCTGAGTGCAATAAATTTCACACAGTAGGGGCTTAATACCTTTTGTTTGAATGAATATTGAATAAATTTCTGGTACCTAATGAATCAACTAATAGATATAGTAAAACTTTAATAGAGGATGTGGGGGTGGGGGAAGATAGCACTAAAAAATAGTCCATTTTTTATTGAGCTTGTCTGTTTCTCATTAGGCCCAGCCTGATTTCTTTATGACTTTGGTCATGTGAGCCCATGCTTATTCTCATGGTTGACCTAGTGTGATATGGCCATTTTTCTTTGAAATATCTACATTGTACGTTATAGAAATGTTTGGAAAACACAAGAGGAAATTTTTTTAATCAAAAAATTTTGTATGTATGCAAGTGATTTATAGGACTTCTTATGCTAATATATTCTAATTTTACTATTTGTTCATATGGTGCCTTTCAACAGCATGATTTCCCAGCTGCTCAATTGGCAGTACCTGGTAGCAAGTACAATGTTATTTCCATTTTCTAGGTGGCGAAAGCTGAGCCTTGAGATCATAAGGAAATTGGACACGTTCACATTGTGTCCCAGCTTTGGAGCCGGTAACAGATTCCAGACTGGCTACACTCACTGCCTACCTAGGAAATACCTTATTCCTAATTAAACAGGTAAAGTCCTGCATCTTTGTTGAATTTTGAAATGTGTGTGTATCATTTTGATAATGAAGAAATTGGGAATTTTAAGACTCTAGCAGTCACTTTCTGTTAAAACATTCAGGTGAAATCAAAGATCTAACCTGAACCCCAAAGGGTTTCCTGATGCACCTATACCAAAGGGCAGCTAATTCCCTTCTCCTGGCCATTCATTTTTTGTCTTGCTATTTACACCACAAACTTACATGTCAGCTCAATGAACACATCTTTCTGTCTAGGTGCTGGCCTGTTGCCATCAACTCACTTTCTACATTTCTTGTTCAAAAAATATGAAGATATATAATGACTTTTTACATTGCTTATTCAAAAGATATAAACATGCATATAATGAATATTGAATTTCTCTATTTCTCAAAGGGTCAGGGAGGGGCTGAGGGAAGGAGAGAATATGGAACTAAAAATTTTAATTAAAATATTAAACTAAAAAACATATTAAGAATTGTTTCTAAGCATACATAGGGAGTAAGTGACTACATAGTTATTTGATGAGGATAACTTAGAGTCTGTGTTTACATAAAATAACTACACAGAATAAGTTCCCTCTTGATTCATTAGTTGGCATAAATCTGAATATTCAGCAACACCAATCAGGGCCTCTAGTTTTAGAAATGTTCTCTCTTTGTGCCAAATCAGGCCCATTTTGATAAAAACAAGATGCTCAAAACTTCTTGATAATCAGGTAAATGAACCAAATATATAAGTACAGAAATAGTCATGTAAGTCTAGATTCTGATCAGTAATATCATTCCATAGTGCTTTATAGTCACTAATTCAACATATCTTGGGTCTGGGTTGATTACTTCTCTTCATAACCTATCCCCATTATGCCAGGAAGAAGAACATTGGATAAGTAAATATTTAATTTGGAAGAACCTTTGAAAGAGAATAATTAGAGTTAACAGTACAGCTTTTGCTCCAACTTGACTTATTTTTTTATTATTATTATAGCTTTTATTTACAAAATATATGCATGGATAATTTTACAACACTGACAATTGCCAAGCCTTTTGTTCCAATTTTTCCCCTCCTCCCCACCCCCACCCCCAATGGCAGGTTGACTGATACATGTTAAATATGTTAAAGTGTAAGTCAAATACAATATATGTATACATGTCCAAACAGTTATTTTGCTGTACAAAAAGAATCGGACTTTGAAACAGTGTACAATTAACCTGTGAAGGAAATCAAAAATGCAGGCGGACAAAAATAGAGGGATTGAGAATTCTATGTAGTGGTTCATAGTCATCTCCCAGAGTTCTTTCGCTAGCATAAATGGTTCAGTTCATTACTGCTCTATTGGAATTGATTTGGTCCATCTCATTGTTGAAGAGGGCCTCATCCATCAGAATTGATCATCATATAGTATTGTTGTTGAAGTATATAATAGTCTTCTGGGCCTGCTCATTTCATTCAACATCAGTTCATGTAGGTCTCTCCAGGCCTTTCTGAAATCATCCTGTTGGTCATTTCTTACAGAACGATAATATTCCATAATATTCATATTCCACAATTTATTCAGCCATTCTCCAATTGATGGACATCCACTCAGTCCCCAGTTTCTAGCCACTACAAAGAGGACTGTCACAAACAATCTTGCACATACAGGTCCCTTTCCCTTCTTTAAGATTTCTTTGGGATACAAGCCCAGTAGCAACACTGCTGGATCAAAGGATATGCACAGTTTGATAACTTTTTGAGCATAGTTCCAAATCATTCTCCAGAATGGCTGGATGTATTCACAATTCCACCAACAATGTATCAGTGTCCCAGTTTTCCCACATCCCCTCCAACATTCCACATTACCTTTCCCTGTCATTCTAGCCAATCTGACAGGTGTGAGGTGGTATCTCAGAGTTGTCTTAATTTGCATTTCTCTGATTAATAATGACTTGGAGCATCTTTTCATATGGGTAGAAATAGTTTCAATTTCTTTGTCTGAGAATTGTCTGTTCATATCCTTTGACCATTTATCAATTGGAAAACGGCTTGATTTCTTATATATTAGAGTCAATTCTCTATATATTTTGGAAATGAGGCCTTTATCAGAACCTTTGACTGTAAAAACATTTTCCCAGTTTGTTGCTTCCCTTCTAATCTTGTCTACATTAGTTTTGTTTGTACAAAAACTTTTCAGCTTGATATAATCAAAATTTTCTATTTTGTGATCAATAATGATCTCTAGTTCTTCTTTGGTCATAAATTCCTTCCTCTTCTACAGGTCTGAGAGGTAAATTATCCTACGTTCCTCTAATTTATTTATTATCTCATTCTTTATGCCTAGATTATGAACCCATTTTGACCTTCTCTTGGTGTATGGTGTTAAGTGTGGGTCAATGCCTGGTTTCTGCCATACTAATTTCCAATTTCCCAGCAATTTTTGTCAAACATTGAATTCTTATCCCAAAAGCTGGGGTTTGTCAAACACTAGATTATTAAAGTTACTGACTGTTTTGCAACTTGACTTTTTTTTAATGAAAAAGGATAATAGATGTGCTCCCCACTCTTACACTTACCTACTTCTCATGTCATTAATAAACAACAGACAGGACTGTTGGGCTGAATACTGTGCAGACTCTCAGAAGATAATTTCCTCCTTCTCTTGGAAAACAGCAGATTCCAAGCAAACAATAAGAGGTGAAATACTGGCTATAGATCATGGATTTCAAACATCACAGCTTGGGTCAAGAGAGCAACATGCTGTAGTGAGACATAGGGGTTGAGACAGACAGAGATATAGGGTGAGAGACTGAGACAGGAAGATGTGGGCTCAGATGCTGTCTCCGACTCTTTCTGATTGAGTGACCACAGGCAAGTCCCACAATTTCTTCCAGATTCAGTTTCTGCACCTGTAAAATGAGAAGAAAAAGAGGCTAGAACCCAGTGACAAGACATAGAGACAAAGAGATATAGAGAGAATCAGAGACAGAGAGACAGAGACAGAGGTAGAGAGGAGAAACAGAGACAGATAGAGACAGAGATGGAGAGGCAGAGATAGATAGAGACAGAGAGAGATAGAGAGACAGTATTGTTCTTAGGGTAACATTGCTAAAATCAGCAGATGAACTCTTTCCAAAGCAACAGCAGAAGGGGAGTTCATTATTCCTAATAATTTGCTCCAAATTCCTTCTGTAGGCATATGGATTGTGTTTCCTGTTATCTCTAAAAATACAGTTGTGGTACTCCTGAAAGCTAGCCAAACCAAGTACCTTTCTAATCTGGGGGAGAGCCTGGAGAAGGACCCAATCGTGACCTGAACATCCCCCTCAGAAAAAGAGAAAGGAAGAGAAATGCTTGGCAATTAAGATGTGGTGTAGACTGAGTTTTTACAAATCTCAGACTGAGCTTTGAGTCACTAGGCAATCATAAATCACTTAGCTCTCTCTTCTGTGGGTTTGTGCTGCCAAGCTCTTTTAAAAATCTTTTCTCTTTAGGATTGCACAGACAGCAAAGGATCAAAGAGTCAACAGTTTATAGATATTATGAACTCATCATATTTAGAAACACAAGGATGTGGGTAAAGGTGCTGTTAATAATTCTCCCTCTTCACCATTTTGTTACATGACTTGATAGGGGCCACGATGAGACCTTGTAACAAGTCCAAGTGATTTTTAAAATAAAGCATAATATTGACTATTGAATGGAGGTTAAAAACTTGGCTGACATTCTTTAAGAATTTAAACTCAAGTAGTTAGAGGAAGAGAATAGACAAATACATTCCCTTACTTCAGGAACTATGGGTAAGGGAAGGCAGAATAGAGAGAGGCAATGACAGTTTTGTCTAGTAAAACCTCATATAATTACTCACCTTGGCTTACTAGGGGTTTACTGAGATACTTGATAAAAAATTTGATAAGAAACTGGGATTATTCAAAGTTCCAACTTTGATAATGGATTTGAAAGCCAAGTCCTTGCTTTTAATTGTGATTATCAAGAATATGAAGATTTAAGTGAGATTATTATAGATTTGTGAATTTGGACAGGACTAAAGAGATTATCTAGTCCTTCTCCTTCCCTGAGGCCTGAATCTTCATACCCAGTAAGTAGCCATCTAGTCTCAGCTTGATTATCTCCAGGAAATGAAAATTCATTCCCTAACAAGGTACCCCCAGTGCTATAAAGGGACTTCTTGATGCTTTGAGAGTTTTTTACATTGAATTAAAATCTAAGCTTTGATAACTAGTCCTAGATCAGTTCTCTGGAGTCCTAATACCTCTTCCATATGATGGTACTTTACATGATTCAAGATAGATTTCATTTCTCCCCCTAGGCATTGTATTCCCAGTCTAAGAAATACCAGTTTATTCAACCATTTTTCATATGACATGGTCATTAGACCCTTTACCATTCCAATTACATCCCTCTGAATTTGTTCCAGTTTGTCAATGGTCCTTCTTAAAATGTGTCATATTGCAAAATGTGTGTTCATATGTGCAAAAGAAAAGAGGAAAAACCCAACACCCTCTGCCCCCTCTATCACCTACCCTTTGTCCTGAACACTGTGTTTTTCTATTAATGAAGTCTAGGCTATTTTAGCTCTTTTTTGCTAGATTATAAGCTTCTGGAAGGCAAGGACTATTTCATTTTTTGTTTTTGTATATCCAGGGCCTACCTAGTTCAATGCCTGAAAAAAAAATTAATGAATGTTTGTTGGTGGTTTTATTCATTGGAGACCACATAACACTATCAATTCATTTTAAGTTTCAAGTCCACAAAATTCTTTTTCTTTCTATCCTGAGGGCTTTTAAGTCAAGTCTCTTCTGTCCTTTACTTGATTAGTTGATTTTTTGCAATTGTGTCATCAGTATTTCATTTTTAGGAGCAATCTTCTCTCACCATTGAACAATCTTTTCTTGTTCTGCCTCAGCCGAAGGATCATACTTCACTTTTTAACTGAGGTTGATGGGTGACAGGAAGTAGAATGGGGAATGGTAAGGGCTTCCTAAACTAAATTTAAAGTTTGGGAAATGTAGTCCAACATGTGTTTCTGGCCTTGGTTATGATGAATAAATATATGGTCACATTCCCCCAAGATTCTTATCCTTTAAACATCATCAAATAGCAATTTCCTGATATCTAAATTAAGTCCAGAGAAACTATTTCTATGAAATTTTTTTCTTCTTCTAAAAGATGAAATAGACAGCAAGGGAAGTCAGAAATTTACTAGATGCTTTGACTTTATAATGGAATGAAACTTCCATCAGATATTTAGATGGCTGGAGTCTTTCATGACTTGTATCTTTTGTCTCTGTGCCAAAATTTTTATCTGAATTGGTCATTCATCATCCATATTCTTTATCTGACCTAGTGATCTCCAGTATATTCTCATAAGATGACTTCTATTTCTTTCTCCCTTTATTCTTAGCAAAATGCTTGTTTAATTTGTATTTCCACAAAGGTAGATATCTTCTTATTAACAAGATAACCAGTTCCTGTGGTCTGCATAAATGTTCAGGATTAGCAGAAGCACAGATATCAAAGATGACATCTGAGTATAATAACAAGTAGGGATGTGATAGAACTAGCACAGACTGATTTGCAAAAGCTAATTATTAAATTTTCAATGTGAAAATTTACATCTTGGAAATCAATAAACACTATAATCAGGGCTTGCTTTATTGCTTCATTGATTGCCCAAAGAAAAGTGATGAAGAAAATGTTAACAATGAAGATTAAACTTAAAAGTGTTTAATACATACATTTTTGTCAGGGATCTGGTTGTTAAATATTTACTGAATTGCACTAAATATTTTTACACTCCTGACCCAAAAGCCATAAAACTTGAGCATATAAATTCATCCTCCTGGCAATTACATAACTCACTCTCTCTGTGTCCAATCTAATCACCAGTTTCCTGGTAACACTTTTAAATTTTTGTTTTTGGACGTCCTGGCCCCCACCTATCCTGAATACATATGTGTGTGTGTGTGTGTGTATGTGTGTGTGTGTGTGTGTGTGTGTGTGTGTTTGGTGCAACTCAGTTTTGATATAAGAGCTGACATGACCAGGTTACAACTTTCTCTTGTGGGTCCATACTAAGAACACAAATATGTTTCTAGAGAGCAAGGTACTCTATTTGATTGCCCTATTCCAGGAGTCCCATTAGAAATTAGAAGTCCCATCGTACTAAATCATAGCAACTTTGTTATGTTATATTTACTTACATATGTGAAACCCTTTAATTTAGTTTGTTTGTGGCTCATTCTTTGCATCAGGATATAAATCTTTTAAGTAGTATCATATCTCTTCCCAGATATTTCTTCCTATATATTACACATAATGTCTTTTGCTAGTTATTTGTTATCTTTTCTGATATCCTCTAAAAATTAGCAGTGTCCAACTAAAATTAGCTTTTTTTAGTCACTTTTTTCTCTCTGCTTCTATTTTCAAGTTAAAACTTAAAGTCTTTTTTTTTTACAAAGTAATTAAAAAAAAAAATTAAAGAATCCCAGAACCACATATTGCATTCATAAGGAGTATCTATCTAGCCTCTATGTTAAGGGTTCCAATGAAGGGAAGCTTATTACCTCCCAATAAAGTTGCTTTCACTTTTCTATGTCTCATTGTTAAGAATGGTTTTCCTCCATTTATTGAGCTGAGAGCTGTTTATAGCTTTCATTCATTGTCCATGGTTCTGTCTTCTGGGACAGAGCAGAACAAATCTTTGATATTAACAACTCTTGAGATATTTAAACATAGTTTTCATGTCAATCATATGTCCACATTCTCCAAGGTAAACATTTCCAATTTCTTTAAATAATGTCTCATCCCTTCACCATCACCACTTTGGATACTCTTCAATTTATCACTGCCCCAATAATCAGATTGGCAAAGTTTTGAACAAAGCCTTTTGTTCCTAGTCCTTGGGCATCCTTGGCTAAGACCTCATCTAGCATCTTGTGTGACTTAAGTTCACTTAATCTTTCTAGATCTTAGTTTTCTCTCTTGTAATATGAAGAGAAATTGGATTCTAGATGACCTCTTAGGTCCCTTCCAGTTCTGAGGCATTGTGTTTCCCTTCCTCTGTCTTATATTTATCTACTCATCATCTACTCTTGATCTAGGTTTCAATTTCTCCCTCTCTCCCCACTTCCCTAGAACATTTCATTTTCTGGTTATTTTCTTGTATTACTTTTCTAACCTTTCCTAAGTTCTCTTCATTTGTCCTGGATGATAAGGCAGAAATGTAAAGAATCATTCCCTAAGTTTTCTTTATCCTTTTCTGCCAACAAGGAAATCACCCATGCAGTTAGTTACTGTCTGTTAAGACAAAGGTACCAAGAAAAAACTATAATTTTGTAGTTGAACACTTCTCTTGGTTTCATGTTGACTCTTATAGGCAACTAGGTCATGTGGATAGAATGTCAAGTCTGGAGTCAGAAAGAGCTGAATTCAAATCCAGCTTCAGATACCTACTAACTATGTGACCCTTGCCAAGACACTTAATCCTATTTGCCTTATTCTCCTCAGTTGTGAAATGAGCCGGAGGAGGAAATGGTAAACCATTGGAATTACCTTTGTCAAGAAAAATGTCACATGGGGTCACACGGAGTCAGATAGGACTAAAATAATACAAAAACAACAGCAACCTTATAGACCCATCATGGTACATGGGAGACAAAATTCGGAGTCATAGAACCTGGGTTTGAATCTTGGTTTGTACTTATAATTTACACAACTTTGGTGGTGAGATTTATCTCATCTGCATCTTAGTTTCCTCCTCTCCAAAATGAATGGATTGGACTAGACAACCCTAAGCCCCCTTCCCATTCTATACCTCTTATCTGAACAATAGCTCCTTTCTCACTTATTCCTGTGCAGTGATGGGAAAATCACCTAAATCAGTCCTCAGTTTTCTCACCTATAAAATAAGAGGTTTGGATTAAGTGACCTTGACTTCCAGCTGGAAATCTATAAACTGATGATATTCTAATTGCCTCGGAAGTTCTCAAATAAAATCACAGAGCACTGGGGCTCACCCATTGGTTTGAAACTCAACTCCCTTTCTGCTGCCATCTAGTCCCCAGCCCCCACATTCTAGACCCACTTCCTTATCTCTTTCCCTTTGTGTTCCCCAGAGGTTCCTTGCAGGTGAATAGCATATTTTGTCTGGGATTGAGGATGACCATTAGCTCTAGTCCACTAACTACTAACCACTAAACCACAATTAGCAAACAGAGAGACTGCTGCCTAGAATAATCTACAATTTCCCAGCTTCCCAAGCAATCTACTCACTGACCATTGGTGGAATCTGTTAACTGCTTCGAGTACAGATATCATGGCTGTGTGGGATTGTGGGCAAGGTTGCATTTATGGCCATGTGAGCCTGCAATCCTTTCTGCTAGTGAAATCTGTCCTTTGTATATCATCAGAGCCATGATTAGAAGAATCCATCGTGCCTGTGGCTTCATTACTTTGCCTCAAGGCTTAGGAGCATTGCTTATGAGACTACAGCCAGAGTGGGATTCCTGCTGTTGGAATTGCACACAGCAGGGCTCAGAACTGTGTTGTAGAGCACCCTTAGTTTCCCCACCAACCCTGCTTGTAACCACCTCTCTTTGACTTTTCAAAGAGTCAGCACAAACTCAGATGTAATAATAACAATAATAATAATTTAACTTACTAATTTAATTTTTAAATGTATATTTTGCAAAATGCTTTCCATAAGTTATATTATTTGAGCCTCATAGAAACTGTGCAATAGATCCTGTAATTATCATCATTTTATAGATGGGGAAATTGAGGCTGAGAGGTTAGGTATCTTACTAAGGGAAATATAGTTAGTAAGTGTCTGAGGTAGGATTTGAACTCATTTTCTCCACATTCCAAGCCAGAGAGATGGGATGGCTACATTGGGGTCGAGCCAGTTCTAGATCACAAGACCCACACTAGAAAGCAGCAAGATGGCAAAGAAGAGATAGTACTAGGCTTAGAATAAGAAGGAAATAAGTTCAAATCCTATCTCAGACCCCTTTGCCCAGCTGCCAGAGATGCCAATGTGATGTTGCAATAATGGGATACAAAAAAGAGCCAACAGTAGATGTTCAGGCACTGGGGCTGGAATTCAAGAACACTGGATTTGCCTCTTAATACTTGTGTGACCTTGGTCAAGATATTTGACATCTGTGAGGCTCCGTGCCTCACATGTAGAATGAGGAGATTGAACAAGATGGCTCAGAGGTCCCTTCTAGCCATAAATATATAGTCTTTTGATCCCATGAATGCATACAAATACATACATACATACACTGCCACATAATGTAGTCTTTAGCTAATTGGTGTTGATAGCAAAAATAGGTAGCATTTCTATAACATTTTTAAGATTTACAAATGCTTTTGCATGTTTTTTGTTTCTCACAACAACTTTGGGAAATAAGTCCCATTATTATATCTATTTTACAGTTGAGGAAGTACGGAGGTTGGTGACTTGTCATATACTGCTTATGTCTAATGTAGAATTTGAATATGGGTCATGATTCTAGCTAGGCAAGTCCAGACTTTGTCATTTCCCCCAGGCTAGTGCTCCTAAATTCCAAAGTATATCTGCCTAAAAGGAGATAGTTTACACACAAGAAGGTCCCAACATTAATAAATATAAATTCTAAATCTAAGTCAATTAGAAAGTTCTCTTGTAGGAGTTTGGGACAGGACAGCCTGCTTCTATGGTAGAGAATTGTATTTTATTGAATTTTAGTCCTCTGAGTACACAGGATCAGAGATATAAATCTAGAAGGGGACTCAGAGAAGGCCTAGGCCAAGACCTCCATTTTATAGATGAAGAAACTGAATTCCTGAGAGGCTAAATGAACTACTTAATGTCACAGAGTACACAGGGATTAAGGAGAAGTCCTGGGATTTGAAATGAGATATTTATGTCTCTAAATCAGTGATCTTTCCATTTAATTATACTATCTCCTGCTAGGGGGGTTGGGGGAGAGAGAGAGAGAGAGAGAGAGAGAGAGAGAGAGAGAGAGAGAGAGAGAGAGAGAGAGAGAGAGAGAGTATTGCAATCAGAAAAGTACTTTTCTTGTGTAACTTTAGGATATACAAGATTTAAAAAAAAATACCCAGAAAAGATTCATTTAGAAACCTATTGGATTTTCTTCTCCCCACGTTTTCTTCACAGATTTCACACTCTTAGTGTCAGAAATTGAGACAATCTTCGGCAAGAGGGTTGATGACTAAAGAATCTCAGCCATTTCTTGCCTACCATACGACACATTTTTGTACAGAAATTTTGTCTTCACACAGTAAGAGAGAAGTGAAATCGCATCATTTAGAAGAAAAGAAAGCTTTAAAGTCAGCAGATTCTCAATAATTATAGTTTGCATGACTAACTTTTTTTTTCTCTAAGGCCCACGTTGGATTTTCCAACCCTATGGATCAATCCAACCCTTTGAAATGTTGCTAACAAAACTCATACAAGTTGAACTAGTTAAAGGCAGCCTCAACTGCATTACTTAAAATTTTTCAACTCCAAGTTTGTGTCAAGGCTAAGGAAAGTAGGATCTCAAATATGGCAGAAAGTATTTTAGAGATTACATAACTTCAGTTCTTTATTTCACAGATGAAAAAATGATGGCCCAAAGAGATAATTTGATTTAGCCAAGCTCACACAGGTAGAAGAAGCAAAACTTTAGGTCAAACTCAGGTCTTTTGACTCTAAGAGGAACATCCTTTTGAGCCCATCTTACTCCTTCTATCTAAGGTTGGAATTAGCCTTTTTGTGAGGAAGACAGGATTTAATGACAGAAATGAAAAGATTTTATGATACACAAAGTAGAAAAAGAATTACTATTTTGCTAGCTTCCTTCAATGTAATGTAAGCCCATACTACTATTGCCTCTCTCTTAAAATCAAAGATTCTGAAGGAGTCCTAAGAAGCTGTTTCTTTTCGTTCTTATGGAAAGCAACCCCTGAATAATGAAACATATGTTCCTCTCCTTGGCAGAGAGGCTACTATGGCCGAATGGTATATACATTATTAGATGAGATGAGATTGCTATATCTGGACCATTTGCTTAACTGTTTGTTTAAAGAGAGAGAGAAAGAGAGAGACAGAGAGACAGAGAGAGACAGAGAGACAGAGAAAGACAGAGAGAGACAGACAGACAGAGAGAGACAGAGACAGAGACAGAGAGAGAGAGAGAGTTCAATTCTTGAACAGGGTTGAAGATAGAAAGTGGAGTATTTCCTGAAATAATTGCCAGTGTACTGTTTGCTCTGTTGCACTAATTGTCTACTTTTTACTTTTTACTTCTTAAATAATACAATTAAAAAGGATGTTAACAAAAAAAGTATGGAAAGCTCAGCCACAGCAAAAGGGTTCTTTAAAACCCACATTTTCTCCACAACATCTGGGTAAGTTTTCTTTTTTTTAATGTGGTTTTCTTTTTTTCAAATCTCCAATGGCACTGCTCCATGCTCAGAAGAAACAGCCAGAGACAGACATTTCATTTGATGACAAAAAAAAATGCAACTGAACAGTGTCTACTTTTAACAGAATCAAATTTTTAAAAATTGAAAAACACTTTGAAAACTTATTCCCACATAAGATCAAAAGCAAGAGAAGATGGACCTTAGGGAATTAGAGGGTTGATGACAGGCAGGACTCATTTTATTTCAGTTCTTAAATTCTTGATATTTAGCAGCATATCAGCTCCTTGGAAGAAGCCAAAGATTTATCACAAAAGAATTAATATTTTTTGTTCAATTAAGTATCTTTTAAGAGTCTACTATGTGTTACTATGTTTGCCTGAGTTTCTACTATGATGCTGTAAAATCAGTATCGCTACTCTTCCACCTCAAACTTTGAGGAACTTTCCATTATTCAACATTCAATAATAGGATTTAAAAGCATTTTACAACTATTAAGTGAGTGAAATAATTTAATAATTATTTAATCATGAAGCACCACTATAGTTTAAAACTGCAAGGAGTATACTTAGAGGTCCCCAGTCCAATTCTGTCATTTTCCAGATAAAGGAAACTGAGTTCTCAGATGTGTCCCAGTACACAGACAATAAACAGCAGAGCTGGGATTTGAACCAAGGTCCTTGGACTGTAAATCATAATCTCTTTGAATTGTTCCCTGAGGTCTTTCATAATATTGTGGCCATAGTTCTAGAACTAGAAGGGAATTAGTTGAGAGGACATTTCCTTCTCCAGCTCATTTTATATAGATGAGGAAACTGAGGCAAATATGATTGATGATTTGCTGGCGATCACATAGCTTGTAAGTCTGAGGTCAGGTTTAAATTCAGGTCTTTCTGATTCTAGCCCTGGAGCTCTATCCACTGTACCACCTAGCAGCCTTAGATTCCCAAGTCTCTCCCCTTAGACTCACTGGATAAAATTTTCTTTCTCTTGGAATAGGGATTTCCTTCAATATAGTATTACCACATCTATTCTGAATAGAGGATCTTCATTCTAAGGGGGGGTGGGTCTAACCACCAATAAATCAATAAACATTTATTAAATGCCTACTATGTGCCAAGCACTGTGCTAAATACTAGAGTTATAAAAAGAGGAAAATACCATCCCCTCCCTCAAGGAGCTTACATTCTAATATGCTACTTATGTATTATTATATTTGCGGGGCTGTAGTTTAAGTGTATTCTGTCTACAAGCAATCCAAGCTTCCAAATCCAGCTTCAGCACAACTTTAAACATCTGGAGGCTTAGCTTGTCATTGATTTGATAAGCTTCATTAAGCAGGATAAGTCCCTTTTCGAAACCAAACCTTTTTTCCCCCGTTGTATCTGAAGTTTCTTTTCATTGCAGATTCCTTATTATCATATATCTTTCTTATTATTTAAATATTTGAATGAAAATTCCATGTCATCTAGTTATTTTGCAGCTATGCAGCATGGAGATTGGTCTCTTCCTTTGTATAAGACTGTCAGAAATATCCATGAGTCTTCCTGACAATTACCTGATCTGATATAATACAGAACAGAGAGATTTGGGTGAATCTTGGGCCTGAGATCAGCCAGGATAGAGACAGGAAGAAAGCAGAGGATGCAAGCTGACTGGAAAGTCAGCTATTGCTGTTTTCTGTGCCATTTCTGAATTGCCTGCTACAAAATAGCTCCTGAATTGTATGGAGAGGGAAATAAAGGAAAGGAGGTCCCTGCCAAACAGCATATTTTAGTGAGTGGCCTTTTAAAATGTTTTAAATGTATTGATCGCTTTTGTTTTCACATAACCTTCATTTCTGAATATCTCTTTCCTAACTCTTCTACTGGGAGCCATCTCTTATAACAAGGAATAAAAAGAAAGTGTGTGTTTGTGGGCGGGAGGGTGGTAGTTAAGCAAAATGAATCAATATATCAACTGAGGCTACAATGCATACAATATTTCATACCCATAAGTCCCCACTTCTGCAAAGAAGAGGGAAAAACACATTTTCTCATCTCTTCTCTGGGTCCAAGTTTGATCATTATAATTACAATGTTTTGTTTGCAGCTGATGGTATTGTACTTTCCATTTATATTATAATCAACATGTATATTGTTTCCTCAGTTCTGCTTACTTCCCTATGCATCTCTTCATATGTCTTCCTGTGTCTGAATTATTCAATCATTGTTTCTCATGTTACAGAGGTATTGCATTCCTGTCCTGTTCCACACTTTGTTTAGCCATCCTCTAATCGATAGAGATCAATTTTGTTTCAGATGTTAGAGCATTTCTTTTTAGAAGACTCATTGCCCAACAGCACCATGTCAAAATCTAGGGTTGTTGGTAGGGATGTCCTGTTCTCGAGGTGGACAGAACCTCAGAGACCATGCAGCCCAACACCTCTCATGTTATAAATGAGAAATCTGAAGGCTAGGGAATGAAGGACATGTCCAAGGTCACACAAGAGCTAAATATCAGAGGGAGGATTAGTTCTCTGATGTTGAAAAAGGAGTGATCCAGTCTTCTTTCACTGTTACATTCTTATGTTTTACTTGAGAAGATATGATATCTATAGTGATAAATATAAAGTGAGTGTGATAGAGTCCAGGAAAAAATAAAAGCAAGTGCTCTAGAATTGTTTGCAGACCAGTATTTAATTATCCTAGTATTTCTATATTTTCCTCCTGTTGAATTATAGTTCAAATAAATTGCTATGTAAAAAAAAATCTATATTATTAGTCAGGAGAATCAGAAGGGTAGCATTCACCTGATTCCATGGACCAAGTGTCAGGCGTGAGATCTGAGTTCATAAATGCCCTCAGACCACACACCAGTTGTATGATCCTGGGCAAATCACTTCACAGTTTGCCTCAGTTTCCTCAACCGTCAAATTAACTGTAGATGTCAATGGCAAACTATTAGAGCATCTTTGCCAAGAAAACTCCAAAAAGAGTCACAAAAATTCAGAAATGACTAAAACAACTGAACAACAACAGATAGGCTAAATATCATGCCAAGTGATACTGATACAAAGACGAACAAAGAATATTGAGTTTGGAACCAAGAGACTTAGCTTCTAGTTCCAAAATGATTCAATTGCATTTAAGAAATCGTTATTAAATGCCAACTACATGCAAGGCATTTTGCTAGATCACTTAATGCTAACTGCATAATCATGAGCAAGTCATCTAAAATCTCTTATCCTCGGTTTTTTAATCTTTCAAATGAAGTTAATAATGCACAGGGGAGTTGTAGATGCTATACACCAATTTTAAATTGATATATACAGCATATGTATATATACATATATGTCACATATCAGCATACATATATATGTACATATATAAATACATGCTTGTATATGTGGCCAAACTTACTATTTCATTAATATGTACATTTTGTCTCTCCCAACAGAATATAAGTTCTTGAAGACAGAGAATGATTGATTTTTGTCTTTGTCTTTCCAGTATTTAACACAATGCCTGGCCTATGATAGACACTTAGTAAATACATAGTAATTAATCAGTCAGTAGATAAAACTCCCAATTAGGAAATTCCCTCTACCAATGCACATCAGCACTCATTTGGCAAATTATAGTCTTAGGGAATTGTTTGGGGACTTTAAAAGGTTATATAGTTTGCCCAGAGTCACATAGCCAGTTTAAGTAAAAGATAGACTTGAATTTAGGTCCTCTTAACACTGAGACCAGCTTTCTATCCAGTATTCCAAACTATTTCTCAAATTGTATATTAATATGAATTATTAATAGTGTCATTGTTGTTACTATGCTGAGCTTGAATGTGTTATTTAAGTTTAAATTGGGCCCTGGTTCTTGTCCATTGTCTCATGAGACCCCAAGTCTGTGTTTCTTCATTATCCAGAAAAAGCAACTTTGATTTTGGACAGTCCCATTGAGTATATCTCATGCACAATAATGAATGTTATAAGCCAGGGGTCTAATACACATTTAAGTTAATAAAGTATTGTAATCTATTTAAAAGTCTACCCACTTTTTTTTGAGGGGGAGATTTTACTCTGTAGTTTAGATAAAATGTATCTCCCCATATTCATTCATTGGATAATTTGTTTTATGGTCAGGAAATAGAGTTTGCAGCTTGAAGTATACAAATCATCCCTATAAATAGCATAAGAGAAAGTATACCCTGTCCAAAATAATGACTTATTTACATGCGTTAAGGTTTTGGAAACAAGGGGCTGAAATACAGACTCTCTCATCATCAGTTCTGCTGAGCGAGGCGTCTACAAAGCCTCAGGAAGATCCTTGCAGCAGTAAGGAGAATATCCCATAATCCTCTATGGGAACATGACAAATTGAACCATTTTGTTGCTTAATGGTATATTAGATCAATATGCCTTGTAACTTGTAACTGTTCTGAGTTAGGAATCCCAAGTCTAATAGGAAAGTACTTTTAGTAGTTCAGGGTTGATTCTCAAAATTTCAGGGAGACCGAGCTGTTAGCCTGCATCAATATCTCAGCCAGACCCTAAGCTTTCTCAGGCTTTGTCAGTAGGGTAGGGAATGGTCTGGTCCATTCCTCCAAGAGAGAAAGGCAGCTTGGTGACAGACTTGTCTGTCATCTGTCATTGAGGGAGGAGGGATAGTAGAGTGGAAATGGAGTTAGCTTTGGTGTCAAAGGACCTTGCCCCTTTTTCCATTCTTGGACAGGTAACCTTGCTGCTGTGGACCACAATGGATTGAGTGCTGGACCTGGATGTGTGACCCTACTCATGTCATTTAACCCCTTTATATCAGTTTCTTCAACTATAAAATGGAGATCATAATAGCACCTACGTTCTAGAATTGTTATAAGAATCAAATGTTGTAAAGTGCTTTGCAAACCCTAAATTGATACGTAAATGCTATTTATTATTACTATTGGCTATCATTACCATAAAGTAACTTTTGTTACTACTGACTGATCTCATAAGTCTCTCTCAGTCCCAAATCTATGATTCTATAATATGAAGATCAGCTTTGCTAATTCCCAGAAGCTCATCATTGGCAGGTTTATGGGAAATTTGTGAATGATATCATTTGGGAATGATATTTGGGAAACTAAATATGGTTTAGTTGTTTCCCAGAATCTATCATTGTAACTTGCAAAAAGTAGATGTTGAATTTAATTGAGTTGTACTCTTATCCAGACACTTATTGTTTACAAACTAGCTTGACTCCAATCTCTTTAAAACAGTCTCTCCTTGATTTACATGAACTGTTGCTGAGTGAAATGAGCAAGACCAGGAGATCATTATATACTTCAACAACAATATTGTATGATGATCAATTCTGATGGACGTGGCCTCTCCAACAATGAATTGAACCAAATCAATTCCAATAGAGCAGTAATGAACTGAACCAGCTACACCTGGGGAAAGAACTCTGGGTCATGATTATGAACCACTACATAGAATTCCCAATCCCTCTATTTTTGTCCGCCTACATTTATGATTTCCTTCACAGGCTAAATGTACACTATTTCAAAGTCCAATTCTTTTTGTACAGCAAAATAACTGTTTGGACATGTATACATATATTGTATTTAATTTATACTTTAACATATGTAACATGTATTGGTCAACCTGCCATCTGGGGGATGGGGGTGGGGAGAAGGAGGGGAAAAATTGGAACAAAAGGCTTGGCAATTGTCAATGCTATAAAATTACCCATGCATTTATCTGGTAAATAAAAAGCTATAATAATAATATAAAAAACTGGGACACAAATAAAAAAAAAAAAAACAGTCCCTTCTTTTCCATGTCATAGTAGCAGCACAGGGTATATAACTTATTCTTTATGGTATTATGGATTTTTCCTTTCATCTCATATACATTAACAACTATTCAGAATATGGATCATGCTACTGTGTCTTCATGAAAATACGTTCAGGGTGTTCCATGAGTTTTTCCTGATTCATTGATTTAGCAAGAATTGGAAAAATTTGGAACTTTTAGGAACATGGTCAGAAACCCAGGATTCTTGACCATCCTTCCTGTGAAAATGCAACCATGCTGTCTAGAGCTTTGGTCAAAAAAATCTGTGGCTGGGGCTTGGTTGGCAGGGAGATAAACTAGATCCAAAATGATGAGAACTCAAAACCAGATGGACAGTCAAGGCAAGGGTAGGGAATCAAAGAGGATCCCACTAACAAGCAATCACTAGAAGTGGCCTGAAAGTCAGCAGCAAAAAGACCTGGTCCCTGTGACAAATATGATATTCAAATGAAAGAAATAGTCCTAATTTAAAATTCAGAACTAATTCCTCAGAGATATTAAAGAAATAAGATAGCAAGGACTGAGATACAGGGAGGGGTCAAGATGTCTGTGCCTGGAAGAACTGGAGCAGGAAATTATCTCAAAGGAATTAGGGTGTCTCAAAAGGATCTAAGGGAAGGGTTTCACACAATAAGGAGCTTGGACACAGTGTAAAAAAGCACCACTTCAGGTCCTGGTTACTAGATATCAGGATGAAATCAGCAGCAATTTTTATAAATTTAGAGTCCAGGAACTTGGGTCCAAAAATTAATCCTTCTTTTTTATCTCCTTGGAAATTTCCCTTGCCTCTCCAGGCCTCAGTTTCCTAATATATAAAATGAAGTGTTTGGCATAGAAGACCCTCACTTATTTCTCATCCAGTTATCTTCATTGTCTTGAAATTTCTCCCCATTAGGGCCAAAATTGGTCAGTGTGAAGTGGTAACCATGAGCCTCCATGTCACGAGTTCAGGCCCAGCCTCAAAAATTCAGGGGCTAAAGGCCCAGGGAACCAAGCAAAGAATTTCAAGGTTAGAGTTTTAAGTTTAGAAATCACAGCATCACAGTTTTTGAGAGTTGGGTGAGATATCAACAACAGCTTTGTCCAACCTTTACTCAGAAGGAATTTCCATGATAATGTGGACATCCAGTCTCTGCTTGAAGACTGTAAGAAGCTCATGTCATTTTTGTAAAGCTTCATTGTTACAGAGGTTTTCCTGACATCAAGCCTCAATTTGCTTCTTAAATTCCCACCGGAGAAATTGCTGTTTAATTTCCTTCTTTTCAATTTCCTCTGAAGCCAAGCAGAACAAGTCTAATGTACCTCTTTATCATGACAGCTTTTCTCCCAATCTTACCAAGGAGGGAGAAGAGTGATCTTAAAGAAATTAGACACCCACCTCAAAGAAGGAGAAAGTCCTCATTTAAAATTTGGAACTTGAGCCTGAGAGCCCTTAAAGACATCAGTTCTGGGTGTGTGTTTTCTTATTCTTATTTTTTTATATGCCTTTTCTGTTGGAGAGCAAATAGGGTCAAATGAAGATGGGGGGGGAGTGAAAGAGGTATGCAGCTTTCAAAAGGAGAATCATGGTTTGCATTGTTTTGAGAAAGGGACTTAGCAAGCCATCAGTCATACAATCCACCAACAAATATTTATCAAGTACCTCCTATGTTTTAGATACTGTGCTAGGTCCTGGAATACTAATAAAAAGGATAAAGAGATCCCTACTTTCAAGGAGCTTGCATTCCCACAGGGAGACAAAAATATTTAAAGACCTATACAAAACATATATATGCAGATATAGATATAGATATAGATATAGATGTAGATATAGATATAGACATAGAGAGAGACAGAGAGAGAGAGAGAGAGAAAGGGGTGGGCATGAAGAGAGAGAGGGAGGGAGGGAGGAGAGAAAGAGAGAATAGTTATATGTTGGGAAAAATCAGAAAAGGTTTCATGTAGAATATGGTGTTTGAGCAGCACAAGGACATTGCAATGACTTTCTAGCATTACAGAAAAAAATTGTGTTTTGGTTGAGAGGAGTAGACTTGTTCTAATTCTATGCAAATATAACCAAAATAAGCTCCCTCTGGATAGAATTTGAGTTTCAAAAAAAGGGAGTGAAGGAATGGGGAGAGAAGAAAGGGTAATAATCAATATCACTATTTTATTACTTCACTAGTTAAGCAGGTATCATATATATATATATATATACATATATACATATATATACATATATATGTATGTATATATGTATACATACATATATGTATATATACATACATATATGTGTATGTATGTGTATGTATATATACACAATTTTGGTGCCATCTTCTCTACAGATTAACCAAATATACACATGTATATATACACGTGTATATTTTGTTAATATATATATATATGTATATTTGGTTAATATATATATATACATGTGTATATTTGGTTAATATATATATATATATACATGTGTATATTTGGTTTATATATATACATGCATACATATATATACATACATATATATATACACATATGTATATTTGGTTAATCTGTAGAGAAGATGGCACCAAAACTGTTTTAAATAAGCCTATTTTTGTTAAAAACAAAAGCAAAATCCAAATAAAACAGAAAGATAAAAGGATCTTTCTCTTTAGTAAAAGGAGAAAAGAGAGCCCATGGTCTTGTAAAATCAGTCAAGGAAGAAGCATCTACTAAGCATTCACTTATAGCATTAAGCATTGGGGATTTGATGAAAAAATAGAAATCATCTGTGTCCTTGAGGCGCTTATATTCCAATGGGAATTAGACTTGGACATGTCATTTTATTAATACTGAGAACTCCTAGAGGAGGTAATTCCCTCTACCAATGCACACAGACATTTCCTATGTAACATAAAGTCTTAGAGAATTGCCTGGAACATTAAGCAGTTAACTGACTTGTTCAGGGTGACAGCCAATATGCATCTGAGTTAGAACTTAAACCCAGTCCTTTCAGGCTCCAATGACAACACTCAATCTACCATGATACTCTTTCGTTCTGGTGGTAAAGATGAAATGCATAAATCTATGTTTACAAGATTATTACAAATGATTCAAATGATAGATGAGCTATGGGTTTACAGAAGGTACTAGCAGCTGAGGGTACTTGGAAAGACCTCCAGGAGGAAGTGGGGATGTACAAGTCAAGTTTTTAGATGTATTTGATTTTATTTAACGCTACATACTCAAGATGAGGGTTGAAAGATGGCTTTAAAGCCCTTTCCCTAAATTTCCTCATTATCCAGTTACCGAACAATGACTGTTTTCCTTATAAATTTATCACATTATAAATGAGAGGAAGGGAAAAGAATCCTTAATTTTCACCAATCATGAACAGGCATGTTGACAACCAGAACAGATGGACCAAATGACCTAAAATATTTAATGGTTGTGTTTTTTGGTACACACCACCTAAAATCTGTTCAGTTTTTCCTCTCCCATTAAATCAGAGCATCTTCCAGCTTACAGATACTAATGATGAATTCTAGCTCTACCTGAAAAATTCAGCAATTATCCAATGATGTATTTTATGCATTCCTGTACAGCCCCATGTATTATAAAATCACATATTCTGTTTCCTAGATGGTATTTCTTATTCCCAACCCTTTTAGATAATAATTTTGCTTTATTAAGGGTTTTGTTTTTTACAGTTCGGATATTCTGCTTTATTGGATTATTTCTAAAGATAGATAGAGAACTTGATCCAGGGTGAACTGGAAATATTTATAAATTAAGCCCCATCAACCTTTTAAATTTTTGAAGCACAAGTCAAAGAAAAAGAATGAATAAACATTTGCCCTTTTGGCAAATGTTCAAGTTTAATTTCATTCATTCCTTTACTGTTCACTAGTTTTATTTCATTTCATGCTACTCAGTATGACTTAGTAATGATTGCTATAGTTGAAGGGCACCATCAGCAGCATCAGCATCATCATCATCTTCTCTGCATCTTGAGATGAGTACAAATTCTCTTAGCATCTTGAGTACATAATGCCTCACAGATCACTCCCTCTGTGTGATTTTTGGTTTTGTATTGGTCTTGTGATTTCAGTTAGGAACAGGGAACTTCTAATAAGGAACCACCTTTACCAGTGCTAGTCAAACCTTTCTTTGCAGCTTAGATAATTGCCTAAAATACTGACATATCCAGGGTCACACATCCCTATGTGGGAGTTGGAACTTACACTAGGACCTTCCTGACTTTAAGGCTGGCTCTCCATCTTGTATCATGTCTCTTCAGTTGTCTTAATAAATTTGTTGTTGTTAAGTCATTTGAATCACATTTGACTCTGTGATCCCATTTGAGATTTTCTTGGCAAAAATATTGGAATGGCTTATCATTTCCCTCTCCAGTTTATTTTTATAGATGAGGAAACTGAGACAGTTAGGTGTCAGAAGCCAGATTTCAACTCAAGGATTCCTGACTTCAGACCTGTCATTCTGTTTACTATGCCACTTAACTACTCTTCTTAATAGTGACATGATAGTAATAACAAATATTAATAGTTGTTATTAAATAACAAATTAGTTTGTTATTTTATTAATTAATTTAATTTAAAAAATAAATAAAATTAAATAACAATAACAAAAAAATATAACTTAATTTGAAAACACTGAATATCAGGAGAGTAATTTGATGAAAAGTGATCTATACTTTAGGATACAAGATGTGAAAAATCTTTGAATCATTAAATTCTGGTTAGAACCTGAATGATACTGAAAATAACACATATAAAAAATATCTATCTACAGAGATTCCAGTCCACAACAGAGTCTGGCAGTCTGACACATTGCAGTTATATTTTTTTTCAAACTGTTTCCAATTCTAGTATTGGCTTTAAGTACGTCATCCTGCATTTAACTGCTTTTCAATTTTTAAAAAATCATTTTTTAATCTTGTATTGGATATTTTCTAATGCAATAATGTACTTTTCAACACAATTTAAGATTCTCAGGCAGTATCAAAGCACAGATGGGTGGTTTTGTGGAACAAAGCATAATTTATGCACTCCATTAGAAAGACATTTTCAAAGATTCTTAGAAATTAAGATTGTTAAATTTATCAATCTTGCTCAAAACTCAGCCAGGAAATTGAGGAAATCAAGCTTGTGAACCTTTATCATGAGTGTTGAAATCATAAAATGTCCTGGGAAACTATCCTGCTTTAAAGGGGCTTATTTTTAATATATTTTATTGATGCTTTTGTTTTACATTACATTCATTTCCCATTCTTCTCCAGATTAAATCTCCTTTATGACAAAGAAAAATAATTAAGTAAAAAAAAATTCTGATTTAAAGCTAGTGTCTGAAATAAAAAGGCTCTCTTAGAGCAAGGACTCAAATGCCATACCTTCTACAGATCAAAATCATCTATTCACATACCCCTAAACTCAAACCCAACCAATCCTATATATTAAATGATAATATAAAATATGTATGATGTTATTTATCTACATAAACTTTGAAGTGAACACCATTCCTGTTCCCCTATTCCGGCATTATAAAAAGAATCCACTATATCTTGTCTTGAAGTTGGAATCTCCTCTGGCTACTGGGTTTACCCCGGAGCCTTATCCAAGGTGCTTATGGGTAACTAATTCAGCATGAGAGAACCAAGCTGGGATGGAAACCTGTACACAGTCAGTACTAAAATCAGCAAGCAGGATGGTTCTAATCAAGAGAGATTCAGAGGACTCCCAAACTAGTCAGAACTGAAGTTGGCAGATATAGTGTTAACATATAGAGATTCAGAGCAAGAGGTAAAAATTAGACAACAGTTATCAGTCACTAGCTCCAATATCACCAGACTGCAGATATTTCAAATCACCTGCTCCATGCAGAGCATTGTTCTGGGATACCAATTTAGGTCTTTCCAGTAGGATAAGGCAAGAAAGTTGATGTTAAGCCTTCTAGAACCTTAAGATCTCCTTTAAGCAGTTAGCTTGAAATAAGTCTATACAAGTGGATCTACAGTTTCACCATCTGGGAGTTTCCTTCAGGGATTCAGATCAAAAAACCATCCTTGTCTGCCAATCATTTCAACTTTTGACTATGTTTTCCAGTAAGTTTACTGAGGAATTGGGGAGATTAGTCCACCCAATGTACTGGAGGTCTTCCTTACTTTCTCCTGACATCATAAATGTACCAAAGAATAATTACTTCCCCTCTCCCTTGCCCTGTGACCAGTCAATTCTCTATTTGTAGAGGGTGAAAAATTAAATGATTGAGGAAACAAAGATCTGTGCTTCTGAGCATATTACTTATTAAGCAAGACATGCAAATTGCCCAAGAAATTGAGACTTGGCCTCCTCAGCTTTGGCACTAGACCCCGAATAAAGGAGAAGACAGATTTTATAAAAACCAATTAATTTAACATAGTTTTCTTTTAAATAATTATTTTATTTAAAAGAAATCAATACATTAAATAATCTAATTTCTAGTTGAAGGAAAGATTAGGGACTTTTCAAGCTATGAGTAAACAAGTACAATTCCCTGAAATCAGAAAAAGAGGTGTCCTACTCCTTGCAAGTGTCTATAAACAATAAAAGAACAGGTCTCAACTTTTCCCAAGAACAGACATCTTCAATAATCAGTAGTTGCTGGAACTCTGTCTTCCCAGAAATCAGCTGGAGTCAGGATCACTAAATATTTTTATTCTTGATCTTCTACAGTCAAGGTCAGGGGGTTAGGCCTAACAACCTCACACACACCTTCCTCCCTCAAACGCCAGGAGAGACTGAGTCAGCTTCTGCGTCTCAATTTCTCTTCCTCTTCTTCCTCCCCCCTCTTTGTCCCACCATTAAAGTCAGCACAGAACAGCTGGGGAGGGTCAACCTTCAAACAAGTTAATAGGGAACTGTCCAATTGGCAATTAGTCTCACGTGCTTCATTATCCAAGTGCATTGCTCAATTCTAGCCCTTTACAAGTCTTTACCCTTTACAAGTTTACTCAGCCTGCAACTTGTGTCATTTTCTGCTATTGGCTTCATGACAATTCAGATGAATATCCTTGTAATCAAAACCCAAAACAATAGTAAATCATACTCCCAAGAGTTTTTACCTCAAATAGCAAAATTTCATTCACCACAACTTGGAATTTTATTTCTCATGTTTCATTTACATTGCACTTATCATTTACTTGTCAATTAAAAAATAAAAATCAAAAGAGTAGTGTCCTTTACATATCAAAAGCTCTATGAATTTTATAAACTAACACGGCAAATCTCAATACTCAAATATAGACCTCTAGCATTTAGGACAGTGACTGGCACAGAGTTGTTCAATCATTTTTCAATCATGTCTGACTCTTTGTGACCCCATTTGGGATTTCTTCTCAAAGATGCTGGAATGATTTGCCATTTGCTTTTTCAGCTCATACAGATGGAGAAAATGAGGTAAACAGGGTTAAATGACATGCCCAGAGCCACACAGCTAAATAAGTTTTTGCAGCCAGATTGGAATTCAGGAAGATGAGGCCTGATAGTCTATCCATTGCACTACCTAGCTGCCTCACCTATGCTTGGCCACATAACAAGTACTTAATGAGGATTTATTGACTGATTAATCTCAGTATATTTAAGAAAACTCAACAAATAAACTATTGAATCTTTGTCACAAACAGAACTGTTGTTCACAATCACAGACATGATAATGATCCATAAAAATTGAAGAGCAACATTTTAATAGATGTAGCTATACCAAAGACTTATAATCACCAAACTACACAGAACAAAAAGCTTTCAAAATATAGAGAACTAGCAGAAGAAATTAAAATAATGAGGGAGCAAAATGAGGTACACATCCCCTCATCACTGACCCTACAAAAGACTAACTTTCCACTAATATTTTTATTCAGTTACAAAGAGATCAAAATCATATAGGTACAGGATGAGTGAAACAACATCTCATTCTGTTTGCTACTGGAATTGTGTCAAAGATATTTTCAGTGAGTCTACACAGGGTGAACCAACAATCTAATACTTTTTTTTACTACCCTTCCCCCCAAAAAACCTCTATTTTATTTACCTATATAACAATCTATAATAATAGGGCAATAACTCTTCCCAGAACCATTTTGAATGCCATCAAAAAAATATGAAGATAGATGCCTCAGCCAAAAATAACTAAATAAATAAATGAATGAATGAATGAATAGAATACATATATGAAAAAGCAAGGGAAGTGTGGAGTAAGTATCTATATGGTGCCTACTATTTGCTAGGCACTTTACTAAGCACTTTATAAATAGTATCTTATTTGATCCTCACAACAAGCCTGGGAGGTATGTGCTATTATTATCTCCTTTCTATGCTTGAGGAAACTCAGGAGTGACTTGCCCAGGATCACACAGCTAATAAGTATCTGAGACTAAATTTAAACTATACAGATGGAAAGTTTGCAAAGGACTTTCATGCATTATTTCATTTGCTCTTGACAATTCTCTAATCCCCACGTTATGGATGAGGAAGTTGCAGCTTAGAGAGTTTTAAGAACTTCTTCAGAATCATGAAGCTGGTAATTGGCTAAGGTGAGATTCAAACTCATTTCTTCGTAACTCCAAGTCCTGTGTACTTTCCACGGCGTTGTAGTTAGAAAGAAGGACTGATGCAAAATCAGAATGAGGAGGAATCCCAACTAAGAGGCCAGCTGGAGTCAGGGGAAAGGGCCTGGAATTTGGGCCACTGTGTATACCTGAAAACAGAATTGCTAAGCTCCAGCTTCTCCGTGACCTTTTCCATAGGCTTCCTGGCTCTGCTTAGGAAGCTGCTAGGCCCACATCCTCCAGACAGTCTCTCTCACCATCTGCTGCTTTGCTGTAGGAAGTGTTGCTTCCAGGTTACTGGGGCTTGGTTTCCGCACAGCTAGGCAGTCTCTAGATAGGCTCATCCACACAGACTATATTGGGAATCTTGCAATCTGTGCTGTCGCTCCATGGCAGGCGTCAGTGGCCAATATAGCTGCAGCATGTGACATTTGAGATGGGGAAGGGAATCCTCCCTCGTCAGCACGGGGACCGATCGTGCTGTGTCATCACAACCATCCTGCAGTGGATTGGGAGCAGAAGTATTGGCGATCACTCCTTTAGGCGCTAGGTCTCCTAAAGGGACGATCAAAATTCCATCCTTCTTGTGATGGAGGACAGTACCTTTTCTTCTCCTTGCCCCCATCCCCCTATACAAGCTACCTTACCTGCACTCTTAAGTCAGTATGGAATATCCACAAAAAAATCAGTCCAGGAAATGGTTCCATTCACATGAACCTCTTCCATCCTTCTAATACAAATTTGTCAATAGGACTACCCTTGCGAATGACCTGTATTCCTCATACCTGTTTCAGGAGAATGTTCCAGGTACACCACATCAGCTGGCATTTCACCCATCTTCCTGCTTCCCTTACCAGGTGGTAATGCAGAGCTAGCCTGGCAGGTAAAGCAGTTGGAGACTAGATCATAGGAAGCTAGGTGACAGTGGATAATGGAGTAGGGGTCAAAAAGACCTGAGTACCAATTCAGCCTTCAGTAAATACTAGCTGTGGTTCAATTAACTTCTCTCAGCCTAATTTTTCTTAGCTGTAGAATGAGGATAACTATTAGTACTTACAACAAAGTGTTGTAATGGTCAAATGAGATCAAAGTATTATATACATATTAGTTGGTGGTGGTAGTGGTGCAATCAGAAGTACTAGAAGAGTACATTTGGAATTTACTATGGAAGAGGACATTTTGGGGTTTAAGATAATTAGAAAACTCTGACTAGATTATATCAGAATCTGCTGTTATCTGAGGCTTTACCTCCATGTAGGCAAAAGTTAAATGGTCCTGAGAAGCTGTCTCTCCAAAAAGACACAGTCTCTAATTCCCTGCTGAATAAATGAGAGAATATGCAGTTAAACAGACATAAAGCCTTTTTAGCAAAGCACCTACTCTGTGCAAAAGACAAGGCTAAAAAGGGGTGGGCTTCACTTTCAGGGAGCTTACAGACTATTGGAAAATATGTTGCTGACCCACAGAAAGAGGGTGGAATTAGACTAGATAAAAGAATACTTCTGGCCTGTACCAACTGATTCTGAATATTTCCCTTAGTGTCTCGGTATCCAAGGTTACTCTTTAAGGATACAAGTTTCCAAACTGGTGCTGATATAAATTGCTTTATCACAAAATGGAATCATAGGTCTCTACCAAAAAGAAAAGAAAAGGAAAAATGCTCCACATCAATGAAGTAATTGTATTGCCACCAAAAAAAAGCAGCTAAGTGCCAAAAATCATGAATTGATTTAATTTGCTTAAATCTAAGATGATAAATTAGATCAGGCACTTAATAAATACTTATTCCTTTCCCCTACCTTGGAGAGAGAGAGAGAAAGAGAGAGAGAGAGAGAGAGAAAGAGAGAGAGAGAGAGAGAGAGAGAGAGAGAGAGAGAGAGAGAGAGAGAGAGAGAGAGAGAAAGAGAGAGAGAGAGATATGGATATACATACAGACATTCTGTTACCATGAATTCTAAAAGCAAGAGTAGGGCATGAGGTCAAGTTGCCAGGGCAAACTGAAAAATAGACACATGTTGAATAGGAGCCATTTTAGGGTACAGCGGAAATAATGTTAGAATAGAAATTAAGGGATCTAGGCTCAAATATTAGCTCTGCTACAGATGGTCTATTGAATATTAAGCAAGTCATTTAACTTCTCTAGATCTTAGTTCATTATCTGTGAAATAGGAGATTTGTACTTGATGACCTATGAGTTCAAGATTATGCAGGTAAATATTTAATATCTGGCTCTTTGGGGGCCAAAAGCACACACAAACACACACACACACACACACACACACACACACACACACACACACACACACACACACACATATTTTGGGGAAAAACAGAACCCAAATTCAAGTTTAATCTGTATCATTAATATTTTCTCCATCATTTTCTTAAGTAAAGAAATTCGACAGAATAATAAATCAAGTCCCAATTTGCAAGGTTTGCTTGGGTATAAATTACTCACAATGAAAATTTCATATTCAGTTCTCATGAGCCAAAATGAGATGCTATGTTAAAAAATCCCTGTCTGATAACTCCACCAGCTCTAAACATAGGACTTGAAAGCACAACAGAGTACGGACTAAGCTCACTGTGGGACTGTGGGCAATGTCCTTACCCTGAAGGTTTGTGATCAGCCAGAACAGGGGCTGGGAAGATGGGTGACATGCCAGCCTCCTATCAACAGCCAATCTTAGGATTTATCTCCAGTGTAACAGTAGCTATCCTTATAACCCTACATACCAACCACCTACTCAAGAGGCACCTAGAGTTCTGGATCCTGAGTCAGGAAGACCTGAGTAAAATTCTAGCTCCAAACACTACTAGAAATGTGATACTGGCCAAGTCACTTAATCTTTCTTTGACTCAATTTCCTCCACTATACAGTAGGGATAATAATAGCATTCTATTAATTTATTATTATTATTATTATCATCATCATCATAATATTATATATAATGTATATTATATATAATATATAATATATTAATTCCTTGAGAGCAGTAGCTGATTTTGGTCTTTCCTCATATTCTCATTGCCTGGTACATAACAGTAAATCAATGCTTATTTCCTGATTGATAATTCCCATCTCTTCCCCTCTCCTCTATCACCTCCTGATCTTGAAATGTGGCCTTCCCTGGAGCAATTTACACGAACTGATGCTAAATGAAATGAAAAGAATCAAGAGAACATGGTATACAACAACAATAAGATTATATGATGATTGATTCTGTTTGTCTTGGTTCTCTTCAACAGTGAGGTGATTCAGGCCTGTTCCAATGGTCTTATGATGGAGAGAGCTACCTGCCTCCAAAGAGAGGACTGTGGGGACTGAGTGTGGATCCCAACATAGTATTTTTTTTCTTTTTCTTTTTATTGTTGTTTGCTTGCATTTTGTTTTCTTTCTCTTTTTTTCATTTTGATCTGATTTTTTTGTGTAGCATGTAATTATGGAAATATGTATAGAAGAATTGAACATGTTTAACATTTTTGGATTAGTTGATGTCTAAGGGAGAGAGTGGGGGAAAGGGAGAAAAAAATGGAACACAAGGATTTGCAAGGGTGAATATTGAAAACTATCTCTGCATATGTGATAAAAATAAAAATCCTTTAAAAACTAAAAAATAGGAAATATGATATTCAAAACAGTTAACACAACCTGAGGCCCCAGAGAAGTAGATTTTTAGGCAATATTGGGAACCCAAATTCTTGTTCCATCCCAGCATTTTCATTTTCTGCCCCTTGTGTCACCTGGTAATTGCAGCAGACATCTCTCAAAGATTGAATTCTATTCCCCAGCATAGGGACTAGTGGGTAAAAGCCTCACTATCACCCTCACTTCCCTTTTCCATTTTTGGTAGGTCATAGTGAGTCTCACAGGATAAGCAAGCATGAATAATTTGAGAAGGTATCAAAATCTCACTGCTTTATCTCTCCTTCCAAAACTTCTCTTTCAATTTCCCCATGTCTGCTGAGGGAACCACCATCCTTCCAGTCTCCACCTTCTCCCCAATCTCCCTCACTCCAAGGTTCTCCAATCCTATCCTTTCTACCTCTACAACATCTGTCACATCCAAAATCACCTTCTATTCACACAGCCACAACTCTGATTCAAGACCTCTATACCTTTCCACCTTAACTATTGCAATCAGGTGCTTTGCCATCTCTAATAGATCATCTACATGACTACCAAAGGGATTTCCTAAAGTTAAGGTCTATTGGTGCCATACTACTATTCAATAAATTTAAGTGATTCTCAATTAACATTAAGTTCAAATCATATTTTATGTTTATTCTATTCTTTTAAAACTTTATGTTTAATTAAATATGTAATTATTACCACACTGGTACATATATCAAATTTATAAATAATTAAATATATCAATCAAAAATGTTTTTAAAACAATTACTATGGGCCAAGCATTATACTAGCCAATAGGGATGCAAGTTACAAAGAATTTTAAAAATCTCATTTCTAAAGGAAAAAGACAAGTACACATATAAGTGTATATAAGTATATAATATAAAAAGAATAATTATAACTAAATACAAAGCAGTTAAATACAGGGTTCTTTGGGAACACTTGTAGTTGGGATGGGGAATCAAGAAAGACTTTGTTTAGTAGGCATTGCTTCAGCTAGATCTTAAAAAAAGAGGTTCATTTCTTATGAGACAGAAGTAAAGAATGAATTTCAGCACAAGGGATGGCCAGAGCAAAATAGCAATACTATTTGTGAGAAACAGAGAAAGATCAGGTGAATTTAATTGCAGCATGTGGGATAGAGAATAGTGCACAATGAGGCTAGAAAGAGAAATTGAGGTCTACTTTAAAAGGTACTTTAAAAGCTAAACAGAGGAGTTTGGAGGATAAACTGAAGTGGGGAGAAAATTGAGTCAAGAAAACCCACATACTTATATTGGAAGTGTGTGCTCAATTTTATTTTTTTTAACTGTGAGATGCATAGTCAAAAAAAAAAAAAGTTGAGTCCCTTTCTCAGGCTCAAAGTAGGTAGAGAACATAGGCAAACAGCTGGTTATATAGGCATCGGGTGATATCCAAAGTTTCAAATGCGTAGCCGTTATAGCAGTGGACAATATCTTCTAATTTCCATCATGTAGAACTGAAGGTCAAGAAAATTGCAGGGAGAGGGATCATCTACCATGATGTAAAAGTTCATCCTAGAAGTGTGCTATACATGTACTCAAGTCAAGCTAAATGAGGGAGAGAGGGAAGCATTATGTGCTAAGCACTATACTGTGCACTCACCATACAAACAAAAGCAAGCCAGACAGACCTTGCTCTCAAGGAGTTTGTGTTCTAATGGAAGAAGACAAGACATAAAGAAAAGCTGGAAGGGGGAAAGTAAGTGTGTCTGTGGTGGGAAGGCTTGGAAAGGATAGGAAAATGTCATGGTTGCCTAGTTCTAAAAAAGATAAAGTAAAAGCTCATCTATGAGCTGTGTGTTATGGGTAAGAGAATCAATAAGAGGGATGACCAATATTCAGAAAACATGTTTTGGAAATGGAAAGGATGTCCTGTAACAACCTTGTTCTTCTATACTAGATCATCTGTAAAATGCAAGATGAGGACAAACCTCTCCTATCCTAGGAATAGAATCCACATCCAATCCACAGGGGAGGGAACTGCAGAGGATGACTCAAAAGGGTTCATGTGCCAGGCTGGAAGGCTTAAAGATGAGCATATCCCATCTGAGATAGGCTAAGCAGTAGAAAGTTTTTTTCCAATATTAATGTGAAATACCATATTTACATTTGGAGTGGTATTTGGTAAGCATGTATTTCCTGAACCTTTTTATAAGTTTATAAAGAGACTCTCCCTAAGGGAATATAGAATAATTGAGGTTGGAAAAAGCTTTGCCCCAAATCATAAAATCACTGTTATGAGAAGCTAAAACAGAAAACGGTTATCTGTCATAATAAAGAATTTTTGTTTTCTTGATACAAGCTGTCTTGCATAGATGAAATGAATGTTTTGAAACTAAACGAATGTGATTCTTTAAATACTTAAAAATATATATATTATTAGTGCTGTTCTGAGGAAGCATGGTAACAGCCAGTGTGGTATAAAAGACAGATCATCACAAAGCCTCTGATACTTAGATGATGTGGGACCTTGACAAATCACTAAACTTTTTCTGAAAAAAGCAACACTTATCTCACAGGATTATAAAGATAATGAGAGACTATCTATGTAATACACTTATATGACACTTATCATTATTTATAAAGCAAGCCAGTTATTATTAGCATTTATTCATTCATTGAGAAATAACAGTGGACCTGCAGTCAATAGAAATCTGGCTTTGAATA